>NW_021703779.1:110967988-111123094 GCF_005190385.1 Monodon monoceros
GGAGTCCGCCTGCCGATGCAGGGGATACGGGTTCGTGCCCCGGTCCGGGAAGATCCCACATGCCGCGAAGCAGCTGGGCCCGTGAGCCATGGCCGCTGAGCCTGCGCGTCCGGAGCCTGCGCTCCGCAACGGGAGAGGCCACAACAGTGAGAGGCCCGCGTACCGCCAAAAAAAAAAACACATCTGGATTCTGATCATATCGCCCGATATCTTCACCATATCTTCTTGTTTTCTTCTGGCAATGCCTGGATCCAGGCATTGATTGAAACAGAACAAGATGCAGGTGAGAGCAGATCTTTGGTAGCTGCTGGAAATCTCCCTTCGAGTTGACATAAACCCGAAGGGTGCTGCTGAATGGTCTGATTTAATTTTAAACGAGTGAGCCAAGCTCAGCCACAGAAAAATCACACTCAGCCTGCTTCAGTTAGTAGTGATTGGACAGGAATATCTTGTGGCCAACCATGTCATTTCATTAAGATGACCGGGTGTCACACCTTTACAGTCATGACTCCCCCTCAGTTACCCGAGTCGATTTAAAGACCATTGTTTGGTGCCTTTGTATGCCCATGGTTTCTCGACAGGCAGGACACAGTGAAAGGTTTGTCACCCTCTACAAGTCTAGGCCAACTTTTATGTGTCATTGGTAAGCAATTGTGGAAAAACAGCAAAGAAGAAAGAGCTGTCCAAGCAAGAAACCTGGAGGCCGTCTTTGACTTCTCTATCTCGCTTACCTCCAACGTCTGAATTTTCCCTAAGTCCTGCTGATTCTAGTTCTTAAGAGCTCACAAATCCATCCTTTTACCACTGCCTGGAGTTAGGCACTCATCACGTCTCTACTCAATCACTGCATCAGCGTCCTGGCCACCTCCTTGTCTCCAGCCTCACATCCATTCCACAGCCCCATATGGCATGCATCTGACCTACCACTCCCTAGTTAAGACCTCTTAATGGCTCCCTATCAATTATGACATGAGGTTCAAGCTCTTCCACATGCCAGACACAGCCTTGTGGGACCTGGCAACAACATTTCTTTCTCTCCAGCCTTATCTCTATCAAGCTCCCTCTACACAAGTCTTTCTCAACCATGAGTAATTTTGCATCGCCCCCTCCACTTCCCTTCCCTGACTCTAGGACCTTTGGAAATATCTGGAGACATTTTGGTTGTCACAAATGGGGGTCAGGTGCTACTGGCATCTAGTGGGTTGAGTCTAGGGATGCTGCTAAACAGCCTACAATGCAGACTATTGACTAATTATCAGTAGTGCCAAGGTTGAGAAACCCTGCTCTATACTCTACATTCCAAGTATGCAAATGTAATCTTAATATTCCAAATTGGTCCCAGGCAAAGATCCTACAGGCCCTTTTCCTTTGTATATGGAGTGCCTACTCTTTGGAAGGGCTTCGATCTGTCCTTTGTACGTTACCTGGAAACCTCCAAGACTCAACTCTCCAAAGATTGCCTCTTCCACTTTCCCTGACCTTCCTGGGCAGAGTTAACTGCCCTGGTATTCCTCTGTTCCAGCTGTGCTGGTATTCTCCTATTGTAGCATTTATCACCATGGGCTGTGATAGTCTAGTGATTTGTCTGCTTCACCCATTGGACTATGAGCTCTGGAAGGGTAGGGACTGAGTAGCATTTATCAACATGAGCTCCTCTGGGCCTGGCACAATGTTTGACATAAAATAAGTGATTAATAAAAGATTGTTGAATGAATGGCTGTAGCAGAAGCAGCAGAGCGTACCATGAGCTAATGGGAAAATGCCTATCATTTTCTTTGATAAGGAAAAACCACTAGATGTCAGTATTAAATAACAGATATACCATTTTACACCTGTGCCGGAACATTTTAAGGAGCTTTAGCTATGAAGGAGATCCAGTTATATTTAGCAGTTGTCCCTGACTTTCTGTGTAGTAGCCCAATGTTAAAGAAGGCTGGGAAGTTTAAGGATATTAAGAGTAAGTAAATGGATAAAAACAAGAACCATACAGTTTTCATTTTCATTGAAAGAGATTATTCTGAAATAAGTACCTGAGTTCTAAGTCACAGAATTCGAGACTTGGCAGAGCAAGAAGAAACCTTTGAGGTGGCAAATTATCTAAATCAAAGTCTTCACTTTACAGGTGAAGAAATCAAGGCCCTGAGAGGCAAAGATCTGCCTACAAGTCACAAATTGCAAGTAGCTCTTGGGAATCAACCTAACTGCAAGGAATATTCCTGGGCTGAAGGCCTGTATTTTTAGTAGCTCCTGTCTTTGTGTCGGTTAATTACCTAGGATGGCACAATAAACCGTGCCTGGAAGAGCCCACTAACCCTCAAGAAGGGGAAGCATCTGACTGCAGAGAGCAGGCATTTCCTTACACCAACGGCATAGCCAGGAGCTGGGAGCCTTCGTGCCTGGCACTTACACATTAACTCCCAACAATACTGTGAATCAGATATTATTATTCCCATTTTGAGGATGAAGAAGCTGAGACTAACAGATATGATTTGACCCAGTGTCACAAGTTAAAGTAGGGATGCTCAGACATGAACCAGTTTCTCTTTGACTCTAGAACCTGGATTCTTCCCATCTTACTGCTGGGACACAAACCCAGGATTTCTGCTCCTATGAACAAGCTAAGGAAGTGGTTCTCAAATTGTGGCCCCAGAATCAAGCAGCATCATCAGTATCACTTCATAAATTGTTAGAAATTCACACTCTTGGGTCTACCCACTGAAGCAGAAACTCAGGGGCTGGAGCCTAGCGATCTGTTTTAACAAGCCCTCTGGGAAATTCTGATGGACGTGTGCTCGAGTATGAGAACCACTGTCCTAGGCATGTGGCTTCAGATATCAAAAGTCCCTCAGAGATCCCAGGAGTGCCCAGAGTGTGGACAAGTGACCCCAAGAGAAAAAAGCATGACAAAACAAGTCTAAGGATGCCCATTGCTGTCCAGGGAAAGCCCAGGGAACTTGGCCTGAGCAAAGTTATGAGGATTATGCTGTAAACATTTACTTTCCTTTAAGGCCACTGGTTCACAAAAGGCCACAATCAGGTTTTTCCTGCACCACTCAAAGTGGAAATAAATATTAAAGCCATTTTTTTATGGAAGAAGACCAGCAAAACTGTACAAGTTAAGGTCATAGGAGTGATCAATAAAAAGTTAATTTAAGAAAGGAAACAAATTCTTAGCCCAAATCAATAGGACTGAACATTTTGGTATACCTGTAGCTTAGTTTTGTGTTTTATTTTTAAAGTTCAGCCTTTGCACATCTTGTTCTTGGAGTAATGATGAGTGGTACAGAAATAAGAACTGTGGTTGGTGGTCCTAAGTAGACTTGGGAGGGGGGCTGTACATGACGTTGGGTCATTAATGCTGAAGGTCTGGTCTCCTTCCTTGGTTAGTGATGTCTAAACCAACTGCACGGGTCCTCCCATTGCATGTAAACAACTCGGTCAAAGCAAGGAGGATGGCTTGCAGATCAAACAACATTAATATACGAACACAGATGAAACGAAAGTATAGTTAAATGATTCAAAGGCAAATATACCTCTGATGCGATTGGATCCCCCAAGCCCTGGGGTTACCATTTTAACTGTTTTTCTTGTGTGACTCATATACCAGCAGTCCCCAAAGAGGAGTCCCATAAATGCTGTGATCAGCAGTGGCAGCAGCCTCATAAAAGAAGTGTGGAACTTGGGACTTCCCTGGTGGCGCAGTGGTTAAGAATCCGCCTGCCAGTGCAGGGGACAAGGGTTCGAGCCCTGGTCCAAAGATCCCACATGCCGCAGAGCAACCAAGCCCGTGTGCCACAACTACTGAGCCCGTGTGCCACAACTACTGAAGCCCGTGCACCTAGAGCCCATGCTCCTCAACAAAAGAAGCCACCGCAATGAGAAGCCCGCGCACCTCAATGAAGAGTAGCCCCCGCTCGCCACAGCTAGAGAAAGCCCGCACGCAGCAACGAAGACCCAACGCAGCCAAAACAAATTAATTAATTAATTTTAAAAAGAACAGTGAATTCTCATGGCCTTTAAAAAACTTTTTTTAAAAAGAAGTGTGGGACTTGAAGAGGGGACAACTTTGAAGTGGGTGGATGCTCATTTAGATGTGTTGTCTTTGGTACATTTGTCAAAACAGTCTTGTGGCTTAGTAGTCATGTTCGGTATAGTGAGAAGAGTGAGCCCTTACAGTCACATAAAGTGTGTTACTTACGATCACTTGATTGTCTTCACAACACTAGGAAGACCTAAATGATCTGGATGCTGAATTTCTCTCTTTTTCTCCTTCAAGCTGATGCTCACAACTAGGCCAGGCTCTCCCGGGCAACCCAGGAGAGGTGGGGAAAAGGACCAATCCTTGGGAGCCCACTGATCTATAAGACAGCCACGACTTTCACTTGCTCTTTGAATGGGTTGACTTAGAGTCCTTAGTGGTACACAGGCATTCCAGGAAAAGCATCTACTGGACATAAAACCAACTCGGAAAAGGCTGAAGTTCTCACACTCCCCAAATAAGCCATCCAGTTCTCCTTGCAGGGAGTTTTCTGCTATTCTTCACACCTCACCCAAGGGAGCAGTTCTGTGTATGTAAACTAACACCTTAATCAATGCCTTAATTAATTGTTTTCCCCCCCCTCTGGTTAACTGAAGGTTAGCCTGTGTGTATTGTGAGGGAACATTCAACGAAGCACAAATGGGATTTCCTTAAACAGAAGGATGTTTTTCTATGCCATTCTTCTTTTCTTTCTTTTACAAGGCAGGAAAATGATGGCTTCTTATTTGGTGAAAGGGAAGAAAAGAAGATTTCTTATGTCTGTAAATTCAAACCCAATGTGGAACTCTTCACACAATAAGTCCTGGTGATATTTACTTCTTTTTAAAGGAAATCTAGCTCTCCTCCTTCCCAAAGCCCAGTAGGCTCCAAAGTACATAAATCTAAGGACTTTTGCAAACAGTGAGAAAGCTGAGATTTTTAACAAGATGTGAAATTCCAAGCTTTATGACCCGTAAGTTACCAGACTTCACCCAGAGTCCATGCAACTGCTTGGCAGCATGAAAAGTTTTGCAGCTTACACTGCCCCCTGAAATTTTTTGCATTCTAAAATTACACTGTGAGTCTCGGATCATTAATACTCAGTGTGGTTCTGAGGTGGAAAGAACTTTTAGAGAAAAACCCTTTCAGTGTGAAGGGGTACGATCTATCTATGTCCCATGGAGACCAGTTCTGCCACTGATTAACAGACTCAGGCTTCCTGCCTTCTCCCTCCCCACATGGTATTTCTCAGCTTCCGGAGTGTTTCCATGTGGCATCCCCCTGGCAAACTGTCATCCCCTGAGGGTTGGCATCTGGGGCAGCCAGGGAGAGGGGTTGGTTTTCTTCCTCCCTCCAAAAGAGCGGGCAGAGGTGAAAAGGGGTAAACTTCACCCCCCAGGGGACAGGAGGAAGTCGGGACAAATGTCTAAATGCCTCCCCTGGGACCACCATGGCTGATGCCTTGCTATTTGGATAAGCATCCTTGGTATCTCTTGTCGTGGGTGTCAGTGAAGATAAAATGGGTGATATATATAAAGTTCTTGGAACCGAGCTTGGAAGCCAGCACTGCACAAATGTTAGTCACCATTGTTGTCATTGTTATAACTGTTGTTGCTGTACAGATTAGGGTATTCAGCTAAAAGATGTTATTCAGTCCTCCTAAAATCACAAAGCTGGCTAATGACTGTCTGTCAGGTCCGTGTGACTCCTGAGCCCAGACTCCTGCCCTCCGCCCTGGCTGATGGTGCCCTATTTGGTCTTTGGCCAGGTGTATCTGAGCCTGCAGCTGGTGTGCTCTCTCTGGGTTGTATATCCCCACTTGGACCTGGGCACTGAGCACAGCCTAAGGAGCTACAGGCCAAGGGCACAACTGGCCTGGCCAGAGCAGGAAGTTTCAGGAGGAGGGCGGTTGGATATGCCAGGGTGTGAAAGGAGGGGCTGGGTCCGTGGTTTCTGCGAGCCCCTCAGAGCGATGGGACGTGAGCACGGCAGAGCTGGGGGCCCCCACTACCCATCGCACAGATGAGGAAACCAGAGAGCTGGCTCCCCTGCCATCTCCAGATTGTGAGAAATCTGGAGCCCCTCGGGATCCTTGCTTTAGGGACTTCCCCAAAGACAGGGACTCAAGTAACAGGCCTTTTGCAGATGGTAGGCCGTCAACAAATAGCATTTAAGGTCATTCTGAGCCGGCACCTCGGGTGTGCTTTGGAGAAATCGTTAGAGGAGAACTGGTGGGGATAAATGCCTGCTCTCAGCATCGTGCTATTTTCCAGAACAGCACAAGGGAAAAGTTTCCCCCTCGATGAAGGCTGCCCTTCTCGTGTCCTGGGTTGATGTTAATGAGCTCTAATATTGTCGTAAGGTGCTGAGAGAGACGAAGCGCAAACCCTGGCTTTTGTGGAGAAAACAGACCTTGTTTACCATTTAAACTGTGAAGACCGGGAGCCATTCAGAACTTCCAGGGCTGGCAGGGTCGTGCCTCCTTTCCCCTGGGAGAGCTTTTTTTTTTCTGCAGGTATTCAGGCTGCAAGAGTCACAATTACTGGATAACGCGGCTGTGCTGTATGTGTGTGGAAATGAGCATTATATACAGCACCAGGCACAGCCTGGTTTCCTCACAATGATAACACTGGAAACGGAAAACGAACTCACTAATTCCCCATCCGACCTCTCTACCTCAAAAAAGGATCCCATGTCACGCTGGAGTGAGTACAGGAAGGGGCACCAAAGACAGAAAGATTGTGCTGGAGCAGAAAGAATGATTTTGAGTAGATAAGAGACTGGATAACCGTGTTTCCCCTCTAAGGCAAAAGAGGACCTTCTCTGGAAGCAGTGGTGCCCTCCTCAGCCGCTGCCAGTCACAGGCTGCTTCTCCAGTTTACAACTGAGTATCGCACTGGAATGACCCGAGTCCTGGGGAAAAGATATTTTTGTACCTGTCCAAACTGCACCAGAGTGGGAAAACTTACAGTGTGTGAAAACAGACAGTGACAGATGTTGTGAAATAGAAGTCCTGGTTCCATTTTGGTTGGTGAAAGCACAGACATCCCACAATTTTTGACAGAGTAGAAACTCTATTTATTTATTTAGGCCTCGCCACATGGCTTGCGGGATCTTAGTTCCCCGACCAGGAATTGAACCCGGTCCACGGCAGTGAATGCGCGGAGTCCTAACCACTGGACCGCCAAGGACTTCCCTAGAAACTCTTTTGAGATGGCACTTTCCAAGCAGCATCTTGGGCCAGATGGAGCCCTATTTTTCTGAGAAGGGGTGGGGCCATCTTCTAGTCACAGTGGGGAGCTGCTCTCCAGATGGGGGAGAACCAGGTTCTGTGTGCGTAAACCGGCCCACCTGGTGAAAGTGAACCCTTCGTGACGGGCACTGATGGCAGCACCCACAGGTGAAGGCCACAGACCCATATTTCGCACAGAATAGCAGGGCCGGCAAGCCCCTCGGAGGTCATTTGGTCCAATCATTTTACAAACGAGAACAGCAGAGCCCAGAGATAAAAGATAGGGGCTTGCCTGGGGTCACATGAACCGTCTGTGGCAGAGCCGTGATCCGAAACCAAGTCACTGACTCCTTCCTCAAGTTTCAAAGATCATGCTCAAGGTGACTGACAAACAGGAACCAGCTTCAGGAAAAGGCAGCCCCTCTGTTTGGTTAGAAGCTCACTTATTCTCCACTGCAAGATTTGAAAGCCATAAAGAAGGACTAAAAGTCAATGCTCATATGGTAGTTCTATTTGTAGCTTTTTAAGGAACCTCCATACTGTTCTCCATAGTGGCTGTACCAATTCACATTCCCACCAGCAGTGCAAGAGGGTTCCCTTTTCTCCACACCCTCTCCAGCATTTATTGTTTCTAGATTTTTTGATGATGGCCAGATAGCTAGTGGTAAGCCGCATAGCACAGGGAGATCAGCTCGGTGCTTTGTGACCGCCTGGAGGGGTGGGATAGGGAGGGTGGGAGGGAGGGAGGGAGACGCAAAAGGGAAGAGATATGGGAACATATGTATATGTATAACTGATTCACTTTGTTATAAAGCAGAAACTAACACACCATTGTAAAGCAATTATACTCCAATAAAGTTGTAAAAAAAAAAGTCAATGCTCAGACTAAGAGATGTCTGACTCTGATTTTCTAATCGAAGGCAAATGCTTGAGGGTGCAACACCCTCGGAATCTTCCATTAATCATTGACTCTGAAGACATGTCAGTGGGCAGTCAGATTCATTTACATGCTGCAGGAACCACCGACAGAGCTTTCTCCCCGGGCTTGGCTTTTCTCCCTGGAATCAAGGTTAATTCTCAGACATAGTGACCCACAGGAAGTTGGATTGAAGGCCCCAGATGATTACTCTAAATGACATCCCCCTTCCCACAATGGTTTTTCAGAAAGGTCATCTGAAAAAAATCCACTGATATCCTGGGACAAGGAAGGAAGGAGGGGAGGAGAGAGGAGGGCAGGGAAGGAAGGAAAAAGGGAAGGCTGGTCAACAACAATCAGAAGTTTCATGTGAAATGATGGATGACTCACTGCTCTTATATCTTTCGTTCCTCACACAGGACAAAATATAGAACTACCATTTTACAGATGAAGTTTGAAATTCAAACAAAGGAAGTGACTTGCCCAAGGATACACAGCTCATCAGCAATAGGTCTAGGACCATAACCCAAGTCCCCTAACTACCAATTCTCTGTTTTCCCTACCATTCTCTGTTGCACATTAAGCCCCCAATGGCTGTCTGAACAGTCTATTTCTCGTGTTTTGTCTTTCCAAGCAGGCTGTACATTCCTTAAAGGTCAAGACTACTTGGGGGAATTCCGTGGTGGTCCAGTGGTTAGAACTTGGTGCTTTCACTGCTGTGGCAGGGGTTCAATCCCTGGTCAGGGAACTAAGATCCCACAAGCCAAGCGGTGTGGGGGAAAAAAAAAAAGATGGTAATCAAATAGTATGTACAGCATTATTTTAAAACAAAAAAGACTCCTTGGCATGTCTCCCATCTCTCAGCACTGGGCCTAGCACCTTATGGGAATGCAGACTGGTGGGCCAGTTAATGGAACATTTACCATCAAGCCTTGGAATTGGCCAGGATATTCTTTTTTGTCTTCTTCCACCTCTCTGTGCATCAGCTCCTCCTCTCAGATTATTCACCACTAAACAGAGCTCAAGGGCATTATTCCCCAAGCCACACGGGCCTCTTACTCCCAACATTACCCTGCCTCTGGCTTGCTGCCACTCCTCCGGCCCCAGCGTTGGCATTCCCTAGCCAGGAGAGACTGTTGCATATGCAATACCACCTGAAAGGGTGAAGAAGGCCCCTTCCCCTCAAACACTTCCTCACTGAGGCCCCAAATCTCACCCTTAGTTAGAATTTTGTTTGCCCTTCATGATGGCTAGAAGCTGTTGTCCTCCAGTCTTCACCATCCCTGTCCTACACCTCCCCTTTCCTCTCGCCTTTTCCTGCTGGACTCTCTCAGCTTAGGCTGTTCAGAACCTTAGATATGGAAAGAAAGTGCTTAGAAAAACTCCATTCATCAAAGTGTCATGTACTTGGCACCACCAGAAGGATTTCCATTCTAGAGAGGCATCCCCTGAGGGGCAGTGCTGCACCCTCTTCACTTAGGAGAGAACTTCACAGCCTGCAGGTGACTGGTTACTGCATGCCGGTGAAAGTCTGCTTCAATAGTCTCAGTCAGGATGCCTGATCCTTTATGCTCAAAGAAAGCACAGGAATTTAAAATGAGGCCATTTGGTGATGGTTTTGATCAGACTGCTTTTCCTTTCCAGAATCATGAATCAGTCATGAACACACTAAGGTTTGATTTCCCTAGGGCTATTTTTGAAGTCCTCTTGTTTCCCTGCCCCACCTCTTTCCCATTTAACATTCAGGAGTCAAGATGTTACAAGAAATGTGTGAGGGGAGAACACAGCAACCTTCACCTTCTGTGTGGTGAGAAAATGTGTTGACAGTTGAAATATGGGCAGGTACATTTTGGAGAGGCCGGTGTTGCTGCATTTCAGTGTACCAAGCATAGTTCAGGTGACAGGTGAGTCACCTTTGAGGTTCTTAAATAATTTGAAATATTTCTATTTCTCAGGTCATTTTCAAGGATTAAAGAGCTATTATTCCAAACATTTTTGAAGGCATAACACTCTCTTTGTCCTCTTCTTCTGAAAAGTTCTCTATCGCAAAGATTTTTTTTTTAACAAAGTACATTTTCTTTCTCTCTCATTAGATCTTTACAACATGCCTGTGAAATCGACAGGTCCAGTCCATTTCATAGATGCAGGTATTAGTGCACAGACAGGTGAAAGGTCACACAGCTAGTAAGGAATCAAGTTACCTATGTCTGAAACCCACGTCTAGACATCCAGACTCGTCTTGCTACCTCATGCCACTGTGCTCATTTATTTGAGAATGAAAGGAATTTCGCGTGAAGCGGTGCAGAGCTTTCTGCAACACCCTAATAGGACATGCCACCAGGGCCAGCCTCGTTGGGTGGCAGAATTTTCAGGGGTGCTGGGAAGCAGAGCTCCCCCTCTCACAGTTGGCCAGGAAACCACAATGTAAGGTTTATTCCATTCCTTTAAGGATCTGCCTCCTGTGTCGGGGGTGGGGAACAGGCGATAGGGGGTAGTGGGTCATAAGCCACTAAGACTTACCAGTCATTTAGATGTCAGAGGGTCTAAATGACCTCTAAGATATCCCTCCTGTAAGTTTAATCATCAGATCTCACGCTGGGGAGGGGGAAAGGTGGTGTGCAGGACGTGTAAAGAGACGGGCATCAAGTTTTGAGGAAGAAACAGGAAACTAAGGAAGAAAACTGAGTACACCAAAGGCAAATGTGGCAGCCTTAGAATTTTTCGGGGGCTAAGGACCCGTCAAGAATCTCTGGTTTAAAAGTAAATGTAAAAGCAAAGATATAAAGGGTAAAGCACAAGGCTTTGCAGGGAAAATTAGCAGACTGATTTTTCATTGAATAATGCCCACGATTTACCACTAAGTTACTGGTCCAAAAGTATCTTCCATCCTATCCCTGCTCCCCTGCACATGGAATCCCACACGCTCAGCCAACCAAACTCTCCCTCCTTGTGCCTTACAAGCCTCCTCACGCCTCTGCTTCTGCTGGTCCCCCAGGCACACTGCCTGCTCCTCTCTACCTCTCTCCAAACAGGTCTTCTCCAGCCTTCCTTCCTCCTGATGGCCATAGTTGAAGCAGCCACACCTTCCTTGGAGTCTGTAGAAAGGGTTATCTTGACTTCTCTCCGGGAACTCTGTTCATCTGACTTTGCGATGTTGGTGTTCATGTCCAAGTCCCCTTTTCCCTCCAAGGCCACGGGCATCGTGGAAAGAGGGTAGGACTGGGTCTTCTTTATATCTCTTCTCCTCTCTCCCCGTGGACGTAGCTGACCCCGAGTCTTGGGAAGCAGTCAGCCACTGATAAATACTTTGTTCTTAAGAGCTCTGTCTCTGGGGTTAGAAAGTTCTGGAAGCAAGCCCCAGCTATGGAACCTTGGGCAAATTACTTAACCTCTCGGTCTTCGTTTCCTCAGCTCTAGGCACCAATCTCACGGTGTTGTGATTCTTCAATGAGGTAACCCATGTAAAGTGCTTAGCACGATGCAGGTCGCCTGGTACGTGTTCCACAATTATTTGCTATTAATATTATTTTTCTCTTAGTGAAATGCGCAGTCCTCTCAGGGTCCCTTTATCAATCACCCAAAAGAGACATCATCCCAGAAGCAAAGGGAATTGTGTCAGGAGGGTTTGTTCAATGCCCTGACTCACACTCTAATTACAGCAATATTTACCTCATCAAAATGCAGGGAAGGACAGGAACTGGTTTCAACCTGAATCCAATATTTCTGGGGCCCGCACGCTGAATGCTGCCGAAGTCTCCACTCCCTGAGCAGCGGTTTGTAGAGATGGAATAGCGGCAGTTTTTCATTTTCCAGAGTCCACTCACCCTTCCAAGAATCTCAATGCCTCATTGATTCATAATACAGTGCATAAAGATTTCATTTTTCCTGTCCACAGTGATACATTATGGAAGCAATCTGTTTTGCCACTGAAAAGTTTGCTTAGTAGAAAAATTTGGAGTTTTGACATTCAGGAAATTACAGTCATCTGTAAAACACGATTGATATGCCAAGGCTAACATTTTCATTGCACTCGCAGAGCCAGAATAACTATGATAAAATATGTGTTACCCCACACACGTTTCAGGATCTTTTAAGGAAACATTAGTTAGCTCTGAGAGCCCCTCCCAAGGCTCCTGGACTGCAATGGCTGTGCCAGTTAGCTGTTCGCCATTCACAAGGGTACCTCCATTGACCAAACCAAAACTCGGGTCCTCAGAGAAAGCAACGGCCTAACACGTCTTCCGACTTGGCCTTGGGTTGGAGGCCGGAACTACATATTCTCATGCCACCAGGTTAAAGACATGAAAGAAGATCGAGGAAAATAAGTTAAAAATATTCCACCCCCATCGTGGAATTGTTAGCCAGCCACAAAAGGCCCAGGTTTATATTAGTTAGAACTAGAAGTTGAAGGCTTACAAAAGAAAAAATTAGACTGTTCTATATCTGCTCTCTATATTTTTACACCCAAGCATTTCTTTGTCTCTTTCTGGGTACCATTTTCAGTATTAAATGGCATCAGAAACCTGAGTCTCTGGAGTTATCCACCTGTTCAACTTTTGATTTCGGAATGATAAATGCAATTTAGCTAAGGAGTGTGGATGATCTTTATGGCCACGTTGATGCAGCTGTCCGTTCAGGTTGGGCTAGGTTACGGGCAGCTTTTACTTGGTCCTTATCCATTGAGACCCGTGGGAAGTACACATGCAAATGGTCTGGTTCTGTGGGTAAAGGGACAGGTGCCACTGCCCTTGACACTGGAAACAGCTTCACATGATTCCCTATCTAACCACAGGTCAACTTCTTTAGGTACTGAGAAAAGCCTTCTGCACAAAACATACAAGTATGCGTCATGGACCAAGCAGTCTTTAAAGACCTCAGAGAAGTCCTGCATGCACTCATACTCAGTTACAGCAAGTGTTCACGGACCCTTTACTAAGTGTGAGTCTGAGTGATTAACATGGAGTATTTCATTTACTTACTCTCACCATCTATGTGGCAGGTGATAGTACTATCATCCTCTTTTTATGGATGAAGAAACTGAGGCACAGAAAGGTTGAGCAACTCCTTCAAAGTCGCACAGCCATAAGAGGTGGAGCTGGCATTCAAGACTCCAACAGGGTGGCTGTGGAGCTCACGCTCTTGACCTCTATGCTGTATTGCCTTGCTTAAACGTTTTCGGGGAAAAGCCCTCTCTTGTCCTCCTGAAGCTCTTGGATACTCCCACCCCTTTTTTTACATTGACAAAGCATTCTCCTCCTGCCCCATGTTAAGCTTCTTGCAACTAACAACTTAGCTTCATTCATTTCCCAACAGTGGTTGCACAGATGCTAGAGAGGCAAAGCTAAAGCCAAAGGGGGTGGGGCGGAGGACAGATGGGTGCCAGACACACATTAGGCAAAGAACATGCCGACCTAGGAGCATTTGGACCTACCAGCAGGGGGATCCGAGGAAAAGTGATTTCTCAAAAGGGTGGGGAGGATCCTTTTGCCCCCCACTGGGCTTAAGCTTTGGGGGGTACCCATATTCGGGGTTTCTGGATCCCATTGCTCCCCTCTGGTCCTTATTTAAACTGATTCGGCAACTAAATGAGGGAGGCTGAGAGAAAGGAGAACGAAAAGGACTCATCAGAAGACTAGAATGAAGGGAAGTAGAGGTTAGAGGAGTGGAGAAGATGGAGAGGAAGAAAGCAGGGTTGAGGGGTTGGTAAAGAAAGGAAAGGATGAAGGGAGAACAGAGAAAAGAGCAGAGAGGGAGGAGAAAGCGGAACACAAAGGAAGTGGCATGAGGTGGGGTGTGGAGTTGTCTAAGAGACAGAGGGAGACTGAAGGGAAAGGCAAGTGGAGGTGCTCTCCCTCCTGCCTTGCTGTGATCCAAAGCCTGTCCACACAGGCTCTCATCTTCTTTACTAGCCGTCCTTGAGCCCTTGGGTGCCAGCGCAAGGCTCTTCCCTTGCACCGGGCTCCATCTAGATGACCTTGCTCTTCCCCTTCTCTGAGCAACAAGAGCAGTTAGAGTCAGTCCTTGACTCTTTTCCCTGAATTTTTACACATGCTATTTTTTAAATTTATTTTATTCAAGTAGAATTGATTTACAATGTTGTGATAATTTCTGCTGTACAGCAAACTGATTCAGTTATACATATATATATACATTCTTTTCATATTCTTTTCCATTATGGTTTACCACAGGATATTGAATATAGTTCCCTGTGCTGTACAGTAGGACGTTGTTGTTTATCCATCCTATATATAATTGTTTGCATCTGCTAACCCCAACTCCCAATTCACATGCTATTCTTTTTTTTTTTTCAGTCTGTAACTAGGCTATATACTCTTCAGGGGTTGGGATCAACTCTTACAGCATTATTTCTGTCCCCAAATCTGTCTCCAACCATTACAGGAAATTCTTTGAGCATTAGGGTGACTGACATATTTAGTCTCTTATAATCATTAGTTCATATTTATTAGCACGTACTTTATTAGAAAGGAAATAAATATCTTTGCAGGTATGGGACACGAGACAGAGAGTTTTTCTTGGGAGGAAAGGCACTGTTTGGAGATTGCAGGTGCTGGGGGAAGGGACCAAAAGCACACCCAAGGGAAGAATGGTTCTAGGTGCCCCACATAATTCACTCACTTAACAATTCCCCCAGAGTTTATCTATTGTATAAAGCGAGAGATCCCTGATATATTCATGTCCTTACATAATCCTTCTTCTCTATTTATATGATACACATGACTCAACTTTAAGAAATAGTTCTTAAATACTCCTAGGCACGAGTAAGAAAGCTAGGGCTTGGGAACTAGCAGCCTCGGGTCTCTTCAGTGAGGCAAGGGACTGTCATCCCAAGGGACCGTTTCCAGCGATGACTCTCACAACCCCTGCGGGTTGTTGAGAGTGGGAAGGGTTTGGCAGACCCGCTAAAGACAGGCACCCAGAGTGCCCTGGTCCCACTCAATAATGAAGGTCGGCTTTCCTTCTCAGTCCCTCTTGCTTCAGACCTACACCGACTAGGCCCGTATCTCTTTCAGTACAGCCAGTCTTCAAGACTTCAAGAAAGCAAGGCTTTTTCAGGGCTCTGGAGGTGCAAGCGGGGGGCAATTCCAACACAGCTCTCCCTGGCTGTCCTTTCTTTCTTTTCTTTTTTCTTTCCTCTCTTTCTTCCTTTCTTTCTTCTTGAAGTATAGTTGATTTACAGTACTGTGTTACTTTCAAGTATACAGCAAAGTGATTCATATATATATATATGTATATATGTATGTGTGTGTATATATATATATGTATATATATTCTTTTTCAGATTCTTTTCCATTATAGGTTATTACAAAATGTTGAATATAGTTCCCTGTGCTATACAGTAGGATCTCATTTATTTTATATATAGCAGTGTGTGTCTGTTAATCCCAAACTCCTAAATTATCCGCCCCCACTTCCCCTTTGGTAACCATAAATTTGTCCCAGCCCCTTTCACCAAGTTCTCTAGCTTCAGGGATTCAATCCCTTACCCACTTAGCAATTTTCTTCATTGCTGTCCCTAGGTGGTTTCTTTCACACCTCCCCCTATTGTTCTGTTTCCTCCAATTCCAGGGTGATCGATGACCCACTAGGCATTTACATTTACAAAGCAATTGCATTTACATAAGATAGCTCTTACCAAGAGCCCAAAAAGGCACAACTATAATACATATATAATAGGGAGAGTGCCTATTCATCACCCATTTTTACAGTGCCTTCCAACAGGATGGACAGTTCTAGGAATTGGTATATAAGGGGAGAGAGCCCTGTAAAATTTATCGCTAAAGGTAATCAATGAGTTCCAACTAATGCGCTCCACACCTCGAGGTGAAAATATAACAAAAGTATGGGGAAAACATATTTACTCCGTAAAGTTTGCTGAATTTAATTTGTGCTTTCATTGATTTCATTTAATACAAAGATTATATAATCAGGAAGTCAGTAGCAATTGAGAATACCAAGCCCAGTCTGCGCCCATCAGGGCATTTTGATAATATCTAGGAAAGGCAGGAGATTCTCATTTAATAGAATTGGAAATGCGACATATATTAGCTTACAGAAACTTAATCAGTGTGATCAAATTAAGACGGGCCACTCAGACATACCATGCTGATTAAGGCACTTGCAAACACTCCACAATTATCAGAGATTTGTGGTGTTAATGATTTAAACTCAGGTTTTTTCTCTGGGGAATCAGCCCTGGACCTTTTTTTTTTTACTAGACAATTAGAAAACTCCATCCTTTATTTTGAAAAATGTTGCAATAGTATTATTGACATTAATTCTCAAAGAATGCAGAATAGTAAAGAGCATGTGCTGCTGCTTAGTTTTTTCTTTTAACAGTCAATGACTTCTCTTTGGGATGACGATCATTAATCTCAAAGCTTTAGCTCTTGGGTGTGGTAATGAAGTTTGGCAATGGTAAAGTGACCATTTTTAAATGTATCAGAGGAAAACTCCACTTTTCTGCTTTCTGCAAAGCAGCTCTATGTTTTACTTAAAGGCGTTTGCTTATAGCCCTATTCCAAAACCACTTGGAGTGAACTGGCTTGTTGTCCTGGGTAGCAGACTGCAGAAGTAGGCCATTTCTTTTAAATGTGTTCTTAATAGACCATTATGAACATTAGCTTGGGAGATGTCAATTACTCCTCCCCCACTTTAAAGCCCATCTTCCCAACCCACCGCCCTTAAAATGCAGCACTAGTTAATTACCTGGAAAGGATCTCATGTTCCTAGCTCCGTTATTTGTGTGAATAGTGGTGATGGGGGCTTGTCTAGCTATTTGTTTCTCCTTTAGTCAGCAAAGCCAGTCCCTACATTAACAGCAGAGAAAATGGAGATTCAGAGAGGCTAGGTGACTTTCTTAAGGTGGCAGAGTTAACAAGGATCGGGTCTGCGGCTGGAATCCCAGTCTTTCAGCTTTCAGGGGGTTTTGTTTTTCTCCCATCAATGCTTGGGCCCAGCCCAGTCTCAGTTAGGACAAATAACAAGTCATTGGAATCTGCCTTAAAAGGATGGTGTACTAAGGAATAAGCCAGTCAGTTAATGAAAATAAGGGCTACTGTGGGGATAGAGCAGAGGAAGGTGAAGAGGAGGGGAGGGGAATTGCGTGCTGAGATGGGGGAGGAGGTCTGACTTCCAAGAGGCCTGGCAGTAGCCTGCTATGGCAAGATGGTTAGAACCAACATCCACCAAAGCACGATCAGGCTTTATTTCCCAGACACCAGTTTGGAAAGGCAGGGACAAGTGATGGGTTAAAATAAAGAGGCCTGGGGCTTCCCTGGTGGCGCAGTGGTTGAGAGTCCGCCTGCCGATGCAGGGGACACCAGTTCGTGTCCCAGTCCGGGAAGGTCCCACGTGCTGCGGAGCGGCTGGGCCCTTGAGCCATGGCCGCTGAGCCTGCGTGTCTGGAGCCTGTGCTCCGCAACGGGAGAGGCCACAACAGTGAGAGGCCCGTGTACTGCAAAAAAATAAATAAATAAAAAGTAAAATAAAGAGGCCTGTGGGGTCAGAGCACCCCAGAATCGCTCCCTGCACCTGTCTGTAATCTCACAGGCTCAGGGGAAAGCCAGGAGTCCTACACTTGGTTCAATACCCAAATCCCCAACACAATTCTCTTTGTTTAAAATAATCTTGAGGGTCTTTAAGATTCCAGGAGAAGGATTCATTTATTTATTAGTCTGTTCATTGAAAACATAGGGCTAAGTCATTTTAACGTTTTCACATATTGAGTTACAGTGCGTTAGTGTTCTACCCTTGCAATAAGATGAAACAAGAGAATAGGCGGTCTTTCCCAGAGTGTGTTGCAGACATTTTATTCTGTTTCCTATGGACAGTTTACAGAAGTGTCTCATATCAGTGCATACACTAAGAGCACGATGATGTACTCTGGAACACTGTGGAAGAGAAAAGAATTCCACCTACTTTTCCTTAAGGAGCCATAGCCGTACATTAGCTGGAGACATCAGTAAACAGGGGGAAAGTGAACAATAAGAATGAGAGCTGTTATTTCCAGAACTTTGTCTTTTATTATGCAGCATGCACACTCCTGCAGCTGCGTCTCTGGTTGCACCTTCTTTACAGAGCACACCACTCTGTTCCTTGGATTCTAGGTATCTGCGTCTATCAGCATCTTCTCTACTTGAAAAATAAGATGCTTGGGACTTCCCTGGAGGGCCAGTGGTTAAGACTGTGCACTTCCACTGCAGGGGACACAAGTTCGATCCCTGATTGGGGAACTAAGATCCCATGTGCCGCGTGGCGCGGCCAAGGGAAAAAAGAAAAAAGAAAGAAAATAACATGCTTAAGAGCAGTGACTGAATCTGTTTCTGTTTCAGCCCTGCTTTCTCTACCTCCTCCCCTCCTTCTCTCACATCTACCTCTCTACTCCCACCCACCCCCAGCATCTGGTACTGTGCCCATCGCATACCAGATGTACAATATTTGCTGATTGACTTAACGAACACATGTTAGTGCCTGGTTAAATGCTAAATGGATATTGTTCAAAAGGGGGAAGGGATGCTCTCAGGCTGCATCAGGAGAGACGTGAAGGAGGAAGACGCATATTAATTGTGTTTTACAGTATGAGTAGTAACAATAATTCCATTTAATGAGCACCCATGTGAAACAGAATATTTGCATAAGTTATCTCACTGACTCCTCAAAGGATCTCTAGTAGAGAGAGGTCTAATTATTACCCCCGTTTTATGGATGAGGAAACTGAGGCTCAAAGACAATAAGTAACTTGTCTAAGATGCTAGAGCTGGGATATGAACCCATCCCTAATCTAACTGAAAGAGTGAGCTCTTTCCAACAACTAGGATTTAGACAGGTGTAGACAGGTCATTCGAGATAGGTGCAATGGGGGAATCCCCTGGCTGTCCAGTGATTAAGACTCTGCGCTTTCACTGCTGAGGGCCCAGGTTCTATCCCTGGTCGGGGAACTAAGACCCCACAAGCCACATGGTGCAGCAAAAAAAAAAAAAAAAAACCTTCTGAACTTTTAAATCAGAATATACCAAACACAATTATTTAATACTGTCTTAAGGGACTTCCCTGGTGGTCCAGTGGTTAAGACTTCACCTTCCAATGCAGGGGGCACGAGTTCGATCCCTGATCGGGGAAACAAGATCCCACATGCCATGTGGCACGGCCAAAAAAAGAAAAGATAGGTGCAATGGTTATGAAAAAAAATAGAATGTGGCAGACGAGGAGCAGTATAAACAAGGGGGGGCTGGGCTAATGATGACACTAGATAGTTGTGATAAAGCTGAATTAGTCAGTGAACATAAAACAAAACACTAGAGAGTGAGTTTAAAAATTATAAAATTTTATATAGGATTATATAGAATACCTACAATGAGTAAATATTAGAAAACCTTCCAAGCCTTCTAATGGCATTCAAAATAACAATACAGACTTTAGCCTAAACACCCGCCTGAGAATGTTTTCCGGGAGAGGATGGCTTAAGCAACTAAAATAATCCTCTTCCCAAAGCTAATGGTCTTTTCCTCCCCTACAGGTTTCATTACAGCCTAGCACAGAGGCCAGTTTAAGGAAATGGAGTGGAAATAGTGTGTGTTCATTTAGTCTTCAGAGCAGAAGCCAATTGGGGAGCATTACTCAAAATCTGTGGCATTTTTTTCCCTCCAAGCATTTCAGGTTCAGCCTGGGTTTAGGGCTGTAATCTAGAGAACAATCACCTGTCAGTCTGGTTCCTTTCATCTGTTCAGAGCAATTTGGCCATAAGAAGAGAAGTATCTCTTTTTTCAATTTACTTCTTCTTTTGTTTTTTCTTTTTGTTCTTAAGAGCTTGCAGAATTGAGAAAGGGGACTGCCAGACTGCCCAAAAGCCAGAGCTGCTTTGCCTGTCACTGGGGAGCTGGGGAACGGTGGAGAAAGGCCAGTATCCCATACTCTGCTCCCCCAATATCCTCAGGCTGTGTTGGACCAGTGGTTATCAAACTCATTCTAAGCAGCAGGGCTTTAAAAAAATGAAATCTAGTCACACCCCGATATATATATATAACAGATTAAAATGGAGTCACTCAGGAAGAGGTGGAGTGGAGGCCTGGAGCCCCATCTATTTACTACTTTAGACTCCCCATTATCCCCACTTTCAGCAGGCTCTGAGGTCCTGCTTCTGAATCCAAGAGCTATTCAGAACATAGATTGAAAACCGCTGGACTACACAAAGGAAGGATGTGGTTAAGTGCACCGTGATGGCTCTATGAGCCCAAGTAGCTTCTTTAGACTTCTTTTTAGCTCTTTTCCATCTGTTAGAAGACAAAATAGGAATAGAGAATGGTGACAGAATGAACAGGTAGATTTCCCCACCAGGAGGCATCTGCAGACGGGGGGGGGGGAGGGGGGGGAGTGTGGGAGGGAGAATAAACCTTTGTCTTGGTACTCCTATAGCTTAGCACAGAATGCCTTGTCCATTGTAGGCATTTGGTAATGAATGGGAACAATGACTCCAACTTTACAAGAATAATGAAAAACAAGTCAACAGCCATCCACAATACCATGCATTTGTTTCTTCCTTGCCACCAAGTGGGTGACACAGACCCAGATATTCAGGTAAAGAAACCCACGGCCTCCAAAATGAATGTGTTTACAAGGACAAAGCTGGCTATGTCTAAGTAGTCCCTGAAATGTGGATACTAAAGAAGGAAAGTAGAGAAATGAATATTTGGTGTCACACCAGCCACATGATTGTGAAAAGGCATGATGGCCTGTGGGGTAACAGGGGCAACCGCAGCAGACCTGGCAGAAGGAGAGTCAACATTCTCAGGGAAAGAGTCTGAACCTGTCAACTTTGCTTACGTGGAGATACACTTTTGTCCAAAGTTCCTGAAAACACTAGAAAGAGTGTATGTGGGACTAACTATTTTTTGAAAGGTCTTTAGAGACATGCTATTGCTTGTTTTCACACCCTCCTAGGGATGCCGGGGGAGTGATGAGAAGGATTATCTGCATTTCACAGAAGGAGGAGCAGTCTTGGGAAAGGGATGTGGGCGGGTAGAGGCAGCAAACTATTTTCTGACAAAGATCACAATTGAAGCAGGTGCCCTGGTGCCTACTGTGAAGGCACAAAATAGCCTGATCACCCTGGAAGGTTCCATAGGCATGAATGGGAGAAACGAAGGTAAACAGGCAGAGGCTGAGTAGAGAGCATCTCATGAAAGCCCGTGGAGAACACATCTCCTCCTCAATGATGAGAAAAGAGGACACTGTTGAGGCCCTTGGAAACAAGCCCAGCACTCTTACTTCTGTCATTATGCTCTTTGATGCCAAAAAACCAAAACTCTTTAGATTCCGAGGCTTGGAGAATCACTGCCCCCAGCTCAGGTCCACAAGCCAGCCACACTCAAAGCTTCTCTCTGCTGAGGTGCCTGGACATCCACCCTGAAGGGGACCTTTGGGATTGGATACGATCCATGCCACTGAAGCAAGTGATGAGCTCTCCTAGAACCAACGTCAGGGGGCAGTTTTCAGATTAAATGAGAAAATGCATTCATTTAAAGCACTTAGAATAGGGCCTGGTGCTTCGCTGATGTTACTGAGGTTACTTGGTTATTACTCTTGGGGATTCATTACCAGCCCATTGGTGACCATCCCAATGAACTTATAGAGCATATATCATTATTTACAATCATGATAAATATAGTCATTTTTTGCTTCACAGTCACTCTCTAAACTTCAAAATTATGTTCAGCATTTTGTAAAAGTTTCTTCAATTTTCTTATAAAAACTTTTAGCTGGTGTTAGGGTGCAAATTTGTTTTCCTTAAAATAAAATTATTTGACTAATTAAAAAAAAGAATAGGGCCTGGTGCGTAAGAAGCACTCAACAAACGTTACTGCCTATTTAAAAATCCTGGCCCTTGTTATAGTTGGCAGTCTTTTACTGCTTTTGCTGGGAATGAATTCTGTAAGTTCTCTACCTGCATGTAAAGTATGTTTTGCTTTTTTTTTTTTTTTTTTTGGTCAGGTACCTAGAATTATTTGGCTTAAATTAAAGAGTAGCCTGCTCTTGGGCTCTATGGAGTAGGGAAAATAATTTAGGATTTAGAGAAAAATGGGCCCTGGTTTCATTCATCGCTCTGCCACTTACTATCTACGTGGCTTGGGGCACAATGTGTCATTTTTCTCAGCCTGAGTTTTCTCATCTGTGAGCTGTAGATATAATTCCTGCCTCATACGTTTGTTGATAACGGATGAGAATGCTCTTTGCAAATTATAAAATACTATAAAAGTAATGGGTTCTTTTTAGTATTAGGAATTTGGGGCTTAACCAGACTTGCTTCCCTCCTGCCTCACATGTATCCCCCAATTCACTCTGAGCGTTGCAGACAGTGATGACCAAACATGTCTCAGGTCTGCCAAACTGCATAGAACTAGTTGACACAGAATAGTCAATTGACCGTTTTGATTAAATTATCCAGCCAATTCAAGCAGTCCATTTTCTCAGTTGTCCCCATCTCCATCCACAATCAACCCCACTCAAGTGACCCAAAACTGTGGCTTGTGATATCATATAAATATATCCTTCAAGCAACGTGATGTTCTTCTTGGACCATCTTCACCACCCAGGGATGCTAGGTACCTGGGAATCAATTTGTGCTTCAAATGCATGTGACATCTTAATCATCCAATACAAATGCTACTTCAAGCAAGCAATAACAGATGGTGGCCTGAATTTTATAGCATCACCAGCATTTTCTGGGCAAAATTTATAGTTCAATCATCAGTGAGCTGAGTCCTGCCTCATTTTTTTTTCTGTTTAATCTTTAGCAAACAACCATTCTGAAAACCCAAAGCATGTGCTGTAATGAAGCAATGACCATTGACCAGTAATGTAGTATGTATTTCTGTCCACCCCACTCCTCCATTCTCAGATTGTGTGCACCCAACACACATAGTAAAGAAAGTGTCAAGGCCAGGTGTTGGTGTGGGGGTCCCAGGGAAGAGCACCTTTATCTTCAAGTTGAAATGCTAACAGGAGGATGGGATTTCACGACATTGCATGGCCCCTGAAGAACCTTCTACCTACTCAATACTCTCCCCTCCAACTAAGGCCTCCAGCAGCAGGACCAGTCTTCTGATCCTTGTGAATGTAGGTCTAATATAGTCCCTCAAGCATAAAGGGCATCTTCAGAAAGGATGGATGAACTCAGCCTCGTGGGACAAGCCCAGACACGGTTGGAGTCTTCGTCCCATCATCTATTACCTACGTGACCTGGAACAAGTCAACGTCATCTCAGATTCCTTGTCAGTAAAAAGAGCTAATAATAACCTTTGCTTTATAGACCTATTGTAATGATTAAACAAGATAATATTACATAAGGCACTTTGCACAATGCCTGACACATAAAAAGCACTCAATAAATTGTAGTTAATAAAAAGCGTTATTATATATTTGCTATATGTGAGGAATGGTTCTAATTTTTAACTGTATTACCTTATTTAAATAAAATAAATCTTTCCTCAAATGTCACTTTTCAGTGAGGTCTTCTCCAACCACTTTATTTAAATTTACTAATTTCCTGTCTGCATCACTCCTTATCCCTCTGCCTTGCCTTTCCCCCCTTATAAGTTATTCCCTTTTAAAATACTATATAGTTTACTTAATTGTTTAATGACAGTATCCCTCCACGAGAATGGGCATGAGGGTAAGGAATTTTGTCTGTTTTTTTCTTTGCTGTGTCTCCAGAGCCTACAATAGTACCTGGTATCTCATAAGCAATCAATAAAAGTTTTGAATGAATGAATAATTTAATCCTCAAGAAAATCCTATGAAGCAGACACTATTAGTATCCCCTTTTTACATGTGAAGAAGGTGATGCACAGAGAGATAAAGAAACTTACCCAGGGAAGGGTTGGGATTTTAAAGCAATGACTTGGCTCCAGAGTTTGCCATCTTAACCACTATACCACACTGTTTCTTTTAAAGAACTCATGGAGGGAGAGAGGGGGGAGAGGGGTGAGGGGAGAAGGGAGAGAAAAGAGAGGGAGAAGATACGAATGAGAATAAAGGGAAGAGTGTATGTTATTCTATTTTTCATTTTGTTTTTTGCTTTTTGTTTTCCTCCTCCTCCCCAGGATAGTATCTTTTTCTCTGATGAAATTTCTGTGCAGTACTTTGGGAATCTAGCTTTGACCTTTTGATAAAGGCAGTGATCATTCATTTGTCCCCAAAATATCATCTTTGGAGGACACTTCCATTGTCCAACTATCACTCCGTTGTTTTTATGTGTCTTTTTTACAAAGCTAAACAGGTAGGAATTATTTACACACCAAATAACTCATAGCTATTCAATACCATACTAGAGGTTCTAGCCAGTGCAATAAGGCAAGGAAAACAGGCATCCATATTGGAAAAGAAGAATTAAACTGTCTTTACTCACAGGTGATATAATTGTCTATGTAGAAAATCCAATGGAATCTTCAAAAAAGCTCCTCCTGGAACTAATATGTGAGCTTAGCAAGTTTGTAAATATAAGACTGGTATACAAATATCAATTGTACTTCTATATCCTAGAAATCATACTAAGTGAAGTAAGTCAGACAGAGAAGAGCAAATATCATATGATATCGCTTATATGTGGAATCTAAAAAAAATTAATACAAATGAACTTATTTACAAAACAGAAACAGACTTACAGACATAGAAAACAAACTTATGGCTACCAAAGGGGAAAGGGGGGGGGATAAATTGGGAGTTTGGGATTGACATATACACACTACTATACATAAAATAGATAACCAACAAGGACCTACTGTAAAGCACAGAGAACTATATTCAACATCTTGTAATAACCTATAATGGAAAAGAATCTGAAAAAGAATAGATACTTATATATGTACAACTGAATCACCTTGCTGTACACCTGAAACTAATACAACATTGTAAATCAACTATAATCCAATATAAAATAAAAATTTTATAAAAATAATGGAAACTTGGGGGAAAACAATTAGAAGTTAAAATAAAAGGATACTATTTGCCATAGCATCCAAAGTATGAAATAGTTAGGGATACATCTGAAAAAGTTAGGAAAAACATGTACACTGAAAGCTACAAAACACTGCTAAGTGAAATTAAAGATCTCAATAAATTGAAAGATACACTGTCTTCATAGCTTTTAAGACTGAGTGTTGTTAAGATGTCAGTTTTTCCCAAATTTGATATATAGATTCAACACAATCCCTGCCAAAATCCCAGCAGTTTTTTTTTCTTTTTCTGGAAATTTACAGGCTGATTCTAAAATGCGTATGGAAATTCAAAGGACCTAGACTATCCAAAACAACTTTGAAAAGGAAGAATGAAGTTGGGAGACTCACACCATCTGATTTCAAAACTTATTATAAAGCTAGAGTAATCAAGACAGTGCAGAACTGGCATAGGGATAAAATATTGATCAATTAAGAATCTAGAAATATATATATATATAAAATTGATTTTTGATTTTCAACAAATGTGCTAAGGTAGTTCAATGGAGAAAAGATATTTTCCTTAAGAAGTGGTACTGGAACAACTAGATATCCATATGTGAAACAAAACAAAACTTTGATCTCTACCCTGCACCATATGCAAAACTTAACTCAAATTGGAAAACTGCCCTAAATGTAAAACCAAAACTACAAAACATCTAAAAGAAAACATAGGTGAAAACCTTTGCAACTTTGGGTTAGGGAAAGACTTCTTAGATATGCTACCAAAAGCATAATCCAGAAAAGAAAAAAATGATAAACTGGATTTCAACAAATTAAAAATTTCTACTCTACATTTAAATGCTTCTACACTCCAGATTTTTAGTCAGTGTTGGATTCATAGTAATTATCTGGATAGCACAATAGTTTTGCCCTGTGTTCCCATCCTCTTTTTTTAAAATTAATTAATTTATCTATTTATTTTTGGCTGCGTTGTGTCTTCATTGCTGCGCGTGGGCTTTCTCTAGTGGCGGCGAGCGGGGGCTACTCTTCCTTGCGGTGCGTGGGCTTCTCATTGTGGTGGCTTCTCTTGTTCCGGAGCATGGGCTCTAGGCACGCAGGCTTCAGTAGTTGTGGCACGCGGGCTCAGTAGTTGTGGCTCGCGGGCTCTCTAGAGCGCAGGCTCAGTAGTTGTGGCGCATGGGCTTAGTTGCTCCGCGGCATGTGGGATCTTCCCGGACCAGAGATCGAACCCGTGTCCCCTACATTGGCAGGCGGAGTCTCAACAACTGCGTCACCAGGGAGGTCCCCCCATACTCTCTTAGTACTGCAAACCATAGTGGGCCATGTTTCACTGGTTATTTGTCTGAAAAACAACATGTTTGGCCTGGAGGCATTAGAAGATGCCATTGATTTAGCCTCTGTAATTCCTTCAGCTCAGAAAGAGCTAGGCTGAAAGCTAAAAATATTGGGGTATAAAGGCAAGATGGAGCATTGATAGATAGTTGGATGGGGAAGGAGGGAGGAAAGGAAGGAGGAAGGGAGAAAGAGAGGGAGTTCTAGACGGAGAGAGACACGGACTGCAATAGGGAGACAGAGACGGAGAGAGATGTGTTACTCAGAGGAAAACGGAGGAATCCTATTTAACATCCCTCTTCTTTGCATTCCTAGGCCTTCTCAGGTGAGAGAGGAGTAGAATTCCAGCCAGCACCTGGGAAGTGGACGCAGCCCTGAGGTCCCCTGGAGCAATGCCAATGAGAGTTCTCAACCATGTATGTCACAGAGGAGAAAGGAGTTATTGAGGACCCCTGCTCTAGAGAGCAGCATGTTGAGTCTGTGATTTTGTGCAGCAGGTGAGAAGGGAGAAGAATGACACCTGCCTCCTAAGGCTCCATTAGCACAACACCCTTCTTGACTAAGCTGGAGAACCAGGGTCAGCATGGACAGTCAGATATTTAGGGGGATTTATGATGTTACTGAGTATACTCTACATCCTAACCATCACAGAGATGCACGTGTACCCCCTAGGGAATATTTCCATAACTGGACTGTTTCTTCCTGGATCTTCCAGTAATTTCTTGTCTCAATCTGTGGGCATTGTTTATGTATTGCCAGTGGTGCTGGGGCGTCTGCTTCCCCATTTCTGGAGCTGGCAAAGCAGATAACCAGAGCTCTGATTTGCTCAGGATCATGCTGGCCAGGTCACACTGTCCAGCTGCAGTATGTTGGCAGCAGAGGCAAGCATAATCACTAGTTGACATTTATTAAGCACTTGCCATGTGCCAGGCACTAGAAGAGTCTTACTTGGATTTTATTTTATCCTCACAACAGCCCAATGAGGTAGGTACTAAGCTAATCAGTGATAGAGCCAGGATTCACATCCAGGTCTATCTGACTCCAAAGCTGATGTCCTTTCAAATACACACAAGGCTGCATGATTAATTTATTTAAAGAGGTCTTTGAACAGCCCCATCTACAGTTGGTTAGCACTAGGTGAAACCTCAAAATATGCCAAGCCTATGTGTTATTTACCCCTTGTTATTAAAAGTCCTTTTCAAATGTCTTACGTTACTTTCCTGCCTAATTAATGAGTATACTTTCTGGGGTAGATTTGACATTTTTGTTGTGACCAAAAGTCTCGCACTATCCTGGCTGGCGAATATTGGAGGGAAAAGGCAATTCGGCTATAAATGTACTGATTCTCGGGCACACTCCACTCCAAGTTGTTCTTAGGAATACATTCTGACATTGGCTTATGTTTTTGTCATTTGCTTTTTTCTACAAAGGAGCAACAGCAGAGATGGAGGGGGAGGGAGGGAGGGCGTGGAGAGAGAGAGAGAGAGAGAGAAGAGAGAGAGTGTTTGGGGCTTTGGTTTTTCACAAGCTTTTGTGATATTAGACTTAGTCTAATAGCTAAACTAAGGCACTATTGACATCATCATCACATCAAACTACAGCGCTTATTTGAAAAGTTCAGTACTTGACCATTTGATTGCTATGCTCATACAGCATACCACCATTGTGAAGTGAAAATACACACACACACACACACACACACACACACACACACACACACACGCTCTTTCATACACAGAGGCAAAACTAGGGGTTTTAGTGGTAGTCACAGCCTACTATCTTAGAAGAAATACATGGCTCTCAATGAGAGGAAATGACATAATCATGAGATCATAGTACACAGGACATGGACTCCAGTGATGCACATGTAAACAACTCAATCTGAACATAAAACTGCACCACACTGAATCCACACAGAACAAGCAAGACTTCACCTCTTCTCTCTAAAGCAGGAAAGTTTTCCGTTTGGGTCCTGCCAACCAAAACCAAAGGACTGTTGGTGTGTTTAGTTGATTTATGAAGCTATGTGCTCCTGACTCTGCTCATCTAGAGACTGCTGAAAAGATAAACAGGCCTGTCCGTTATGAGACAATTTTGGCAAAAACAGCTTGGAATCAGTCTTCCTGTGGCATCTGCTACCAGGGTCGGCTCTGGGTAGAAGTGTAAAGTGAGTAAGAATTGACTTGACCATCTCATATCCCCCTTCTGTACTCCTTTTTCTCCATTTTAGCATCCCCTCCCCAGCTTAATTCATTTAAGCCAATATTTATGGAACTGAACTCAACATTTATGGTATCGTCTACCAGGCACTGTGCTTGGGTGCTCTGCCCTGGTCCTGCAATATTCCTGGCCTTCACCAGTATTTGAACATTGAACTTAGTCTTTGTCTTTCCATAGCCTGAGCCTATGTGAAAAACACCTCAGGCTGAGAGGATTGATTCATTTCCAGCCTCATCTGCAACTGCCTGCAATCTAATTTTTAAATTGATGCCTCTGAATGTTATACACACACACACACACACACACACACACACACACACACACCCTCAGCCTTGGTTGTCTGGTTTGAAGGAGAACAGCTATAGTGATCTACGAGTTCTCTTTATTGCTTTCTTGATGAAAGGGTGTGTTAAAGGCTCGAGATAGCTCAACAGTAATATTGAGAAAGGGTAACTGTCCAAACACAACCAAAATGATGTTATTTTCGAGAAAAAGTGAAGTGTTTGAAAAGTACATGCTGTTTCCCTTCATCATCACTACCCCTACATTTTTTTTAAGTGGAATGATTCCAATTTCTCCCCAAGGGCTCCATTTTCACAGAGGCTAACAGAACCTACCCACACAGGTATGGTAACGTAAAAAGGGCACAGCACTCAGCTGGACATCCTGAGACCAGGCTCCAAGCCTTGTGTGGTGCAATTGGCCGAAGTGTCTTGCTATCTGGGAGCAGAACTGCAGCACACATTGCCGTAGAAAGAGCACAGGACAAGTATTAGAAAACCAGGATTCTAGGCTGACCTCTGCTATGAACTAGACGCGTGACTCTGGGAAAGTGACTGACCCTTCTTGAGTCCTTATCAGGTCAGCAAAAGTGTTGGTCTCATGTGACGTGTGAACACGTTCAGGTACAAAAAGAAAATCTGTAATGGCTCCTTGTGGCTACCATGTATGCTCAGTCTTGACAGTTTAAGTGCTTGCTGGGAATAACCCAATGGATCAGCAAAAGGATTGACTGTGGCTTGATGTGTCAGACAGAATAACAGATTCACATTATCGAAGGGAACCAAATTAAATATGGTGGCCTGGTCTGGCTGGTCTCTGATTAACCTCTGCCAAACCTATGCTTCCTGATCTCAGTGGTATGGCTCTGCACTGCTTTTTTTCCCTGTCCTGTCAATTTGGCTCATCGTTAGCATAGAAGAAACTGCATGTACCTCCCTGAAAGTCACTGCCAGGGTAGTCTGGCTCTGCTGCTCAGACATATCCCATTCCATCTGTTCCTCCCTGAAACAGAGGGCTGGTACCCAGCTTCAGATCAACAGCCCCCCGTGACTGCTCACTGTAAACACCGTGTTGCCATCCTCTGTCCTCTATGAAGACTGAGTTCCTTGAGGGCACCTATTGTATCTTGCATTTGTCTCTGTGGCCCAGGGTCTAGCACAAGCGCACAAAGTCAAAGCTCGATAGATTTTACTGATTGTTATTACTATTATTGGTGCTAAAGAAGGGTTTTACCAAAACTGTTCATTGGGACACCCCATGTAGGCACACAATATCCTCTCCAAGCCTCAATTTCCTCGTGTATCAAATGGAAGTAATAATAGTGCCTACTTCCTGAGCTTTTGGTGGGTGAGAATTAATGACACGAATTGTATCAAGCGCTCGGGGACAGAGGTTGGCCCATAGCACTCACTCAACACATACTAGTTGTTACTATTTTTAGTCATGAGGTATATTTGAGGCAGCTTGACTTGTCTTCAAAAACAGAGGAGGCCAGTTTCTTTCCAGAGAAGAAAAGACACCTTCTGTCTCCCAGCCTGTATCTGGCCTCAAAATAACAGAGGAATTCTTAAAAACTGCTATCCCCCTGTCATGAGGTCAAATAACATGAGAAAACCCAGCAGGACAGCACCCACCCTGGATGCTGTCCACTGTGAAAGGCACCACGGGGAAAATCCCAGGGAGCAGAAGCCCACCTAGCTCCCCGCCTCCCCACACACACTCCCAAACCCAGAAGTAACCACTCTCTCTGAAGTATAACAACACACGTGCCTAGACATTGATAGACACTGTTCTAGAGAGTGTGGGAAAATGCCCCCCCCCCCGGATAGTCTCACCATATTCATGGAAGGTCAGTACTGCTGCTGTTGACCAAAATATCCTGAGGAGAAAATGTGCAGAAAAGAGTTTAAAAAAAAAACCCAACAACTTCCCGCCAACTGTTGGGAGATAAGAGAAAGGGAACCTGAAACATATCCTTGAAGAGAACACTGGCTATTGGAGAACTTTTTAATCTTCATTAATAATCCCCGAAAAGAAAGAAAAATTGTAAAGAACCAGCGCAGTCTGTGAGTCACGTACATGGCAGATAAAAGACACCTAGCTCAGAACGTGCGGGAAGGGAGGCCCTCACCATGGCAGAAGTTTGGGAGGTGTCCAAATCCAGCAAGTGGGATATAAGATCATGTTTATCTACTTAAGAATGTATTTATGCAGGCCTCCTACTGTTAACAAGCCGGGTATGGTATTAGCTATGCGTTCTTTATGTCATCTGAACTCCGATTCTACCGACTGCTCCACGGGGACTCTTCATTCACAAGGTAAGAGTCTGGGTTCCCGCAAAGCCAAAAGAAACAAAACAATGCTCCTTTCAAAGTGCAACAGCAATCACAAACATCCTTAATTATACATGAGGGTCTAATAAACGGAGACTGTGCCCTGCAGTTGTCAGCAGGACAGGTGTGTACAAGATACCCAGACCAGGGCCTGCCGTTTCTGCAAGCATGGAGCTCAAAGAGATTCTCCAAGGCTATCTCTGTTAACCGCGGGCGCATGCTGACGATGAATTGGGACTAATTTGGAAACATTCAGCTGCTTGGGAACGTGTGTATCAATTCCCTTCCTTCATAATTTATTCAGCATTTTGATTGTGGTGCTCAGCAATAAATAACTGAAACGAGTTCTAACTGCTCTGAGATTTCGTCTTCTGTCTTCACCACTGCTTTTGATATTCTCCAAGATAGCCCACATTCAACTTTATATGCAAACCTGAAATGGTATTCAGGAGGAGAAGGGAGAAAAAAAAGGGAGCCAATAGCTCTTTCACTTTGGGAGTTGAAAATAAGATCATATTCAAAGTGCAGCATTTATGGTCCAATGCTGAATACATAAAATATATGACCGTTACAAATTCACCTTTCATGGCAAAGCCATGCTCTTGTAGTGATATATCTTATTGCTAGATTAGAGCTTTTAGCATGATGAAGGCATCTTTCATCTTCTCCTAGATGCAGGCTGGGTTCTCCTTTGGGGTTGTATTTCTGCCCGTCACAATGCCCCACAGCCCTGAGACAGAGGGCTTACAAGAGGACCTGAGTCATTCACCAAAGGGCTGAAGCCACTTCAAAGGGGGAGCGACTAATTGGAGGTATGCCATCTGCATGGGATCACACTGTTTCAGACTGCCATTCTCTGCTGAATCCAAAGGGAGAAGTCGGCCAATGTTGCTTCCTGGAATCAGCCCAAAGAGGTAAATCTAACATCACAAATATTCAGCCAATACAAGTTTTTGGCAATACCAAAAAGACAGTTTTGGGTTAGGTCATGGTACAGGTTAGTCGCTAGGAAAAGAATACACATATCATGTACATCAGTGACATGGTTACAATGCAAATGTAATTAAACCAGGATAGTTATGGAATGGCTTTCCAGATTCTTCTAAATCCACCCCAAATCTTAGTGTATGGATCAAAGACAGATTTTCATGGATTTTGCAAATCAGAAAACGATTGATCAGTGCCGCTGCTTCTTCTTTCTTCAACTTTTGAGACTCATAGTCCAAATCTTGCATTGCTATAAGTCCTTACCCATCGCAATCAGCCCTAAAAGCTATCTTTCCAAAGCCATCTCTTGACTTCCCCCTCCCTCTCCTCCCCTTCTTTAGTTCTTCATGCACCCAATATTCCTGACACATTCCTTACTCATTTAAATTCCCCAGTGACTAGCCCAAAGCAAAGCACACAGAAGGCATTCTGCAAATCTTTGAATGAATATGAATGAATGACAAAATGAGGACAGTACATGGCTTGGTGACAGCCTATGTTGGATGCACAGGGGCACTTTTCACTTACTTCCCGTTCTTAGATGTGTTCCGGGACTTTGTGGATGACGGAGAGTTGGCGCCTGGATTAGTGTTTGGAGAACCCCGTCTATCCTTACTACACTCACAGAAAGAATAGAAAAATATATACAACAATGACCACAGAGACAAAAAGAAATTAGTTATTTCATTTAAAGACTTTCAAGGCGTCTCTCTTTCAATATCTTAATCTCTCTCTTCTCCCCCCCACGCCCCCCCGTGTGTGTGTGTGTGTGTGTGCGCGTGTGTGTGCATGCGTGTGTCTCTCTCGCCTGTCAAAATAAAGCGTGATCTTATCCAGTGCTGTCCTTCAAAGGTACAGAGAGTGGGAACCATTGGTCAAGTTCAAAGAAAGCTATTCTTTTGGCATTCAAAGCTTGAGCTGGTGGATGCCATTAATGACAGTGCCACAGCCCAGGCCTCAAGAGAGGCTCTGGCCAAAAAAATTAACTAGTCTTTAACATAAAATCCTTTATTTCCTGTCTCTGGGCTCTCTGTACTTCAAGTTCAGTTCTGAAGCTGCTGACTTGTTGTGAAGTTGTGGATGCCAAATGACTTCTAAAAGTCTTTGGGAGATACTATCAGATAAATTAATAATTTTCACTCATAATGTTAACATGGGAAGGCCGTGAATTCAGATATTCTTTCAGGTGAAGCACCACCTGCTTCATGAGTAATTGAATTTAGATCTCCACCTTCAATAACTCCACAGCTTATGTCAAACCTTGGAAACAATTACGAAATAAATCACTAGGAAGGTCTGCTTAATCTCTTCAGGTTAATAAACGCAGACAAATTAATCACTTGAAGGTAAACAAAAAGGAATAATTGATTGGAGGCTTCTTGGTTACTTTATTCTATTTTCTTTATCAAACTATTTTTACCATTATCTTCAATTCAGCTGCTCTGCCTTGAAATTATTACTTTACTTCATCTCCAGATTTCCATGGAAACCAATTCAAAGCCTTTTTCCCCACTTGATGATGTGTGGAATTATTTATCCTGATTTCATCAGAAAGAATTTTTTTTTGTTACTAAGATCTACGTCAGCATAACCTTTTACAAAAAGTGAAGGTAAAGATGAAAAATGCATATCTTGGCTTTCAATGAGTATAATAGAGCCTTCCAAGGGCACAGAATATTGTCTCAGAGAATGTCAAAGACCTTTCCAGATATTTATGAATCTTTTAAGTACCTCAGGAATAGGTGCCTGCAAGCAGCTGTATTTAGATGTGGGGTGAGGTAGGGTGAGAGGGTGGGTCACAAAAGGTATTCTGCCTCACATCCATCAGCTTTAAGTGGCTATGTGGATGTGACTGGAACAAGAGATAATCATGGGTTCCTGGCGATTGCCAAGGCAATACAGATGTGTGTGAGCACAGGGCTAATCAGACAGATAGCGAAAGTTCCAGCAGGTAGGATTCAGTGTCCAGGAGGGCTCCAAAGCACTCCTTTGAAGTGGGAGTCACCAAGGTGAGCGCCAATCCTTCTGCTGGGGTGGGTGGCTCTGGAGAGAGTAGGCGCACAGTCTGTCTCCCAGGAGGTGTCAGAAGCCCGCTGAGACAAAGTGCTGAAGAACTCATGCAGCACTGCCCCTGCCCATCCACGCTGACTTCCTGGCAAAGAACTCCTTAACCATCCCTGGGACCATAGCAGCTACCATCCCCATTCAGAACCCCCCTCAGAAACGAAGTGATAACTGGACAAAAGACTGGAACTCAGAAGAATTCAAAAGTGTCTCTTCCAGAAGGCTGCTGCAGTCTCATGCAGAGGATGAAATACGCTGTGTGTTGCAAAATTCAAGCGGGTCTCAATTCCCTCACTTCCACATTCAGCTCACTGGCCACTGAGCCTTCCTCCTCCCACCCCCTCACTCAAACTGGAGGCAGTGGGAAACTTTGATGGAAGCCTTCTGAAACAAGGGATCTTTTGATCTTGCAGGCTGCTAGGTTCAGAATAGTAGGTGGTCACTCAACACCCTGTCTCCCGAGTCACTAAGTTCAGGCATCCACGTTCTTTTGAATAAAAGACACCCATTCCCACTGCTGTATTCCCAAGTCTGTGCCTTGCGAGCCAAGGGTCCTTTAAAATCTGCATGACAAGTGACCCTCTTTAAGCTCAATGCAGGGCACCGCAGGACATCCGGGAAAGCTGTCAGCTGGCCGTGGCGGCCTTATTAACAGCTGCTATGGAGGTGGGAGGAGGTGGTGGTCCTGGAGCAGTCTTCCTTTAAGTGATCGAAATAAGGACCCCCTCTGACCAAGTGCCAAATCCTTTAAGGGCAGATCTGAGTGGAATAAACACAAAACTTGCTCAGAGAAAAATCACAGACGGAAGGTACGGCACCAAGACTGGAGGTGAAAGTAATCAAGTAACTCAAAATGTTTGTTCCGTGCCAATAGCAGATCCACTGACAGTGGCAAAAGGTATCTGAAAGTGGGGGAGTGGCCAGCAGAATGGTGGCAGGCTTGGATCCTAGGAGTTTAATTCTGTAGATGTACTAAGGAACTGTTGTATAGAAAGGTTGGCCTAACACTGAGGGAAAAGAGCTCCCCCTCAAAGTTCCAGGCTGAGTACGTAAGTCTGGACAAGATGCTATGATTCTGAAACTTTGAGAAAGAGAGACCTCAAGTTTTCCAGAAGTGCTCCAAGAGAGAGAAAGAGAAAATCTTGCAACTGCAGACTGTCTGGGAGCCTCAGAGATCTGGAAAAACATGGGTCAATGATCCAAAGATTAAGATGCTGCCAAGGATGCTGACCACTGAAAGAAGCATGTGGCAGTCCCAGGGACTTACAGGAATAAGCCCTGCCTGCTTTTAGGATACCTGGATGATAACTTGGGGATATATGAGATTGGGGGGGGCTGCCTGGAATTAGAGCTAGTTTCCAACTTACACATCTGAAACAGGCGCACCCCAGTTGTCATTATCTTGTCTGTCTCTAGACCACTTGTCAGCCCTTTTGACTTTCATCTCCTCTTTGGGATATTAAAAGCTATGGCCTGAAATCCCAGGGGGCATGGATCCAGGCTTCTCCCACTCCTCAGGAGTAGCTATCTTTTTCCTGGGGTAAGATTCTTTCCTCTCTCCCTCCCAAGCCGGCCTCATCAAAGACCTATGGATACAATTCCAGGTGGGTTCCTGACAGGAAAATTTAATGAATGCCAGCACTCGCTCTGTCTGTTTGGTCGGCTGTCCATCAACATGTATTGTAAACCATTTTCCATCGGCTCCACAAATGTCTCCAACACCAGAAAAGTGAAAAATAAAATCCTGCAGTATTATGCACATTGTATCCAGGTGGGAAAACTGACTAACCCAACTCTTCAGCATTTTCAAAGTGTTTCTGATTGAATAATTTGATGCTGAAATGGCATCCAGGGTACTTAACCCAAAATGGCAATCAGATCCACTCCAATCTGGATTTTTCTCTTAGGTCAGAGAGGTACTTGAGGGAGAAGAACCTAGCAGTTTCAAACGCCCTCGACTCACTTTCTTGATGGGTGGCATACAGAAACTTCTGCATTTCCGGTAGTACTTCGTAAGCTCTTTTTGGAATTAATCCGTCTCAGACCCATGAGAAATAGTTGTGTTGCTCTAACTAAAACAGCACTGAAGTTTTAAAAATTAATTTTCAGGGCCCTAGGAATTTGAAATTGTATTTCGGAAGAGAGAGTTGGGCTATAATACTCATTGTCTACATATCTTTTTTTGGCACTTAGCATGTGGTGCCTGTAGTGTTGTTTATATTTTACTGTTTATCCATCTCTCCAACTAGCTCTTAAGAGGGTGCTCCAAAAAATATTTGTTGAACAAATAAATGAAAAAGCTGCATTTCGGCTCAGTGGAAAAGGAGTGCCAACTGTATCAATGTCTGGCACTGGTGGGAGAGAAGGAAGTGGTGACACACATGTCCCATATTTTCCACGCCTAAGGAAGAACGGTCTGGGAAAACTGGATTCCAGTTACTGATGGTTGATCATCACGTGGATCACAAAGAGGTGAGCTTAGAAAGGACTTGCTCGGATGGTTGGCTAGCGCCACGAATAACAACAGAAAGTCTGTTGCATTTGTATGGCTTTTAGTGTTTTTCCAGTGTGTGTTCTTGCAAGTGGTAACAGAGATGAAACCCAAGCTACTGTTAAGGGTTTACTTCAAGTCTCTCTGGGGAAATGGTAGCTACTCTTTGCTCCCTAGAAGTAACCCTTGGCTTCTTAGAGCTCCCAGGATAAGGAAATGTGCTTTACAAATATAGAGTCTAGCAGGCATAGAAGCTCATCTATCTCCTTCCCAAAAGGTGCTTGAGTGCCCTCTACAACATATCAACCCACCAAGTGGTTGTCTTTTGAAGCCTTTTAAATCATGATTGCTTCCCCATGAAAGCCTGCTTTTCTATTTTCTAAGAGGCTCACGTTGCTGAAGTATTTTTGCCCTTGTCCTGTTACTGAGCAAGACAGCTCTTCAAATATTGATTTCCTTTAATTAGAGCTGGTGAGGATTCTTCATTTCATTTTTCTGTCTTGCTAGGTTATGTCCTGAGTGGTTTTCTTTCTTGGTTCCAAACTTTTTCATTTTCTTCTACCCGAAGTGTCTAAAGTCGAGTCCATGTCTCTTTAAGCATCCTCTTCCCATGATCTATGATTTCTATTAACCATCAAGCAAAGAAAGTTCAGTTCACTAAGCTGTGCTTTCCTTTAGCTTCCTCCCCTAGGTTCCCTTTGCTTAACTGTGGGCAATGACTGAGGGTTTTTAGACAAGAGAAAATGCTCATCTTTATTGCTGTGAAGCCCATTGTGGCTAGTCTCTCAGAAACAACCTCAGGCATTCAAAGCATTTACTCAGGAATCTTGAGTTCTAATCCTGGCTGCCAGGGAGGCATGTGACTTCCTTCTGTCTTAGGATTCTCCTCTCTAAAGCAGAGGGCACTCAGCTGATCAGATAAACCATTCACACAGAAGCGCACAATTACTTTGTAATTGCAGAGCTCTTGGAAAAGGCAGCTGGGACACTCGCATTATCTTGGCCTCTCCCCTTCCATTAACTTTTCACTCTAACAACTCACCACAGGGGCACTGGGGACTGGAGCAATAAGCTTATTGATTATTGTTGCCCTTTTGCTCTCTTCACCTCTTGGCACATGCTGTTTCTGCCCAGGGAAGGCGGTCACATCCCTGAATGCCTCACTGGCATCAGGAAAGAACATGATCAGTTCCTAAATGATATTATTTTCTCACTTCGGCTGGCTATTCACTTAAGTCTTTACCAAGAGCTTGGATGTTGGCTACAGACTATCAGAGGCCACTGGAACTGTGTCTCACCACTATTGCATTCACATCTAGCCCTGGGTTCCTCCATCAGATAGGGGATTGAGAAGCCAAAAAAAAAAAATCATAGTTCTGGTATTGGATGGTTTAGGGTGATTGAGACCTGAAATATGACGGGAACCTGGACCAGAATAGTTGTTACGCGGGTGGAAAGAAGGAAACCACGCACGGCATAGCAAAAGGAAATGACTGAACTTGAGAACTGACTCCATCGGGAGAATGAGAATAAAGTCTACATGAGGGTGCCGAGAAGGTTTGGAAGCTGAATGACTGGGAAAACAGAGGTGCCAGTGAAAGAGACAGATTCGTTGAGAGGGGATCTGGACTAGAGGGGAAGATGATGGATTTGGCCAGGAGCATATCGAGTTGGGGTGTTGATGGACAGTGTCCAGCAGGCAATTAGAGAGATGGCACAGCAGCTCAAGAAGAAAGAGACAGGGTCAGATGTACAGTCATCGCTCCCAAGTGGGAGTCAAAGCTGTGAGATAAGCCGCAAAGCCTGATGGGACAGCAATCCATTGTGATTAACGAGCGGATGTTTGGGGCGGGGGACAGCCTGTACTGGAACCCGCTTTCTTCCACCCCAGTTTGTGATGATTTACAAGAGGGTTCCAAAGTCTTATAACCCAGGGGCTCAAGGGAAAGAGCCTGAGCCAGTTCACTTACTCGTATAGGGTTCAATGCTAAAGTTAATGAGGGAAAGTACAGGCCTCAAGCCTTTTTCGGTCCATAGGCTGCTACGGGTCTGTGCCCATAGGCTGCTTCTCCCCATCCTCTTAGCCCAGCCAGATTGCTTACAGGTCACAAGGCGAGCTGGTCACCAAGGGGAGTGGTGGGTGGCAATCACCGTCAACCCATTTCCCAACGACACCTCGCAAAGTACATCCCAGGCTGCTGTCACCTCAGTGTAAGGAGGGCAGCCTGGCAGAGAAGCAAAACTGAGCTTTAGACTTTGGCTTCACTTGCAGCTCATGCCCCTTCCTCTTTGCTCCCTTTTCCCAAGGACTAACCACATATCAGAGACTATACCTCACATCGATCGTGCTAAAATCCACTCCTATTTTTTGGCATTATTCCCTTCCCTTTTCCTGTTCTCAGCCTTTGCACTGTGCCTTACGAACTGGCACCCTCAGTCACCCTCTCTTAGCATTCCTAATGGTACAAGGATGACACAACTAGTAACATCACGGCTGGGGATGGGGGCAGCCTGCCTGGGAGCAAATCAAGGGCTTTGCCCTTGAAGAGCCAAAGTACCTCAGGCTTCCTGAGTTGAGCTGAGTTCAGGAGGGCAATGTTTAAGGACCTGTGGCCATTACCTTTCCCAAATTGAGGCAAGCTTTGGCCTCAAGCTCTCGATCTGTAATCGACCCACCGAATCACCTAACTTCTCTGGGTCTCAGTTTCCTCTTCTGCGAGTCCTACTTCTTAAGGCCACATCAAAGTTTTGAAACTTATAAAACGTTAAATAATATATTCACTCAAAAACGTTTACTGTGTGTTTTCTGCGTGCCCTTCATCCTGTTGGGCCCTGGGGATATACTGATGAGTGGGACAAGGTTCCTGCCCTCAGGCGGCCCAAAGGCTGGTGCAGGAGGCAAGCACGTTGACAGATACAAAACAACACCTTGTACCAAATGGGACAAAGCAAGTGTGAAAAGATACTAGGGAAATAAACCAGACGGCAACCACCTATGCTTAGGGGAATCAGGGAAGGCAAAGGTAAAGCTGAATTACTATGATGAAATTTATGATTTGTGTTAAAAATCATAAATCAAAAAAAATCAGAAAATGAAACCTGGGTTATGAGAATTTTCAGAAAATGGAACGAATTATGCCTATCCTTAGTTTGAAACACTTATCTGCCAACAGTGGCTCATAGACTTAGACATGAGAATAACCTGGAGAACTTGTAAAACCCAGATAACTGGGTCCTACCCACAGTCTCTGATTCAGCAGCTCTAGGAAGTGGGCCTGTGAATTTACACGTCTACCAAGTTCCCGGTGATGCTGACGTTGTTGGCCTTTGAGAGCCACTGCCTCATCGCTTCTCCGCCTTTCTGCTAAGATCAAGTGGGGAGAACCACTGCCTCACAAGAAGCATGAGACAGCCACACTTAGTGGCCACTGAGGGATCACAGTCTGCCGTATCCATTGCCCCTGCTTTCCAGGCAACACGATTAGAATCTTCTGGATGAAATATCCCCCCCGTACTGCTACTGAGTGAGGAAAAGGCAGACGCCAAGGGCTGCCAACATCCATCTCTGGAGAAGCTCCTCTTTCCTGAGGAAGTGGAAATTACTGCAAACACCACAGAGTGGAGCTCAGAGCAGGTGAGACCAAAATTGGATCTGACAGCATTAATTGAGCTTGAAGTTCTAGTTACTGAAAATGATCTGGCATAATTAAAAATTCACAACTGGAGCCTAGTTGGTGAACATTATGCATTAAGGAGTCCCCAGAGGAGGCCAGAAAAGTCTCAGTGAACTTTTAGGAAAAGCCAAAGAGGCCAATTGCTGTGGCAGGAATTAGCACACAGAGGGAAAACGAAAAGTCTGTCCATTTCCTTGGAAGTGCGATTCTGACTTTCTACTTCAGAATGACGTGAACCAAGGGCGTCGCTGGGGGCGGGGGCAGGAACTGATCATTTATTCATTTCCTTTTCTCTGGTGAATAATTACTTTGTTTTTACTTTCTACTATGTTCTTATGGGATTCTCAAGAATGTCCACTCTGCCTGCACATTATATATTAAGTTCTTTGAGGACAAGGGTAAATTGTGTTCCTATCTGTTCATAAAGTTTCTTATGACATCTGTCATATAGAAGGTTTTCAATATCTGTTGACCGCTAAGCATCCTGATAAATGTGGCTTCTGACATATGTTTTTTGAATTGAACAGACTAACACATATTAAGTAAGAGGTCCGGTAACAGAGTCATGTGCCTTTGGGTTTTTGTTCAAATGACATATCAGACCACACCGTAGGCCTACAAAGGTGATAGCCTATCACAGTGCTATTACTGAGCTCCAACGCCCACTGATATGAAAGTCAAGTAGGATAAAACCAGTGGGAATCAGCAACTTTGGAGACTGGCATTGCCAAACGAACTGAAGGCAACTCTAAAGTTGTAGAAAGAGCATGGGCGCTGGCATCAGGCAGACCTGGGGTCATACCCCGTCTTTGTAATAGCTGGATGATCTTGGACAGGTTGGGTGATGGAGGCAGGGTTGGTCCTGCCTAACCAAGGCCTCTGATCTTAACACTGGGGCTTCAGGGCACCAATTCTCTAGCTACATGTTAGTGTCCAAAGCCAGGAGCATTCAGATACATTCTTGTGGCTGAACTCCACATCTTAAGTGCTTTCTAAGGGGGTGAATGTATCCAAGATTTAAAAGTGCAGCTGGGGGCTTCCCTGGTGGTGCAGTGGTTAAGAATCCGCCTGCCAATGCAGGGGACATGGGTTCGAGCCCTGGTCCAGGAAGATCCCACATGCCGCGGAGCAACGAAGCCCATGCGCCACAACTACTGAGCCTGTGCTCTACAGCCTGCGAGCCACAACTACTGAGCCCACATGCCACAACTACTGAAGCCTGTGCACCTAGAGCCCATGCTCCGCATCAAGAGAAGCCACTGCGATGAGAAGCCTGCACACCACAACAAAGAGTAGCCCCCGCTCGCTGCAACTAGAGAAATCCCGCGTGCAGCAACGAAGACCCAACACAGTCAAAAATAAAATAAAACAATAATAAATAAATAAATAAAAATAAAAGTGCAGCTGGCTCCTTAGAAATAAAATAGAAGGGCCATGTCAACAAGGTGTTGAAAATGCTTTCTGGTGTATTTAGGAAAGAAAAGTTCTCTCAACTCTGCTCCAGTATGTCTCTTAACAGCACTGTGCCTCTAAAGCAAAGGTTTTTAAAGGTTTCTCTTCATTTATATTGAGAGGGACAGTTAAGGCTCAAAAATATTTCCATTTTCAAAGTGCTCAAGCATCACTCATTCAGGGATCACACATTTGTTTGACTGCATGTTGTTTCTAAGTAGGGGCTCCTTTGCAAATATTATCTGTTCTATGATGTGTATAGGCAACTTCTAATTTTCTTTTCCGAGTGAAACCCAATAATCAGCTTCTTTCTGTTGTGTTCCAATTTGGAAATCTGAGCATTCTTCTACTGTGTATGTTCATGGGAGATTAAAATACTGAAAATTCATGGAAACAAATCTTGTTCTCCTTCACCCATTAATCACTGTTAAATACTAGGCCTTGTATAATATATAACAATATACTTCTTTCCACGAATATGAGTTTTTAATAACAGTCTAGTCTAACACAGAGCACTTAGCTAAGCCAAAGATTAAGGCTCTTTATTGAATATACCCCACCTCAGGTAATGGAAAGACTCAGAAATACGGAGCTAGAAGGCTCCTTAGAGACAAGAAAGTAGGGTTCAGAGAGGAGAATGGATGGACCCAAGGGAGGTATCCAAGCATGGACATTGAGTTAATGATAGAACTTGGCTGGCACCTAGCAAACCTGGTCAGAGCCCCTACAGAATACAGAACAAGGCAGGAAGGCTTGGGACCAAAGATGAGGTAACATGAATGAACTGCGGCTCCATTTGCCAACATAAGTAGTACAAGAAGGCGGGGGGGAAGCCTTTGGGAGGGCGGAGGGTATGTGGAAGGAAATGAGAGGTTCAGTTTTGGGTTATGTTGAGTTTTCTGTGCCTGTGGGACACAAATTGACAATTGGATATGTGGAGGCAAAGCAGCTACATATACCTCAGCTGAAGAATGGTCTCCAGAGACTTGGAAGTCTTCAGCATATTGGTGGCAGTTGAAAATCTTAGAGTAGAAGAGATTATACAGGGAGAGTGTGTAGAATGAGAAAAGCAGAGCCTGGGAGGAAGATTAATGACAAGCTAGAATGGAGAAAGTGGGCTCATGCAAGCCAAAGGAGAAACTGGATCTGGAAGCATGAATGTTGCAATCAGAAGAGACTCATTTGCTGATTGTAAGACAGTTTTGTGTCTTGGGGTTCCAACTGCTCCATCTTGCTTTCTCCTAGTGCACTTTTCTGATTAGCTGTGGTATTTCATCAGTCATGCTGTCCCTTATAATGCCAAGAGTATTTGATAGAGAATGAGCCTTCTTGATCACATGCAACCTGTTCTCATCAGTTCCTGGAAAAGATGATCTGAAGTATGCTGAAGGAAGCATCTTGTGCCAAACAAATCCATAATTATAGGCTTCGGACATATTTTTTTCAGTCTGGCCTTATTTATTGAAACATAGGTCAATAAAACAAGAAACATTTTTAGTGCCTAAACTAGATGAAGCAACTGTACTAAAGTTTATGCAAATATGACTATAATCTCCCAAAGAAAGAACTAGTCTGCTTTTCATTATTGTTCCTGTTGTTTGCTTTCTCTATTATGTACAAAATCAGAAAGGGGCCTTACTGCTCCCCCCTTGGTTTTGAAACTTCAAGAAAATCTTGGCTCTGGAATAATCAGAATTCAAGTCAGCCACGTGCCAAGACCCAATTGTTTTGCACTTGGGCAGGCCTGGGCTTCCTGAGAGTCCTGATATCATCTCTGTCACCTCTTTGCAAGATAGGTTCTGTGCTTTGAAATAACGGCCCTCTAGTTGTCCCCAGCTACTAAACAATCAACCTCCTATCAACAAGTTCTTTAAACCTGTACAAACTGGGTGTCCATACATTTCTCTATAGCAAACACTGAAATCACAATGCAAGATCTCCCTGTCTGGGAGCACTTCTTGGCTTAGGGAAAATGGAGAAGTGGAGAGGTAGAAAACTACAGTGATAAAAACATGAAAGGCACAAATGAAGCTTATTACTGCAAAAGTCTAAATGAAGTAAAGAACAAAGTCCTCATGAAAAATGTCCTCCTTACTGACTGGGAGCAGATCCTACTAACAGAAGATCCTCCCCTCTTCCTTAACTCCCTCAGCCTTTGTGAGGAAATGACTGTCTTCACTCTGTTATTGACGCTGTCTACGAAGGAATGCCATGAATGTTAAACCATAGTAAGCCACTACCAGATCCCTCTCAATGGGGGATAGATGGGTCAGAACACCCCAGCAACGGGTTGTAAAGAATGATTCTCGGGACTTCCTTGGTGGCACGGTGGTTAAGAATCCGCCTGCCAACACAGGGGACACGGGTTCAAGTCCTGGTCTGGGAAGATCCCACATGCCACGGAGCAACGAAGCGCGTGCACCACAACTACTGAGCCTGTGCTCTAGAGCTCGCGAGCCACAACTACTGAGCCCACGTGCCACAACTAATGAAGCCCACGCACCCTAGAGCCCGTGCTCCACAACAAGAGAAGCCACCATAATGAGAAGCCCACCCACCGCATCAAAGAGTAGCCCCTGCTCGCTGCAACTAGAGAAAGACCACTCGCAGCAATGAAGACCTAATGCAGCCAAAAAATAAATAAATAAATTTATTTTACGAAAAGAAAAAGAATGACTGCCTGTGAGATAGGCAGATAACTTAAGCTCTGAAGGGCTGGAACCTTCTTCGGGGTTCAAGAATGGCAGTTAATCATCATGCCCTGGAAGGGGTGGGGGGACTCTGGAAGCAGCACAAAAGATCCAACCAGGGAAAGCAAGAGTTGACACTCAGAGGAAAACAAGGTGGTATTTATCTCAGGGAAACCCAGAATTGGGAGGAAAGGCACCCAGATAGATGCATAAAATGGGTATAATGGCTCAGGGGCAAAAGAAATGTGCTTCCTAAAGCTGTTCAATGCTTCTCCTGGGATTCTCAGAATTATGGATTTTGTGACTCCTGTCTACTCAATGCTAATTGTGTTTTCCTTTTGTCTTCTCAGTGTGATTTATTAAGGTTACCTTTGAAATTCTCAGCTTATCTGGGGCTTGTGGGAGGACCGTTCAGTGTTAAAGTTCCAGAAACTCAAGAGGGAGCTGAAACCCCAGAGGGAAAGTGTGACCCTCTTACTCTCAAAAAGGTTTGCTGTTTTTTTCTTTGAATTTCCTTCAGGAGCTCTTGCTCTACTCATTTCTTGTAGGCCTGGGTAGGACTGTTGTTTAAATTAAGGGGACATGGCCTTTACCACCTGCTTGCCAGAATGTCAAAACTCAGCCAGACCTTGTCAAGGCACATTGTCCAACTGCCCATGGTTCTAGAGAAAGGTTATCCACGGCCCATGCAAGACCATGAACTCCAGGGAGTCAACAGCTTGCAGGCCTGGGTCCCGACCCATCTAATTTTGGTTTCTGGGCACGGTACAGAATCTTTGTTTTCCTAGACAGCATCTCTTCTGGAACAGACTGTGCCCTTCAACAAACGAGCAGACGGAGCAGAGTCAATTTTTAATTCTGTCAAGTGATGGCCACAAACTGAAAGTCAAGTAGAGCACCAACAGCCGCAATCCTAGCATCAGTAACTGCCACAGGTCAGTGATCCCTGTGCTGAAAGGTTCTGGCTTAAATGGAAATTTCCTTCTTGGCAGTTTTATACAACTGGCTCCAGAGATAAGAAAACAACAGGGTGGTGAAAGCTGCTCTATGCACTCCCTTCCCACTTTTTCTGATATTTGGAGGCATCTAGAAATTACGATGAAAGATGTATCAATATATAGGGGGAAAGCATCAAATCTATTGTGGAAATAGGGGCTGTGACTAATGGAAACACAGTTTATTCCAAGGAGCACAAGGTCAGGGATAGTAGCATGGGCGAAGGAGAATGCAGGTTGGTGTTAGACCATCACAGGCTAGGTCACAGCAATAATTTTTTGTAATTTATAACCTACCACTATCCCAAATTAAAGGTAGCTTATCCTAAGGTACACCTATAATACGACCCTGGGAAAAAACAAGATCAATAAACATATTTTTAAAAGGGAGAGAGACTCGTTCTCAAAATCTTAGGCAGCAGGATTACTGAAATTGACAGCTAGAGTTAGCTCTGAGTTTCCTAGCAACGAAGGCCATAAGGGAAACAAGTTGGATAACAGTGTTTTCAACTTGCGATAAAAAGGAAGGGCATCCTTTTGTCAGGAGAGTCAAACTTATTCCTGGTGCCGAGTCTAAGAAGCACAGATTTTTCTGGAAATACAGAAGCATTCTCCATAGGACAGTATCTTATATAGACTTTTAAAAAAGTCAAGTTGAGCTACTATATATAAAATAGATAACTAATAGGGACCTCCTGTATAGCACAGGGAAGTCTACTCAGTACTCTGTAATGACCCATATGGGAAAAGAATATAAAAAAGAGTGGGTATATGTCTATGTATAACTGATTCACTCTGCTGTACAGCAGAAATTAACACAACATTTTATATCAACTATACTCCAATAAAAATATTTTTAAAGAGTGAAGTTGAGTGCAGTATAATTTCCAGACTATAAAATTCATCCATGTTTAGTGGCTGAGGATATCTTGTTAGAAGGTAAGCTAGTGGCAGCAACCTGCAGGCAGCTAAGATAATGTGGTGTAGGTGCAGCCTTCCTGGTGATCTAAGCGGCTACTGGGGGAGAGGGTGGAAAACCTAGAGGCATGCATTTGAACATGGGCCCTAGACCAATGGTTCCCCAAACCACACGCTCATTGGACTGCAGAAAGGATAGATCTCACTGAGTCGTCTTATGTCAGTGAGCTTGGGGCTTTCCATGGCTTTCTTCTCCCAGTTTCCCTTGGACTTCTTTCTAATTCTTTGTTCGGGACCCCTGGGGCACTGCTCTCCTGTCAAACTCTTTTATCATTATCTCCTCCTTCTATTGGCAATTCTCCTTCTATGCCTCCTATCAGTTCCTCAAGGCAGGGCACTGGCTCATCACCTGAATTGCAAATCTAGTGATCTGATGCTCTTTGCAGGCTCGGAGACCACTTTTTTCTTTCTTGCTCATAGCTTACCTAGGAAGAGTAAGGAAATAGATACTTTTCCCCAAGGCATACTCCCGTTTAATCAAAGAAGACACAAAAAGGCACCAGGCCAAACAAAAAGGCTCCCTCTTTCAAGATCTTAACAAATTAAAACCCACATTAATTAATTCTCTGGCCTTTTAATTGTTCCTGGATTAAATATACTGGGGTGATTTTTCATTCCAGCCCAGGTTTTCACAAGCTCAGTAATTCACTTAGGGAATTCTGACATCACATATTTGGCCCTGCTAGTCAATGAAGTCAAAAGGAGTAACTCATTAGGAAGTAAGAGGTATTAATTAGACTTTTGTAAATTTACACTCATGAAAGATGCTAGCTCCATCCAGATTGCTGGAAGGAAAACCAGGCTCAGAGTTACTTGGCAAATAAGTAGTCAAGGTAGGCAGCGTGGCAAAGTCTTGAAACAGATCTTTAGCAAGAATCCAGGGCCTATATTATACCCAGTGAATGCTGGTCCTCTTAAAGTTGTCACCTGAAGAGGCTGTACACAGATTCCAAGGATGCTGCCGGCATTCACAACGTTTCTAGGGCTCTTCTCTGGGAACTATCTTCACAGACATTTATGAAATATATGAGAAATATCATTCACGACTGTGTGGTCACACCTCACTTTTGGCCCTAACCATAGAACCCAGCTTGATCATCCAGTTAGTACATCATAATTACCTTCTGATGACATTTGACTGATTCCAAAAACCTAATGCAAGCTCAAAGGACAAAGATGTCTCCTTCAGTGGGCAGAGTCAAGAGAACATGCTACAGCTGTCGAAGTAGTAACCAGTGCAGCTACATGGAAAGCTTGATTATACTGAAGAAATCGGCACTCTTTTCCATCTATTAATCCTGCTATGTTTGTTAAAAACAAATCTGTTCCATTCTTTTATTCACGGCTGTGCTTTGGCTTCATTCTTCTTTTGATTAGAAATAAATCCTAGTATCAGTAGTCCTGGATAAGTTTTTGAGAGTTTTCTTAGTGCGTAAAGACGAAAGGCCCAGGTACCAAGCTGAAATGCCCCCCTTTTTGTAGCTCCTCCCAACGTGTGATCTTTCACTGGCTTCTCTAATGGAAATAGTTCTGCTGATGCGTAAGGAAATAGATTCATATGTCAGTGCCTTCAAAGGTCCATTAAACTTAACGTTATTTAAAACACATTAACTATCCTAACCAGTGTCAGACAACACCAGGGAAGTGCAGGAGTTTGAAGACTGATGCAGAGCTTCAGGATGCTGAATGAGAATGTAAATCACAGCTCTCACTAATTAAAACTTTGGCCCTTTGATTGCTCCTGGATTAAGTTCACTGGGGTAATTTTTCATCCCTGCCTGGGTTGACACAAGCCCAGTAATTCACTTTGGCATTCTGACGTCACTTGCATGGCTCTGGAGTCAAGAGAAGTATCTCATTAGGGAGGGAGAGGTATTAATTAGACTTTTGTAAATAGTGACGGTGAGGGATGCTAGCCCCTGATTTCACCCAGACTGTTGAGAAGAGCACCACGTGGACAGATGGAAAATTGGGGTCCTTGTTCTAAGCCATCACACAAGTCCCTCAATTGATTGGTATGCCTCGGTTCACACAGATGAAACATGGGGTAAAACAAGACAATCTCACTACCTGACTTCACAGACTAATGATGGTGATAAACGGGAGATGTCAGATGACAACAATTTAATTGTTTTATAATTAATATGTGCTGATGATTCTGATTTTATACTCGTTATAGCAGTCGAGGCCTTACTGTACAAGCTCACAGCTGTCCTCTACTATTGTTTCAACAACAACCCACTTACCACCTGCTACAGGCAAAGCTCGAGTGATCCAAAAATATTATGTGCTCTCGATTCTCAGAGAAATTACTGAGTTGTAATATTAAATTCTAGGACACTCAAATGAGCCCTCTTCCTTGCCCCTTGCAGCTAGGTCATGGTACATTTAGGAGCAATAAAAGAATAATTAGTTCATAATAGTCTGGTTTTGTGCAACCTTTATACACTAATAGAAGTCCTCTCCTGTGCCCACTATATTCAGGCTTTTCCTTTCTCTGCCAGTCTTGGACTTCTTTGCCCAGCTGCCTGGATGCCCTCTATCTACGTGTCAGCTCTCCTTGTGGGTCATCTGGAATAGAAGCTGAGGACAGGTCCCTTGGGGATCTCAGCAGTAGGGGAGGGGAGGAGGGGTTTGGATGAACCCTCCAACTTATTACTTTCTCCAGGGACGAAGCAGGATGATGAAAAGGAGAGCCAGGGAGCCAGGGCTCATTTGGATGGATAAGTTCTGCTATGTTTGTTAAAGCAAGCCTCATTACCTCATAGCGCTGCTTGGCTTAATGAAGGCCCTTGCTGAATAAACAATCGTACCTAGAGGCAATATGAGCATTCTGGGCCCATGAAGGGCACCCTTTGTTGGGGGAGGGGGAGAATAAATGGCTTGTGATGGCTGAGGGATCAATACTTCTCTGAATGAATTTCATCGTAAGTGACACCCCTTTGGGATAAGGAAGGGCCGACTGGAAATTGTTCAAGGTTATCAACTAAACAACAGCATCTAGAGTATTCAGGTGAAACATTTGAAATGTAAACCGGTGATCATACAAGAAACTACAATGAAAATTGGTTGTAACCTGCCCAGACAGAGGGCACCGATAATTCGACATTTCCGAGAATCCTCGTACAAATCTTCAGTCGAGTAACCAGACCCATCAGAGGATAGCTTTGTTTTGATTACAGAGAAGGTTTCTGAAATACAAATTCAAGCTGCTTCTGATGACTTTACAGAGTATAAAAGCCAGGGGATGGGGCTGGGGGGAAACCTTTCTCCTAGACTTCACAAGACTCAAAAAACAAGAGAGCTCTAGAAACCCATGAAAAATGGCAAGATCTCCAAGATAAAATGTAATTGGAAATGTAAGGTCATAATTGCATGAAACTATTGATTAGAAACATAGAAACTAATGGGAAAATTACAAAGTACAGTACTCAAAATAATCTAGTTCAAAGAGGCAGTGATGGAAATGTGAAGCTGAAAGGGCGTTGACCCTCTCAGCTAGGAGAATAATCTCAACTAGGCACAGAATCCATCCTTTTCTCTTAGCTTTAAGCTGCAGCTAATACAGTTGCTTGGGAAAGAGGCAGAAAGCAGAAAACTGCCTTAACTGTATGGGCTTAAATGACAGCTAGTCAATGCAAAATATGTCTTTAAACTGCACGAGAAATGATTCATAGGTTGAATGTCTCAAGGTGTAAAATGTGTCTTCCTGACCTTCCAGGGCCGATCCTCAGCTCCTTCACTTATCTCCTGAGCCTCTGTCCCAAGCCAGGATCAACCCTCCCTCATACTTAGTGACGAGATCCAGGAAGAAGCTTTAGGTGAGTATTTAAATTCCTGCTTGAATCCCATTATTCAAAAGCACCCTTGGAAAGCCCAGCTTTGTATGGCATTTTGATGGGAGATGCCACAACAAATAGACGAGTAATAGCCAGAAATCAGTACAAACAACTGCCTGTCCCAACCACCTAAAAACTGTTGCTATTAGAGGTATTAGAATCTACACCTTTTTTTAAGTCAAAGTGCTGACTTAACCATTCAGGCTTAAGCTACAGTTAATCAATACCAAATGTGTCCTCAAATGGCCGGCAGACCCCAGATTGCTTGCTGGTGGTTATATGAAGCAGGTCATTACAAAGGGCAAATGATAAAATTTCCTCTTAATCTCATTTGGGATTATTAGGAAATTTAATATTACATTTTAGAAAATTTAAATATCTCACGTACCTCTACAGAATACAATTTATAGTTAGACGGTCAGCACAAGATTCCATTTTTCTAATTTGATTCTAAAAGTATGGTGGTTAATAGTGTAAGTCACTGAATTAAGTTCTATTGAACCAGAGTGTCCCAGGGTCTAAACTCCCCTCTGGTTAAGAGCTGGGGCTCAGAGAAAGTTATTTAACTCTTTCAGATCAGGAAGCTACTTCTATTTAAAGCAGGAGTTGACAAACGTTTTCTGTAAAGGACCAGATAGTAAATATTTTTGGATTTGGAAACTTTGGTGCTGCAACAAAAAAGCAGACACAGGCAACACGTAAACAAATATGTGGCTACATTCCAACAAAACTTTCTTTACAGACTTTGAAATGTGAATTCATATCATTGTGAAGTGTCACAAAATATTTTTCTTAATTAAAGAAAACATTTGAAATAAAAACCATACTTAGCTCACAGGCCATGCAAAAACAAAACAAAACAGAAACAAAAAAGCCCTGCAATGAACTGGATTGGCTTCGAGGCTGTAATTTGCCGACCTCTGAATATAAAACCCACATCAGCAACTTCCCTAGGACATTAAAAGAGTCTTCAGTTTCCCAAGGTACTAACTTCTAAGTAGAAAGCTCAGAGAGATTCAGGTGCTTTATGTTCAAATAGCAGCAGTTTACCTCAGTGAATGTATGAGTTTGGAGAAAAAGAGACATAATTTTTGTAAGTTCCAATCTCATACAGAGGTTTCTCCTCACCTCTTCCCTTCTCCCTTTCTCAGCCTCTTGCCTTCACCTTCTTTCTTTCTTCCATTTTTTTTTTTTTTTTTTAGTAACCACAGTTCCTTTTCACCGTGTTTTTAGAACTCAAGAGCAGTATCTGGAAATCCATTATCAGTATTTATTCCTGACCTAGGATCTTCCACTGACGTGTCTCCCAGAACTGCCCACTGGATCTTAAGTCCATTCCAATTCTGTGGTAGTGTTACTCACACACAGAACGTTTTGATGTTTTTATTCACAAATCTTTTTAGAAATGACAGGAACAGGGACTTCCCTGGCGGCGCAGTGGTTAAGGTGGCGCAATGCAGGGAACATGGGTTCGAGCCCTGGTCCAGGAAGATCCCACATGCCGCGGAGCAACTAAGCCCGTGCGCCATAACTACTGAGCCTGCGCTCTAGAGCCCGTGAGCCACAACTACTGAGCCCGCGTGCCACAACTACTGAAGCCTGTGCACCTAAGAGCCCGTGCTCCACAACAAGAGAAGCCACTGCAATGAGAAGCCCGCGCACTGCAACAAAGAGTAGCCCCTGCTCGAAACTAGAGAAAGCCCGCGCACAGCAACAAAGACCCAATGCAGCCAAAAATAAATAATAATGACAGGAACATAAAGTAAAACCTTCCTCAGTCCCTTTTTTGTTTTTTAAAAAAAAGCATTCAAACTCCACTTCAGAAAAGAGATCCCACGTACAACACACTATAATTTAAAACGCCACCAATAAAGCCATCAACAACACTGGCAGTTGCAGTCAAGATGCTATGGTGGGGAGATCAGCTCAGTGCTTTGTGACCACCTAGAGGGGTGGGATAAGGAGGGTGGGAGGGAGGGAGACGCAAGAGGGAAGAGATATGGGAACATATGTATATGTATAACTGATTCACTTGGTTATAAAGCAGAAACTAACACACCATTGTAAAGCAATTATACCCCAATAAAGATGTTAAAAAAAAAAAGATGCTATGGTGAACAGCACTGTGCACACTGTAAAGTGCTACATGCAAGTGTTAGTGATAGTTGGTGGTATTATTATGTCAAGTGTCAAGGATGCAAACGTGTCAACATGAATTTTTGTGAAAGAGCCAGAGTTATTGCTGGGCTACTGGAATTGTCCCCAAGCAGCAGATGAAGGCCTGCTCTCATCTAATAAAGTGAAACACCTGGGTTATAGACCCGATTCTAGCTCTATTTCTGCTGAAGACTAGCCGAGGACAAAGGGTAAATCACCTAACTTCCATGAGCCTTCCTCCTATTTTGTAAAATGGAAGGGTTTGGAAAGGTCCACATTACGATTTCTAAGCGTTTTAAGTCAGAACTGATGACAAAGGACGAAAGTGAAGCTTGCTACCTCAATGTCAGAAAAATGATCAAACAGTAAACACTTCTAGCTGCTCCTGTCTGGCTGTCACTGGGCATGATGGGAACAGAGGAGGTGCTTTTCTTGCACAGTCAGTTGCCTCATTTGCCATGATTGTCTGGTCGCTGCCACTCTTTCCAAGACAAAATTTAGATCTGACTTATAAGTTATGACTATTTATTACACATCTGGAAGGTTAAGCGCAGTGAGGTCCCAGACAAGAAAAGGTCAATAAGCCCTAAGGTTGTTTTACGGGAATACATATCTCGATGGGCTGTAGCATTTGAATGCCTTTGGCCTAGAATAAAACCCTTCAGGATGAAAACTACTTCCAACAAATCACTCAAACAGCAACAGTCTCTGAGGGATTTTTCTCTTTAACTCTTCTTCATCTTGAACTCTAGGCAGTGTCTCCTCAGTTCCGTTAAAAGTAAACCCCTTCCCCTTCACCAGGCGAATTTTAATAAGTTGCGTATTTTGAACAGTTCCACACTCCCTGGGTGTCTTAGTCTGACAAGGCACAGCAGGACTGCTCCACATGTGAGGGGTAAAGGCATGGCTCTCTGACTTGTGCACAGCTCAAAAGCACTGGCTCAAACCCATTGGGAGATAAACAACAGAAGCATCTGTTTCCAGGTTTGTCCCCTGGGCTGGGGGGGCGGGTAGCTGGTTGTTTATAGAACAATTTATGGTTACAATTTCAACAGCTGATTTACCTGATTTCTTAATCCAACTCCTAATCACAGATCAAACACGGGTTCCAATAATGAAGTAATTTTAGGCATGATTACAAACAGCCTCCTACTGAAGGCTTTTGCCTTGGAACAAGGAGCTCTCACCCCATGCTCAGCATAACACAGATCAGGACAAGTGATGGGATTGCAGCATTGACCCACCCCATTCTACCCTCCGGACTCTTGAGCTATTATCGTCTTTGGACAAAATGGCTATTTCGCCCCTCCCTTGCTGGATCTCCTCAGATGGCTCCCTATTGCCTACCAATCCAGGTCTGCATCTCAGCCTGGCTTCCGAGACCCTCCATGATGAAACCCAGCCTCACGCATCTTCTAAAGGCCACACCACTGTCCTTTCCAGATCCTCTACGCTTGTGTTTGCTTCTGGGCCTTTACAAAGCGGCTTCCTCTGCCTGGACTGCCCTGCTCCATCTCAGCCTCCCAGCAAACTCCTGCTTCTCTTTAAAAACCTACAGTGGTTGCCTTTTCCTTGGTGTATTCTTCTCCACAGTCCTGGGCAACATCAATCTCTTCCTCCTGGCTCCATTTCATTCAAATCTGATTATATCGCATTTAATCATAAGATTTCTCTACACTTTATCTTTATGTCCAACTTTTGTGGACGGTGGGCTCTTTTGAGGATAACTGGACTGTGTTTCATCTTGGCATTTCCCCCACCTCCTTTACATACAGGCCGATTGGCCCTCAGCAAATGTTTTCTGAATGAGTCTGGATGGCATATAAGTGTTTAGTATGTCTTTGATTTATAGCAGAGGGAGTCAGAGAAAAATCCTCTTGTGCAGGGCTATGAAATGACCTCAAAGGATGGTAGAGTGACTACCTATTCTGGGCCATCCTTGTGATACTGTCTTTCTTCCCATATAGCTGAATGTCTCACATGATAAGCATGGCAGACACCAGGGCAGCCCCTAGGGGCTGACCCTAGGAATATGTTACAAATCACAGTCACTTTCAGGAACTAGAGGGTTTGAAGTCTGTAACTTGGACATCTGCAGGCTGGCCTGGCTTCAGGGCAATGATAGAAATGGGAGCAGTGTCTTGCCGAGCCATCGGCTTAGAGGTTCCTGTAAGTCCACGCTGCAGAAGTGACCTTCACATACTCCTCAGACAGCAAAGGAGGATGGCATTCACTGTTGGTGTCAACAGGCTCTAGGAATAAAGGGTTTCAGGGAAGGCCAAGGTTCTCTAACTGGTGTTTAGGGAAGGAGCTCAGAGGGCAGAGCCTGAAAGGAGCAGCAGTATATAAACAGAATGGCCATGCTATGCTTGTGCTTTGAACTTCAGCACCACTGTTAAATAAAGGAGGGGAGATAAAGAAGGCGAAGGCTGAACCCAATTAAAATCATTGGAGGAATCTACATTAAATGTATTTTTTTACCACCAGCTGAGTGTAAACTATATGAACACTGCTAAAAACATTAAGATTTTGCTTAACCCCAAGGATAGCTTTTGGGTTTAAATAACTCTTCCAGTGTCTCTAAAAGAGGGATTTTTAAAGGAAAGTGAGCTAGTTAGTACACAAGCAGAGATTGTCTTACCTCCTTAAGAGACCTAAGATGATCTCAGCCTCTACCTGCCCATCCCCGTGTGCCCCGAAAACCTCTAAGTCACGTGTTTGACACCACATCACATGTCAGTACTCAGGGAACAGGTCTGCAATGAACGCACAGGTCTTATTTTACAATCATGTTCCCTGAAGAAAACTGACGCAGCCATCACAACATTCATTTAACGTGTTTTAATGTAATCGACTGTTTAAAAATAAGACTCCTGCCTTCATTCCACAAACATTGACTGAAAACCTACTGGGTTTCAGGCACTAGGCCGGACACTGGAGACACGATGATGAATGAGACAACAGCACTGAACTCCACAGCACACAGTCTAGTAAGGGATGCAGATGGTTAGAAAATAACCCATCTCTTCTTCCACCATTTGACTGAGTTGCTCTCTTAAGAGATCATCAGTGACGGCCTGCTGGCCAAGTCTAGTGACCTCTTTTTAAGAATCAGCCTTCTTGGCAATCTTATTCCTGTGACATCTGAGGAAAGACCTGATTGAATTTAAACACCAAGCCCTGCAAATATCTAGAGGAAGAGCTTTCCAGGCAGAGACAAGAACAAGTGCAAAGGCCCTGAGGTAGCAGCAGGCCTGGTATGTTTAAAGTGAAGCAAGGAGACGGGATTACAGAAGGATGGGCACAGGACAGAGCAATAAAATATGAGGTCAGTGAGAAAAGAGGGGTCAGGCTATTGCAGGCCTTTGCAGGCCAGGGGGAGGCCTCAGTCTTGTATTCTTTGTGAGATGAAGTGCCACTACAGGATTTTGAACAAAGGAGTGACAAAACCTGAATTAACATTTTCAAAGGATCTTGATTTCAGCTTGACTGCTGCGTGGAGAACAGGCTGTAAGGGAGCAATGGTGGAAGCAAGGGAACCAGCCTTTGACAGTGACCCATGTAAGAAATGATGGTGGCTTGCTATGGAAAACAGTATGGATATTCCTTAAAAAACTAAAAAGAGAGTTGATCTCACCATATGATCCAGCAATCCCACGCCTGGGTGTATATCTGGAAAAGACGAAAACTCTAATTCGAAAAGATACATGTATGCCAGTGTTCATAGCAGCACTATTTACAATAGCCAAGACATGGAAGCAACCTAAATGTCCATCGACAGAGGAAGGGATAAAGACGATGTGATATGTGTGTGTGTGTGTGTGTGTGTGTGTGTGTGTGTATGAATATTACTCAGCGATAAACAAGAATGAAATATTGCCATTTGCTTGCGCAACATGGATGGACCTAGAGATTGTCATACTGAGTGAAGTAAGTCAGTCACAGAAAGACAAATATCAAATGATATCACTTATATGTAGAATCTAAAAAAGTGATACAAATGAACTTATTTACAAAACAGAAATAGGTCCACAGACACAGAAAACAAACTTATGGTTACCAAAGGGGAAAGGGGGTCAGGGAGGGATAAATTAGGAGTTTGGGATTGATAGATACACACTACTATATATACAGTAGATAAATAGCAAGGACCTACTGTATAGCACAGGGAACTATATTCAATATCTTGTAATAACCTATAATGGAAAAGAATCTGACAAAGAACAGATATATATGTATGTATAACTGAATCACTTTGCTGTACACCTGAAACTAACACAACATTGTAAATCAATTATACTTCAGTATAAATAAATAAATAAATAGAAAGAAACGGTGTCTGGGAAGAAGATGCAGAGGAGATGGTGGTGAGGGAGGTCAGATTCCAGATCTATTCTGAAGGCAGAGCAGGCAGAATTTGCTAATGGATTAGACGTGGCCTGGGAGAGAAAAAGACACATGAAAGATACTCTGAGGCCTTGGGGGAGTAGAGGTGCCACTTACTGAGGTGGGAAAGATTGTTAGAGCAACAAGTTTTGGGGGAAAGTCAGGAGTTGGTTTTGGGGCAGGTGAAGTTTGAGATACCAATTAAGCTTCCAGTGGCAATTGGGGCTGAGAAGTTGGCTCTACGAGTCTGGAGACCAGGGGAGAGTTCAGGCCGGCGATGCACATGGAAGCCAAGCCTGTCCTCAGCCTTCCAGCGTCCTCTCCAAGCAGACTCCATGTGCCTCGACTGACGTCCTTAGCCACATAGTGTAAGAACAACCTTGCCTGAAGCCAGCCTGGCGTCCTCACGCATCTTGCTCACCACCCTGGCCTTTGTTCTCAGGACTCATTTGGCCTGATAAAGCGGGAGTTCTAGTGATGGCAAAAGCTGCTTAAGAAAGTACGATATTGATGGGTGCGATGTAGATCCTGTTTCCCTGACGAGCTATCTTTCACTGAAGAAACACATTATTGATGAAATTTCTTTTCTTCTAACACGTACAAGCAGCAGAATATGAAGATCTGGATAACTTCAGACTGGAGTCTTAGATGCCACAGAGAGACCAACATTCAATCAAATTCATCTGGAGGGGGACCTACCATCAGGACATGCACCCTCAAGTTGAACTCTTGGGCTATTATTTTAGGGGGAGTTGGTAAACTGTAAGCAAAGCAAGAAAATCACAGTGTTTTGTTTTTTGCATAAACCAACGAAAGTGAAATCAACCACATACTACAACCTGTCTGGAGCCTCATTTTTTGCTGCACTCAATTTGTCTTCTAGGTACCTGGTTAGCCCCTCACTAAAGTCATTTGCTGGCTGCTGGGAGCTTGACAAGTACAACTATTCTCATCAGCTCCCCAACCCTGCAAACTAGATTCACAAAATTAAAAGTGGTAAAATTGGAAAGCCTGGAGAACACAATGTGTTCCAAATTATCCACAGAGCTTTAGAAACACAGACAGGTATGCAGACAGAGCTGGGCATGAAAATGCATGGTAGGTTATTTGAGTTTCCTCATCCTCAAGTGGTACTAGCCCCTCCCTACACGCCCTCCCCCCCATAGAAGGTTCTGTTGGGGGAGCTGAAGTAATGGTCATATGTACAAATCCTGACATCTGAGTTCTCCTTCCATTTGGGTATGAGAGGTCATTTACAGATCCTCACATAGCTACTCTTTTGAGCCTGTAGAGGAAAGAAAGACAGCCATACCAGTCAGAAAACGACTCGACAGTGGCCCTCAGAGGGCTAGGCCAGTGCCAGGAAAAGGAAAGCTGCCAGTTCCTCAGATCATCATGGCAGTATCAAAAGTGAAAAGAGGATTCTGTGGATCTGGCTGGTCCGCTTTGTAATTCAATGTCCATTGGCCCACCCTAATATTGGCCTTATCCTATTTTTGTGAAGCCAGCAGACGCATGTTTGCAGTCAGTCAGCCTGTCTGTTTGCACACCTGTCTGTGTATATTTTCTACCTACCCACCTGCCTGGCCTTTTCATATCCTTAGCACCCAAAAGCAGAACTAGAGAGTTGGTAAGTTCCATAGAGTCGCCTTCTGGCACAACCCCTCGTTTTACAGATGGAGAAACCGAGGCCCAAAGAGAAGTGACTGAACCAAGGTCTCAGAGTGATTTGAACAGCAGAATCAGAATGTTAATCCCAAGTTGGCTGATTTTCAATTCTTGGTCTTCGTCCATCTCTAACTCAGCCTCTTGCTGCTTTGTTCGTCTTCCTTTCTTTTAAAAAAATTTTTTTAATTGAAGTATAATTGATTTACAACGCTGTGTTAATCACGGCAAAGTGATTCAGTTATTCACATATCCTGTGATAAACCATAATGGAAAAGAATATAAAAAAATTAAAAAATAAATTTTACAAAACGTCTTCCTTTCTTTATCTCTGCATTTCTGCTCCTCTCTCCGTCTTTGTCTCTGTCTCTCGTACACACAAGCCTTGGGAAATTAATCTTGGTTTGGCACGTGCCTTACTTTTGCAACATTTTTTCACAAATGCTCACATCCCTATAACATAAATACTTCGTCAACCCCCATTAATTTACTGCATTGTCTCAGCTCCAAGCTTCGGTCATGTCTTGGTAATATCTCCTTTTGCTAAAAAGGCCAAACTAAGCACCTTTATTATGCCACAGATGTTGCTTTCACCTGTGGGATTATTACAACTCAGAAATATCTCAAGGCTAGTTACTTGAATTAATTTTTATGATACCTCTTCTACCCCCAAGTTGACCCTGACCTTAGAGTATTTAAAATACTGCGCATATTTCCCCATGGCAAATTGAGAATCCACTTTTAATTTGATCCATACTTTTCCAGTGTAACTTGTTGATAGTTAAAAAAAAAAAAGAAAGAATATTGCTTGCTTTTTCATCCCCAATTGAAAAAATAACACTATAATCTATTGTATATTATACACAAAACAGCTTTCAACTTGAAAAGTCACAAAAACAGAAAGAATACTCTCTAGAGGTTTCACAAATCCTGGAGAATGTGACTTGCCACTTTCTGTTTTCTTTGAATTTATATGAGAAAGGAAATGAGCATATTTCTTTGTGACGGATATGGTTTCCAGTTGTTGTCTGTTTTAGATTATAAGCTCCCAGAAGACAGGGCTGTCTTAATCCTCTGCTCAGTGGCTATTTAGCGTTTGATGTAAACAGGCAATGAATCTGCTTTTGCCTCAGCTGCAGTTGCTGCTAGAAATGGAGCTGGTGTTGCAAAAAGAGAAAAAAAAAGAAAATCAAGGCTGGCTTCTCACAACAGGTCAGCTGAGGGTTACTCTGACCCAGTCTGATTCTGCATTCAAGGACAAACTCTAGAATATTCCTTATAAACTCCACTTATTTTGAAGCTAGATTTCACAATTCTACCTGCCTTTAAAAATTGGCAAATAGATTTTGTAAAATTGAAGTATAGTTGATTTACAAGATTGTGTTAGTTTCAGGTATACAGCAAAGTGATTCAGTTATACATACGTATATATCTATTTTTTCAGATTCTTTTCCCTTATAGGTTATTACAAAAGTAGAGTTCCCTGTGCTATAGAGTAGGTCCTTGTTGGTTATCTATTTTATGTATAGTAGTGTGTATATGTCAGTCCCAAACTCCAATATGTATGCAGGTGAATCATACCAAGGCTGCAAAGAGATATATTTCAGGTAAAGAACATGAGCATACCTGCTCCATCACTTGCTCTCACAGAATAGTTCCCTCAGTCGCTTCTGACCCAATAGCCTCAACCTAGCGCAGACTCTTTAAGGTACTAACCGTGTACCTTTATATTAGCATGCGCCATATTCCGTCACACATTTATTCCTGTCTCCCCAGTTCGACTGGGCGTACCATAAAGGTAGCATCTCTCTCTGATTCACCTTTGTGCCCTCAGTGTCTGGCACAGTGTCTGGCAGAGCAGTTGCTCAAGTAGACACCCCCAGAGCAGATCAATGCTTTACAAAGTGGGGGGCTAAAATGACACTAAAGATGCAATTAAATGGCAATCATTGGCTTCCTCCCATTTTACAAAACCATCTTTATTAGCCCTTTTTACTGAGGACACAATCAAGATTTCTAGAACACATGGAATCACTAAAGAGAAGTGGACACCACTTACGTTAGCACAGGAAGGAGCACACAAAGGGTTTTCGGTTCTCCTATCATGGCTTCCTTCATCCGTTCATCTTAACATTGTTGCTTATAAACATTTTCTTTTTTTTTACACTCAAATTGATTATATCTCATCAAAATGGTATATTAGCATTCTACAGATTTATTTGATACAAAATAGCATAAATGAAATTTCATTTTATTGGGGCTAATAAAATGAAAGGACTAAATTATAAGCTGTCATCACCAAGTTTCATGCATTACAGCTGTATTACATAGTATGAAATATCTCAATATTTATTTTATATCCCACTCCCAATCCTAGGATAATTTTTACCAACACAATAGTTAAAGTGCATTTGCCAATGATGACAAGGATTAACCAGAATAAAAGAGAAGCAGGGAAATAGAGACAGTGCTATTGATAGCGAAATATGCCTAAATAATCATTGAAGGACAGTACTCCTTTCACTGCATTTAAAAACAAAGACGTGTAGGGCTTCCCTGGTGGCGCAGTGGTTGAGAGTCCGCTTGCCGGTGCAGGGGACACGGGTTCGTGCCCCGGTCCGGGAAGATCCCACATGCCGCAGAGCGGCTGGGCCCGTGAGCCATGGTCGCTGAGCCTGCGCGTCCGGAGCCTGTGCTCCACAACGGAAGAAGCCACAGCAGTGAGAGGCCCGCATACCGCAAAAAAAAAAAAACAGAGAAGTGTATAGCACTACTCAGCACAGAATGTATTTTTATTGGCACTCAAAAAATATTACATTAAGTACATATAACCCTCATTTGGGACCAAAACTATTATCCATCAATTTGATCTTCCATATGAGACCGGGCTCCATGTCATGTTTCCAAAAATCATGTCCACCCACAAAGGATAAAATTTGTCCCCAGTGAGTTTATTCCAAAGATGACCCATTCCCTATCTAGCACTCTGCTTATTTCTTTCATAACACCTATCACAATCTGGACGTGCTTTATTGACTTGCTTACTTTGGATGGTCTGTATCCATCACCAGAATGTAAACTCCCTGAGAGCTTTACCTGTCTTATTCAATTGTCAAATCCCCAGCACTAAGAATAGTGCTGGTTTATGGGAGGTGCTCAATGAATATCTCTGTAATGATTGAACAAATTAATTACAAATAAATCTTCAACTACAGTACTAGACAATCACCAAGCTGGAGGTCCCCTCCTGGCTCCCCCAAATCTACTGATGGCCATCACCTGTTTCCTTCAGTCTCAATATGACTGAGTGCCAACCACATTTGATTGCAGGTGATGAAAAGAAGTGAACAAGAGTGCCTATTGCAAAGAGGTGAAACACCTCTTCCATGAGAAGAGGAAATCAGAGTTCTTGTGCTTGAGATTGTTATAGGACGGAAGGTTGAGAAAGGGGACCATCCCCTAGTTATTCTGTTTTCACTGGGCACTCAGATTAGACATGCAGTGCTCTAGCACTCACGTTCATGTAGATTGAATTTAAAGTCGACCTCAAGAGTATCATTTTATTTATAAATATTTTACTAGCATTGTAAAATAGACACTGAAGGTGCTCATATAGAAAGGAATAAATGAGGCTTACGGAACTTTCCGGGTGGATGGCTTAACATGAGGTTTTACGATCACCGAGTATTAAACCACATGGCTCTTCAATGATATAACATTGTATGGTTTTCAGGGAATCTTCATTCAAAGCTTCTATCCTGTCATCCTATTTCATTTTCTCAAAAAACATACCAGTATTTAAAACTAATTAATTTTTGAGGTTCTCTTAGTTTATTTCACCCTTATGAATTTCAGGAAACCCTCAGTGTTTCCCACATAACCAGAAATTGTCTCATTAATTAGTCGAGAAAGGTTATTTGAGCAAAAGAATATCCCAGTGACTATTTTCCCCTGCATAGGTTCGGAAGGTAGGCTATGGTCTAAAAGGTGTTTGTGAAAGCATCACATAATGTTCATTTCTTCCCTGTAGCTTTTATTCCTTTTCATGCAAACAAGCTGTAATGGGCTTAAGAAACTCTTTATTTTGCCTCATGCATCATCTCTGACATTGTCAAATCAATTCATAGGAAAAAATCAGAGAAAGACTATGCACAGGCTCCTCATAAAGTCTTATGCACATTTACATGTTAATATAGGAACAATCAGTAAAGGCCACTAAAAGGCCCACTTATGCCCGTTTAGAATGACTCTGACTTTCCACAGTTGTACATGAGCAGCCTTCTTTTAGGGCTCCCAAAAAATGAACAAGAATTCCCAGAGAGGGCTTCCCTGGTGGCGCAGTGGTTGAGAGCCCGCCTGCCGATGCAGGGGACACGGGTTCGTGCCCCGGTCCGGGAGGATCCCACGTGACGCGGAGCGGCTGGGCCCGTGAGCCATGGCCGCTGAGCCTGCGCGTCCGGAGCCTGTGCTCCGCAACGGGAGAGGCCACAACAGTGAGAGGCCCGCGTACCGCAAGAAAAAAAAAAAAAAAAGAATTCCCAGAAAAGAGAAGGTAAACTGTGCCCCGTGGCGAGCAGAAATAAAGTTGGAAATTGTAAAAGCCATGAGAAAAAGACCAATGTGCAACCAAATGCCGTTTACACATGGTGTCTGGCATACCCAGGGCCCAAATTATGAAAGTTGAAAAGTTTTCAAACTGCATCAGGCCTTGATGAAGCCCCTTTATAATTCCAGTGTCTGGCTGATAAGGCAATGCTGAGCTGTCCAGAAAATCAACGGAGCAAATTGGATGGGCAGCCAATGAAAGTGAAGGGACAGGAAGCCCCATGGTGCCACAGTGACAGTCATTTTTTTTTCCTAGGTGCGATTTTAGAATTTCAAAGAAGGCTATTTGCCAAATAGGAAATATTTCAACTCTGGAAGGGGAACAGAAATAATCTAGTAATTTCTACCTTGTAAAATAGTGTTCTCCATTTTATGTGCTCATAAGATCTCCTATGATATATAGTTGTACTACGAATACTCTGGACAAGACAGTGAGACCAAACTAACAGAAAATATTGCACACACACACAAAAAAACCATCTAGAAGAGTGAAATAGAAAGACAAGGCAGAGGCAACACACACCTGGAAAAGGATTCAAGGTACTGAGAACCTAAAATAAAAGACATTTAAATCTTTTGATGGAGAAAGGGCTAGAGCTGTAATTAAGAATGAGCATTAAAGAAATGATGTATACACTTAACCATGGAGCCCCAGTCTATAGCCACGATTCTTCCTGTCTTCATTTATTTCAACTGAATCTTGCATTTTAGGCTCTATTTCCAATCCAGCTACTCTCTCCTCTTTGTGACCCTGGACTAGCAGCTGGCCCCAAAGCCTCCAAAATAAATGCACTTTACCTATTCCTGAGGGATTTTGCCCCCTTTCATTGATAAACTTCTGTGAGAATAATGAACTACCAGTGCTGTGAACAGAAGTAGCACCCAGAATTAAACAGCAAAAGCAAGCAAACAAGATTCCCAGGTAGCACAGGTAATTCCAAATCAAGGCCCTGGACAGGATGCAGTTGACCTAGATTCTTGTCCTGAGTCTGCCACAAACTAGCTGTGTGTACTTAGATAAGTCACTGTCTTGGTGGGTATCTATTTCCTCACCTGCACAACATTACAGCCTTTTAATGAGAGCCATACAGGAACTCTCTGTGCTATCTCCCTCACCTCTTTCCATAAGCTCTATTCTTCTTCAGTGTCAAGATACTGTGACGGTAAATCAGAGACACACTTCTTTGGAGTTTCCAAACCCTCTTGGATCTTCTTCTTCGGACTCCCTGACCACAAAATCAAGCCCAACTTTTCTCTGGACTTTCAGAAGACTGAATTCCTAAAATCTAGTCATGGAGCTGATTCTTGTGTTTAGAACATGGCGAGTATCTGAATAATAAGTGGAATAGTAGCAACATAGAAGGGAGTTGCCAGTGGACTTCAGATGTTGGTGACTTTCTATCTCTTCCACCCTCTCCAAAACTGCGCTTCCTGCTTCCCCATCTTCTCCCACAAAGCCCAGTGCAGCAAATGTAGGGAAGGTGTGGGGAAGTTAGGGAAGGCAAGCTTTCCAACTCCTACTTTAGTTCCTAACTGGGCTTTGGCCAGGTGCTGAGGCAGACAGCACAGCCATGGCTGCAAGAATCCTGAGTGGCCCTCTAAGAGTTAAGATGCTTTTCTTGGCACCTAACACACTAGTGGGCAACACCTATGCCATGTCATTTTGAAGCCAACTTAGAACGCCTTCCTTCGTTTCAGTGGTATTTGGTTCTTTTTGGAGATTTCCTGTGGGCAGGCTGAAAAGACAGTGAATTTTCAGATATTCACATATAAGAAGTTGACAGTTACGTTTGTGGTGTTGAATTGTTGCCCTCGCTGGCAGAGGTTAAAACAAGAAGCAATGTTTTAACTTCTTGTGACATTTACAAGAATTGTAGAGCTGGCTTTTGCTGGAAAACGTATGCTTAATCTACGCAGTTCTGATACACTGGAAAATGTTCCTACACATCCACTTTACAAAATTAAACAGAATGTTGGAAAGAGATCTTGGCCCACGTCTCTGAAAACAACTGTACCACTTTAGAGCTAGAAAGAACCTAGGGATCATCTACTTGGAACACTGGTTTTATAGATGAAGAAACAGGCTCAGAGAAAGGAAGTGCTATGTCTAAGGCCATATAGCAGGGAGACCCTTCTCTTCTGATCCTCAAACTAGGGCTCTTCCCCCCACAGAAGTGGGCAAAACCAAACGCCACCACAATTACTAACCTTTCATGCCTGTGTTTTTCTTTCAACAGGTAGTTTGTCTTGAGTAACAAAAGTGCTTTGAGTAATCAAGTAGAATATCCCTAAGGGTTAGTAGGCCTATTTACATTCTATGACAGGGAAGTAGGTTAATCTGCCGAATTCTAATGCTGACAAAGATAAGAAAAGTATGGAACAGAAGTTCAACAGGGAGCATACTTTGGGTTATTCTTCAGGACTAGCTAAGGGGAGGTGGTCCTAATGACAGAGCGGCCAGGATCAGCAAAATTAGAATTGGTACTGAATCCAGGAAAGTATGAAATAGAGGAAACCAAAGAGCCCATACAAAGTGTTGGTGAAACCTGTACAAAACCAATAAAACAAAGAGCAAACTTCACCTTGATCACACTCCACCCATCCAGTCACTCTCTGTCCACTTTTGTTTTATTTTTTTCATGACATTTGTCACTCTCTGAGATTAGCTTGTATATTTGTTTATTTCCTGTCTCCCTCCAACACGTGTGCATGTGAGTGTGTGCGCTCGCACACATACACCCAACATGCCCTTTAAGAAACACAAGAACAGAAACCTTGCCTGTCTTATTGTCCCCAATGCCTAGAACAGTGCCTGGAACATAGTAAGTGCTCAGTGCATATGTTTTGAATGAATAAATTTGAGAAAGGTAAAAAATGTTAGACTACAATTGAGGCAAACTGAGAATAAACACATCCAAGACTATAAATTCAAGGATGTTTTTATTATTCTTACTTCCAGTTAGAAAAAGAGAAGTAGGACTTCCCTAGTGGTGCAGTGGCTAAGAATCCGCCTGCCAATGCAGGGGACACAGGTTCGAGCCCTGGTCCGGGAAGATCCCACATGCCGTGGAGCAACTAAGCCTGTGCGCCACAACTACTGAGCCCGTGCTCTGGAGCCTGCGAGCCACAACTACTGAAGCCCGTGTGCCTAGAGCCTGGACTCTGCAACAAGAGAAGCCACCGCAATGAGAAGCCAGCACACCGCAATGAAGAGTAGCCCCTGCTCGACACAACTAGAGAAAGTCCATGCGCAGCAACGAAGACTCAACGCAGCCAAAAATAAATTAATTAAATAAATAAATTTTTTAAAAAAGAGAAGTACATCAACGTATCTAACTCATTTAGGGCAAGAGGAATAGGAACGCTGGTCAATATGTGCACCATTATTAGGACAGCTTTTGTGCCATGAAGGTCCTGAAGGGGGTGCTGTCACAGTAAAAGGGGAGTGGTGCCATCTACAGATCCATAGCAGGACTTTGGGGCATCAAGTTTGGTTTTCAAGATTACAAATGCAATGAGGGATCTTTGGGACCTGAGGGTAACCTTGAAGGGGACTTTGAAATGGACAGCTGTGTCCAAGAACACTTGGATTTAAGATTTGCAAACAAAGGGCCATGCCAAATTTCTAAAGAAGAAGCTGGGGTGCACCCAGGAAGGCAAGGAACTCACCCAGTTTTCTAGACCATTACAATTTGCAGGGTCTGATGACCTCCACATATTCCATAGGACAGTAATTCAACTGGGAGGGATTGTACTTAATTTTGGGAAGGAGGGGAATAAGGTCACCCTCCTTCAAAAGGAATATTGTCCCTGGTGCTAATGCTATAAGCTAGGTCTGTAGCTTCTGTAAGAATAGTTCATTTAGAAAGAATTCTCCTAACAATACTATACACATTAACCAAGATTTGTCTATCCCTCTGCTCTAAGTTTTAGGTTAGACGTAATCATTCCTACTCTGAAACACCGAGAGCCAACTTGAAATGTAAAATCCCAAAGTAATTCAGTATTTGCTAAATTTAAAGGAAGTAATCAATTTCTAATTGGAATTTATGTACATTCCTTTCCCACTTTAGCACTGTCTTTATTTCCCTTAAGTTCCTCTTCGGTCATTACGGTTTTCAGCAGGGCTGTAGTCATTGAATAACCTGTCACACACTGCAGATATTTTGAGACCAAATTAAACTCTCAATGTACTTGCATACAACTAAAGAAAACTGTGTTAGACACTTCAGGACAAAGACCCTGTATGTTCTGTATTGACAGCCTGTTGCTCCACAGAGAGTGTGGCATCTAGTAGGTGTCCAGTAAATATTCGCAGAATAAATGAAAGAAAAAATCTATCTCCCCTCTGATAGAATTATTTTCACACATTCAAAATCTCAGGTATATCTGACCAGGCATGTGTGTATGTGTCTATTCCCACATGCTCATCCTTCAGGATGAAGACATTATCCATCCTCTGGGCATGTATGTTTGTATAACAAAACACCGAAGCAAGATTCACCATACAAACTGTCCCAAGAAAGATCATTTTAATTAACATTTCCTCAAACATACCAACATTCCAGCACCTAAAAACTGATCTCGATTTTCATTTAGGCGAGCTGTTCCCTCTGCCCTAGAAAACATACACCTTTGTAAGTTTCCATTGCCAATTTGTATCTCCAGTTCATAACAGAAATTCACAGTTAACTTGTTATGCTTTCCCTGGAAAGCTCGGTTTGAACCACTTTGCTAACTTAGACTACTTTTACTTCTGCTCAGACGACTGCCCGCGACTCTTAATACTTCTTGAAGCTAGATTCCCCCATCTGCATTCCTGAGGCAGAATGACAAAAGCCAGACTACACTTCAGCCTCCTAGGATATCCTGCCCTGGAGATGCTCAGCAGGCAATTGGAAATTGGAGTTAGCCTGGAGCTCCGGAATAAGTTAAGAATTAGAGAGGTCAATTTGGGAATCATTAGTGTAGAGGTGAAAGGTGAAGCTATGTCAGGAGATGAAATTACCCAGAATGAGAACATAGCAAGAGAAGAGAAGCAGATCAATGACAGGACCTTGGGAATTGCTTCATTGAAAGGGGCGGGGGGGGGGGCAGTGAGGAGGAACGCTGTGTGTGTGTGTGTGTGTGTGTGTGTGTGTGTGTGAAAACAGATCCAACAAAGGAAACTTAAGAAGTGTTGAGAAGAAGACAGGAGGTAAACCAAGATAACTGAGGAACGCTTTCAAGCAAGAGAAGATGTGTAAAAGTTCCATAACCTCCAAAGAGCTCAAGAATATTGAAGCCAGAGAGGCCACTGGATTTTGAAACATGGTGGTCACAGATAGCCTTTGGGAAAGCAGTCTTTCGGGTGAACTCTGTGTGCCCATATGCGGATGTGAATAGGTGTATATGCACGTACACCAAACCACCATAAGATGAAATATTAGTATTGAAGGAGGCTGGTACTGGGTGTACCAGACAATGGTGGTAATAACCACTACCATTTATTGACTGTTTACTATGTGCCGGGAACAGTGCTAAGCACTTGATATGCCCGATCTCAGTTTAATCCTTGAAATAACTCTATAAGGTGTCTACGTTTTATATGTGAAGAAACAAAGTCCACAGAGGTTAAAGAAATGACTCAAGGTCACACTGCTAGAAAGTGGCAGCACCAGGATCAGACCCAAGGACAGTTTGACTCTAAAAGCCCATACTCTCAATCACTGAAGTAATACTTCCATATGCTGACCTTAGCAAGGTAATCTGTGCATGAGGGGAAGAGAGCTGATACATTGGTTGAGTGTTTCCTATTGCCAAGGGTTTTGCATAGGACATCGCCTTTCACATATATACCATCAACATCATGGCTATGTTTAGGCAAACTGTATAAAGGCATAGTTTTAAAAATCTGATTCACTTTTTTGGAAAAAATAGTTGAAGCTGTATGATTCCAAAACAACCAGTTATAATTCAAATGTATTTACTACAATAGCTCCCAAGGGTTCGAAAGTTAAAAAAAAAAAGTGTGGCATCATTGATTTGGTGGTTGTTACTGATATTCAAATTACTGACAAACTCATCTGAAAAGTGAGAGAATTTCACAGGATAATCTTAAAGGCCTCCTCCAGCCTTGACTTTTTATGATTCTCATATGCAGGTCTAATGTCAATAGTGTTAAAGGTATGGAATATGAAATAGAATGTAAATGCAGCAGCAGAACTGGTTTGTATGTCAGTATCCTTTTATTCCTTAAATTTATAGAATTTATAGGGCCCACTGTTAAAATATTATAAAAATAGTCCTTGGTTGTTTGTGGCATTGACTGCTAACTTAAGTAGAAGCTTGGAAACTCCATCACAAAACAATACCCTGAAAATCCAGCCAAATAATTTGCTTCCAACCAACTGCAGCCCTTATAATACGGCTGGCTATAGGAAAAAGAGAGAAAGAGAGAGTGGCAAACACCCCAGCAGTTAATGTTTTTGCTGTCTATAGAAAAACAAATGAGGTTCTGGTCTGAAACAATTAGCATCGCTGTTAATTGTGCATGTGTGAAGCAATAAGGCAAGGCGTTTGGGATGGCTCCCACTGATTGTTCCCTGCTTTCTCTGGATTAGAAAATCCATTCAGACAACTGAATAACAGCAAGCATTTATGCAAATTGTTAATTATGAGGCAGAGATAATCATAATCTTGTATATTTATAAAAGTGCATGTACAATGGGGATTACCAAATGAATTGTTGCTTTATTATTTTACTAGTGGTCGAAAAACATGCTAGCCTTGCAGATAGCTTTCATACATCATTCAGTCCACCAGAATTAAAAATGGCCCCCATGGATGTTTACCAAAGCCAATTCTTTTCCATCTCACCATCTGTATTCCTCTCTTCCTTTCTCACAAACTAAGAGCAGGTATAAATTATTCTGATAATAACTTCTGGTCAAACTGATCAGCCCCATAATAAAAATAAAGAAATAAGTCAAGATTTGCTTTGTAACATAGCAAAACTGTTAGAGAGAGATGATTCTGGCATGGAGCAAATTTCAAAACAAAAATAAAACAAAATTCTCAATATTTTACCTGTGAAAGCCATTATAGGAATAATAGTCCCTAGGTTAATTGTCCATTATCTTAATGGTCATCCACTCCATTTTATTTTACAGATGAGGAGGTCAAGGTTCACAGCAGACATAGGACTTGAGCAAAGTCACCCCACTAGTTAGTGGCAGTACCTAGTACTCTTGCCACCATGACACATCCAATCTCTGATGCTTAAATGCCCTCCTATACTACTATTGTGTGATTAGCTGTCTATGTGTGTCTATACCATTTATCTCAATGAATTTTAATCTGACTGTGGAATTAAACCCTGAATTTACTCTTCTTAGATGTCAAATAAATCCACTGAGGCCCTGATGGGAATATGGAAGGCCAGCTACTGAAAGCCAAACTGGGCATCTAAGATATGGTCAATCTGCTCTATTTTAATGAGTCTGCCCAAGCGGAGGAATCCTAAGGCTAATAACCTTTGCTCTTCCTAAGCTATCTGGCTAGGGAACAAATGATGTAGGTGGGTAGGAAGAGAAAGTAGAGACACTGGTAAACCTTTATGGAGCCAATAAGCCTAGAATAGGCCAAATACGGTGCTGGTGTGCAGGATGATCTTATAAGACCACGTGCCAAGCAACGAGAGCCACATTTACAAAATGGCTTACAATTCTCACCGCCTCTTCAGCACTGATGGCAATATGATGTCACAGCTTGTGGCAACAGTCGTTGCCTGGAAAGACACTATTCTGTCGCATTCTCAACAGCCCCTCCCCCTGACAGTTAGGAACTTTCCTGTGTTTGGTTAGACTTGCTCTGCTGCAGAGTTTATGTCACAAAGGCCCCTGGCCTACGGGATTACTCTACCTTGCAAGTCTACATATGTACATACTTTACAAGCCCCTGATATTTTCCAGTAATTGATTTCCCTTCAATAAAATGCTGACCTAGGTGTTCCCTAAACCACCATCCAGCCTAGTGACAGGCAGGTGGGCCTGAAGCACCATGGAGAAAACTTTGTTGATGGTGGGGTTTTCATAACAGAACACTCTACTGTGTCATCCAATGTCAGCAAAAACGAAAAGAAGCTAGTAACCTACTGCCCAGCTGTCTGGGGTGCTGGCCCTGAACTTCCATCCCACTTCTGAACTAGGTCAGCTTTATAGCTGAGACTATAAGCTCCAGTAATTTCAGCTGTTTTAAACTAAAAAAGAGCCCTGAAGAGAATCTGTCCAAGTGGAAACTGAACTATTTATTGTATGGAAATTAAACTGATAGGCAATGGCAGAGTCTATTTATTCTAGCTCACTTGGGTTCAGTTCAGCTAAAGATCCATTGTCACTTACCTTGCTGCATCTAGAATCTGAAAAATCCTCCACCTGTTAAAGGAACAGTAAAACCAGGTGCTAGCAAGAGCTTGGTAAGAGAGGAATTAAAATAATAAAAGTTTTCCATTTTGCTTTGATAACATATTTTTCCAGCTTTCCAAAGCGCAAGGAAACAGCTCATGGATGGCTCCCCAACTTTGCTCCCCACTAGCTCCTCTCATGTAGTGGGGGATTATGAATCAGAGGGCTTAAAGGGGCAGGGCAGCACTGAGAGCCAGACCTCTGAAGGGCTTTGGGCTGAGAATGATAGAGCCTCCACTCGGTCGTAACTAATTGCATTCCCCTTCACACATGCGATGGCAATCTAAGCAAAAAACAAGTCAATAAACCAAAACCCAGACCATACCAAACCAAGCACTATGGCATCACTAAAACAGAAATGCCTGATTGAAAGAAGCTAGGAGGAATTTACAGGGATTTTTCATACCATTAGGGATATATGAAACACAAGTAACAAAAGGAAAAGAAAAGAAAGAATGATTAGACTTTGCGGATGCTTTTCAAACAGATGAAAATTCAAAGCACACAGAAAGTGATACATAAATCAGCACTAGTTCCTTCCACCCAAATGCAAGACATCCATCAAAGTAAGCAATGTCTCTCCATTTAAAAAAATACTCACCTGTTTTCATAATATATGTCTTAAGAGTCACAAAATACCAATTCTACTACGTGAATTTCTGATATCGGCAGGGACTGGGAAGTTGTGCACGGGTCAATTGCTAATTTGAGAGTTCAAATGGGCTCAGTTAGCTTTTTGTTTTACTATATTAAGCATGGGATATTATAATGTGGTAACACTTTTGTGCCCATAGCGAGTTATATGGCCTGGATATTTTCTTGGGAGAAGTATTTCTTTACATCAAATATATCTGGAGGCTTTAGGAATGAGGTAAGAGAGACTTTTCATAGCACAACTAGCAGCAGAGGCCTTGAATCAGCATTTGAGAAGCAATATACAGCTCTTTTATCATCAGTTCTTGGCATGGCTAAGGCCCCCTTCCCTAGTTCTACGAGTTGTTAAGACTGGTGGAGAAGCAAGTGTTATGAAAACAAAAGTGATGTAGTTAATGACATCAGATCTGTTAGACAAGACACCTCCATTAGCTGACTCACCATCCAGGGCCCAATGTGATCCTCTTCCATTCCGGCCACAAGAAAGGAGTAATCTAGAGTATTCTGGCCTACCCCATGACTTAGTTTCCCTACACAGTGAAGAAAGGGTAGTACCCCTTCTACTGCACTCAGCTTCATGAACAAAATATAATACAACTTTGGGTGAAAAATAAAAACAACAACAACATGAAAACGTAAAGTTATATGTTGAATCTTAGTGCTAGAAAATTCCAAAGTCAAATATGTAGCCCTTTCCAAAACTATAATTTTACTTTTGCTGCATTAATAGAAATCCTCAAATAATATAAGTAGGTACATAATTTATGTATATTGATGTCTATGGGGACCAGAGCAAATTTAACTTTGCCTCTTGAGATTTTTTAAAAACTTTCTATGTAAGTTTCTCAACTGTCTATTAAAGTTTGCTCAGGGATTACACTTTTGGAAGCTCATTGCCTTACCTGGGAGTCCAGGTTGCCGGAGGTGGATTATTCAGTGGTGATCCAGGAAGATGTTACAGGTGCACCAATCAAAAGGGTGGGCAGTCATCGGAAGTGAATCAAATGCCATGAGGAAAAAGATAAAAAGGAGAGGCATACTGATTAGAAAAAAAATGAATTAACTTTACAAGTCCATTTTACTTACACGTACACACACACACACGCACACACTCTTTGGAAAGATTCTTAAATGGAATCTTCTTAAAAAGACCCTTTAATAAAATGAAAGGATAATTATGTAATGTGATAGAGGTGCTAATTATCACTACAACAGCAATCATATTACAACATATAAGTGTATCAAATTAACACATTGTACACCTTAAATTTACACAATGTTATGTGTCAAATATATTCAATTAAAAAATCACCCCCCCAAAAAAATGTGTCATTTATTATGTGACAGGCATCATTATAGGTACTTAAGGATACGGCAGTGAGTAAAACGGATGCAAATCTCTGCCTTCACAGAGTTTACAATTTTGTGGAAGATGTTTTTATACCATCTGTTCGGAAAAGAGTTCCACAGAAATATACTATATGTTATGAACTCTAGGAAAATGTTTCTCCTAGTTTTATTTCTGTCTTTATGTATGGAGAACATATCCACTGGCATCAGATTCAACATCTGTATTAGAAAGGCTTCTCTTTCTGATTGAAAGGGACATTATTTCTTTTCATGATTTCTCTGTGTGGAAACTTCCCCCCGCCCCCCACCAAAGGCTGTAAGTCAGGTTTCTTTTTAGTGAGGCCATTTGCTGTTCATAGAATTCCACGTGCGTATACCTTGAAATACTGTGAAAACAAGAAGTCTCTAGATGGCAGCTTCATAATACTGTGGGGTACCACATCCCAGCAGGGTTTTTCTCATTGGATGCTCTAGTGTTCTGTACCACTCTGAGATTGGACTCATCAGCCCTCAGCAAGCCACCTCTTGAGACAGCAACAGCAGGTGGTGGACAAAAGGAGCTGTGCTTCTCATGCCCATGACCCAGACACTGGCTGGAGAAGAAGCAGTAAGAGTAACCTTCTGGACCAAGGTTCAAGATGGGACCAAATATCTCTCAAGTGACAGCTACTACCTAAATGTTAAATTAGCAGGAAAGGAATAAAGACACAGACCTATTAGAGAATGGACTTGAGGATATGGGGAGGGGGAAGGGTAAGCTGTGACAAAGCTAGAGAGTGGCATGGACATATATACACTACCAAACGTAAGGTAGATAGCTAGTGGGAAGCAGCCGCATAGCACAGGGAGATCAGCTCGGTGCTTTGTGACCACCTAGAGGGGTGGGATAGGGAAGGTGGGAGGGAGACGCAAGAGGGAAGAGATATGGGAACATATATATATGTATAACTGATTCACTTTGTTATAAAGCAGAAACCAACACACCATTATAAAGCAATTATACTCCAATAAAGATGTAAAAAAAAAAAGCAGGAAAAGGAAAAGATGAAAATGAAGGGAAAACACACACACATATATACATATATATATATATATATCTCAGTGGAAAAATGGGAATTGAGGGGGAGACTTGGGAGCCCCCAAAACTCCAGATAGGTATTCGTGCTAACTAGAAACCTCAAATGATGACAACTACCCCCTGGCATTTAGATTCTCAGGGTAGGTGCTTAATGCTTCAGAATTTAAAAAGTGAAGCTTTCTAAGCACAGGGAACTATATCCAATATCCTGGGATAAACCATAATGGAAAAGAATATAAAAAAGAATGTATGGATATGCATAACTGAATCACTTTGCTGTACAGCAGAAATTAACACAACACTGTAAATCAACTATACTTCAATTTTTTTTTAAAGTGAAGCTATCTATTCACTTTGACATTAAGGATCCAAATTAAGATGTAGGAAAAACAGGATGATGTAAAAATCCGAGAGCCTCTGCCTAAAAATCTGGATTCCTGGTTTCTAATCCTGTTTTGCCAATGACTCATTTGATCTTGGGCAAATTCTCTTCTCCACTCTCTCAGGGAGCCATATGAAAAAAGGGATTTTCACAAGGTGGTTTGTAAAAATCCTCCAGTTCCAATATTTTTGTAATTCTCTAATAGCTTTGCCTTTCATTTTGGTGCCAAGTTAGTTAAAAGGACAGAAATCTCTAGTCGTTTTCTCAGTACAACATGCCATTAGTAGTTCAGAGAGCCCAGAGCCCCACAGTCTGAGCTTATAAGTAGATGAAAACGTGGCCAAAACAATAACAGCCAAGTTGAAATGCAGCTGATCATCATTCTGTCCAGGGAAACAGTTTATTTGAAATAGAGAGTGGCTGGTTCTCTAGGATGGAAAAGTTCTACAAGTAAACTTAACTGAGAATAACAAGGAAAATCTAATTGATAAACAACTAACACCCACCCGCCCTTCTCTTTCTGCTGGTGCAGCTGCTTCATCTGCCGGGAGCCTGGGATGTTGGCGACTGTCAATTAGCAGAGACCTCCACAGCCACACTCTCCCAGATAAAGGCTTACATAGATGCTCATATTTTGCAAAGGGTGGTTAAAACAAAACAAAACAAAAACCCACCAACACTGTTTTGGTCTGATGGCAAATCTGTGGCAGACAATACACTCTGGGAACCAATTACCTCCCACTGTTCCAGGGCTGCCAAGCAAACGGCCGATTCAAGCTCTCTGATTTGTGATACTGGATTGGTTTGCTCCCATACCCAGAGCTGCTGTGCCCTTGATCTCCCACCTTCTTCCCATGTAGAATGCCCTTCCACTCTCATCCTGGTCTGACCTAATATACTGCTGCTCAGTTACCCGCCACCTCCTTTTGTATCTTAGGCCACATCCTCATTTGGTATCTGAAGGCCAAATACAGTATACGTTATTCTGTATGTTGAATCTGGTCCCCTAAATGGGAAGGTGTCCTACACAAAGTCCCAGGTGAAGGACTCTTACTCTTTTGTTGTTTTTCCCAATTTTTATATTTTTATTGCTAATTACCATTAAGTACTTTTAAAATTTTTTATTGAAATATAGTTGATTTACAATGTTGTGTTAGTTTCAGGTGTATAGTAACGTGATTCAGTTATACATTTTTTTAGATTTTTTCCATTACAGGTTATTACAAGATATTGAGTGTAGTTCCCTGTGCTATACAGCAGGTCCTTGTTAGTTATCTATTTTATAGAAGGACTCTTATTCAAACTGGTGGGGGAAAATGCAGAAGCCAGATGAAAGGCCTGGATGATTTTTAAGGCCCTAGGCAAAAAAAAAAAAGCAACTCGTCTTCTTTACTTGTCTTCTTTACTTTAAAGCTACTATAAAAATGATGCCTGGCCTCAACCTTTTGCTCATGCACAAGCCTGAGAGGCAGTGGGGGGCCGTGGAATAAGCCTAGGTCTCACGCAGACTGGGTTCTAGTTCAGGCTCTTTCACTTACTAATTGTATGATACTGCAAAGGTCCCTTAACCTCTCAACCTTGATTTCCTCATCTGCAAAATGGGAACAAGTATAGTACCCACACAAGTAATGATGTTCAACATATTTAACAATCAATACGGTATGGGCACTGGCCAATCAGAAAGGAAGCCAACTGTCAACACCCTGTGTAGACAGGACAATGCATGCCCCAAAAAGTGGTCGTGAGGATTAGATGAGGTCATGTCTGGTATGCATGTTTGGTAGCAAAGTACCACGTCCAGGGACAGAACTCAATAACTTTTGTGCATGATTATTTTCATCCAGGGAAGAAAACTAGTAAGAGAATTGTCCAACAGTATTTTGAGTGTAAGGCAGGCCAGGGTCAAGCCTCCTAGCCTCCTGTGGCTGGCCCTCTTGCCACCCTGGGAACACAGGCAGCTTTTCAAAGCCACAGTTCAAGGACATCTACATATACAAGGCCATGTTGAAAGCAACCATATTTATTGTTATGGGGGAGGAGTATCCCCCAATATGCATGTTCTACTGTTTGACAACTCTGCTTTCTTCCTCGTTCCACGCCAAGCCTACCAGAAACTGTGCAAACTCCAAGAAAGGGAGCTCTTCAGAGTCTGTCTCAGAAGACTAGAATCCAGAATATCCTTTCCAACATTTACTCTGTAAGTATTTGCTTTCATCCCCTTTGGCACAACTCTGAGGCCTCCTGAGTTTGTCTTGACTGCTCCTATCATAATGGCCTCCTTCCCCCCAGATACTAAATCTGGCTTCCAGACCCATCCTCCTGGCCTACTTTCCCTGACAGCTGACACGATTTCAATCCTATCCTTGCCTTTGAACAGGAACATTTTAAGACTACAGAGTCTTCTAGATCCACAGGAAGGACCCTCTAAAAAATGGTTCAATCTCCAATCCCATGACATTTAGAGAGGACTTTTTTTAACATGTTTATTGGAGTATAACTGCTTTACAATGGTGTGTTAGTTTCTGCTTTATAACAAAGTGAATCAGCTATACATATACATCTATCCCCATATCTCCTCCCTCCTGCGTCTCCCTCCCACCGTTCATATCCCACCCCTCTAGGTGATCACAAAGCACCCAGCTGATCTCCCTGTACTATACGTCTGCTTCCCACTAGCTATTTTACATTTGGTAGCGTATATATGTCCATGCCACTCTTTCACTTCGTCCCAGCTTACCCTTCCCCCTCCCCGTGTCCTCAAGTCCATTCTCTATGTCTGCGTCTTTATTCCTGCCCTGCCCCTAGGTTCTTCAGAACCATTTTTTTTAACATCTTTATTGGAGTATAATTCCTTTACAATGGTGTGTTAGTTTCTGCTGTATAACAAAGTGAATCAGCTACATATACATATATCCCCCTATCTCCTCCCTCTTGTGTCTCCCTCCCTCCCACCCTCCCTATGCCACCCCTCCAGGTGGTCTCAAAGCAATGAGCTGATCTCCCCATGCAATGCAGCTGCTTCCCACTAGCTATCTATTTTACATTTGGTACTATATATATGTCAATGCTACTCTCTCACCTCCTCCCAGCTTACCCTTCCCCCTCCCCGTGTCCTTAAGTCCATTCTCTACATCTGCGAGAGAGGACATATTTTTGATAGGGATTTGTCCCCATACCTCTCCATTTATACCATCTAAATACACTATATACAATACAGTGTAGAATATATAACAGAGAGCTACGTTGGCTATGTCAAAACCCTGTGGTTCATAGCTGCTGGTTTCTTTTTTTTTTTTTTTTGGTACGCGGGCCTCTCACTGTTGTGGCCTCTCCCGCTGCAGAGCACAGGCTCCGGACGCGCAGGCTCAGCGGCCATGGCTCACGGGCCCAGCCACTCTGCGGCATGCGGGATCTTCCCAGACCGGGGCACGAACCCATGTCCCCTGCATCGGCAGGCGGACTCTCAACCACTGCGCCACCAGGGAAGCCCAGCTGCTGGTTTCTTATTCGCTGGAGTCATGTGGGTGGGGTGAGACAAATGCAGCACAAGGGAACAGAAAGAGGCCTGGACGAGAAGTCAGAAGACCGAGGTCCTCATGCGAGCTCTGCTGTGTGACCCCTCACCAGTCCACTCTCCAGAGGGGAAGACGGCTCTCAGTTTCCCTATCTGCACAGTGAGGGTGTTAGATTAGGTGCTTTCCCAAAGGCCCCTGTTCATTAGAACATTCTAAGACTTTATAAGGAATGTGACTCCGGAACATTCCTATGAATAGAGCCTGGGTTCTTACCAACCAAGGCTGAGAGAAACACTCTTGCATTGCTCTGAGAGACTCTAGGGCCCAAGGCTGAGGAGACAAGCTTCTTTTCACTGGCCCACTTTTTCCATTAGGTCTCCAGACCTCCCTGGCTCCTCAGGGAACTGCACCTGTGCATGCTCGTGACCTTCTGGCCAGTGCCCGGCGTGTAAGTCAGGAGTTACCTAAATTCTGCGTAATAAGCCAATTTAAGGAGAGCTACTGATGGCTTAATTGTGGTCACTCTCTGAGGTTATACTTGGACTGGGTGGGAAACCTGAAGGAGTGATTAATATGAGCAGATCAGCTGCTCTGGGCTGGAATCCTTCTAGTACCATCTCTCTCAACAGCATGGAGTCATTCTTTAACCCAACATTGGATTCAGAACTCAAGTGGCCAGTATAAATGAGTGGTTTGAAAGGTCTTCCTACCATCGTCAATCACAGACTCCAGAGGGCTGGGAGATGTCTCTGGGTGATCTATCTTTTAGAGACCATTAGTGTTGCAGAACCCTTTCCTGACCCCGAGTCTCTGCAGAGGCGGGGACTTGCTGCAGATCACAGACTGCCTCAGTGGCAGGGCCAAGACCAGGATCCAGCTCTACAGGTCCCTTTCCATGACAGGGTACTACCCACCCCATGTCCACCAAAGCATGCCTAGGGCAGCAGACAAGCAGCCATCTGTGTCCCCACATACAACCACACAACCCTTCAGAACAACTCAAAGAGCAATGGCTGCAAAAGACTGGGAAAACAACCCTAAAAGACCCCAAGGACTTTCAATTCTTCCTTTCCAGTAGCTGTTAAATTGTAAACACATTTTCCTAAGCTGCTCTCTCAGGTTTTGTTCTCTGCCTACCCGCACGTTGACTACATCACACCGTAACCATCAGCGATTCTTCTGTTCTTTTCCTTTTGAGAAATAATGCCTAATACCTGGGCCCTGTATTGCCAAAACACCAAGCACGTTTTGGAAACAAAGTGGATCTGATGAGGAAGATTGCTACAGTCCTTTTCAAAGAGTGTTTGCTTACCTATTGGCAAGTCAGGCAATTCTCAGTTGCAGAGGTCTTCCCTAAGCTGTTTGTTATCTGCAGTCATTGCTGAAACCGCCCCATCAGCTCCCCCCCACACCCCTATCCACCAGTTTTTGGTAAAATCCTCCCATTTTGGCATCATAAGAGTGCCCTCTAGCGCTGATCTAATTAAGAACCTGGAGACTGAGGGATTCCTGTTTTTGTGGGAAATGGGTTTAGCTATAACTTGTCCTTGGCTGTGTCAAGATATATTCTTTCTGAAGCATCTCTAAAGCACCTACTTGACAATGTAGTCTTTCAGAAAGCAGTGAAAGGAGTGTTTTGCCACTGAACAAACAATGCAAACCAAAAACCAAAAGAAAAAAAAAAGGGAGGGCCTTAAAAGAAAACCTGGCTTATGCTCCCTGCTGAGATGCATTCCCACTCATGATGCCGGGGCACTGTTTGAATTATAAAAGAGGGTGCACAGACGCAGGTCGACTCCATCAATTAAAAGTTAACAGTAATTTAAAAAAAAATAAAAAATATATATACAATTTTTAAAGGTTACTTTCCATTTACAGTTATTACAAAATATTGGCTCTATTTCCTGTGTTGTGCAATATATCCTTGAGCCTACCTTATACCCAATACTTTGTACCTCCGACTGCCCCACACTACCTTGCCCCTCCCCCACTCCCCACTGGTAACCACTAGTTTGTTCTCTATATCTGTGACTCTCTTTCTTTTAAAAAGTTGAGATTGATTTTTGCACAAGGAACTCTGTTCTGAAGTGCCTGGTGCCACGCTTCTACACTCAGTAACCTTGAGCAAGTGACACTAGACTAAACACAAAGAAAAAGAAAAAGGTCTCTGCAGGTGATGAGAAACGTGTGAGAACAGGCTGGATCGAGAATGAGGCACCATGAGGCCCAAGCTGAAAGAAATAACTACTTTCAGTACATCACCCTGACAGTAAAGAGCAAAGGAAAAGTGACGTCTGAGAACTGCAATGCGTTCCGCTTGAACAAAATTAAGTTGGGTTGTGATAATATAATTCTGGATTCCATGGAATGTTGTGGCTCAGAGAGGCAAGAGATAGAAGACAGAGAAACAATATAGTGGTTCACAGCTGGGGAGTCATTTTTCACCGGATGAATCATACCTTGAGGTTCAACCATATCTGATTTAGTTGATACTTAGCCGTGTGGCTCACAGGGTCTTGGTGCTCGGCCATGTGTCAAGTCTGAGCCTCTGAGGTGGGAGAGCCAAGTTCAGGACATTGGTCCACCAGAAACCTCCAGGGTCCATGTAATATCAAACAGCAAAAGCTCTCCAAGAAATCTCCATCGCCACGCTAAGACCCAGCTCCACATAACGGCCAGCAAGCTACAGTGCTGGACACCCTATGCCAAACAACTAGCAAGACAGGAACACAACCCCACCCATTAGCAGAGAGGCTGCCTAAAATCATAATAAGATCACAGACACCCCAAAACACACCACCAGATGCGATCCTGCCCACCAGAAAGACAACATCCAGCCTCATCCACCAGAACACAGGCACCAGTCCCCTCCACCAGGAAGCTTACACAACCCACTGAACTAACCTTACCCACTGGGGGCAGACACCAAAAACAACGGGAACTACGAACCTGCAGCCTGCGAAAAGGAGACCCCAAACACAGTAAGTTAAGCAAAATGAGAAGGCAGAGAAACACACAGTGGATGAAGGAGCAAGGTAAAAACCCACCAGACCACACAAATGAAGAGGAAATAGGCAGTCTACCTGAAAAAGAATTCAGAGTAATGATAGTAAAGATGATCCAAAATCTTGGAAATAGAATGGAGAAAATTCAAGAAACATTTAACAAGGACCTAGAAGAAATAAAGAGCAAAGAAACAATGATGAACAACACAACAGATGAAATTAAACATTCTCTAGAAGGAATCAATAGCAGAATAACTGAGGCAGATGAACGGATAAGTGACCTGGAAGATAAAAAAGTGGAAATAACTACCGAAGAGCAGAATAAAGAAAAAAGAATGAAAAGAATTGAGGACAGTCTCAGAGACCTGTGGGACAACATTAAACGCACCAACATTGGAATTATAGGGGTCCCAGAACAGGAAGAGCAAAAGAAAGGGACTGAGAAAATATTTGAAGAGATTATAGTTGAAAACTTCCCTAATATGAGAAAGGAAAGAGTCAATCAAGTCCAGGAAGCACAGAGAGTCCCATACGGGATAAATCCAAGGAGAAACACGCCAAGACACATGTTAATCAAGCTATCAAAAATTAAATACAAAGAAAAAATATTGAAAGTAGCAAGGGGAAAACAACAAATAACATACAAGGGAATCCCCAGAAGGTTAACAGCTGATCTTTCAGCAGAACCTCTGCAAGCCAGAAGGGAGTGTCAGGACAGATTTAAAGTGATGAAAGGGAAAACCTACAACCAAGATTACTCAACCCAGCAAGGATCTCATTCATTTTCGACAAAGAAATTAAAACCTTTACAGACAAGCAAAACCTAAGAGAATTCAGCAACACCAAACCACCTTTACAACAAATGCTAAAGGAACTTCTCTAGGCAGGAAACACAAGAGGAGGAAAAGACCTACAATAACAAACCCAAAACAATTAAGAAAATTGTAATAGGACATTACATATCGCTAACTATCTTAAATGTAAATGGATTAAATGCTCCAACCAAAACACACAGGCTCGCTGAATGGATACAAAAACAAGACCCGTATATATGTTGTCTACAAGAGACCCACTTCAGACCTAGGGACACATACAGACTGAAAGTGAGGGGAGGGAAAAAGATATTCCATGCAAATGGAAATCAAAAGAAAGCTGGAGTACCAATTCTCATATCAGAAAAAATAGACTTTAAAATAAAGACTATTACAAGAGACAAAGAAGGACACTACATAATGATCAAGGGATCAATCCAAGAAGAAGATATAACAGTTGTAAATATTTATGCACCCAACATAGGAACACCTCAATACAGAAGGCAAATGCTAACAGCCATAAAAGTGGAAATCAACAGTAACACAATCATAGTAAGGGACTTCAACACCCCACATTCACCAATGGACAGATCATCCAAAATGAAAATAAATAAGGAAACACAAGCTTTAAATGATACATTAAACAAGATGGACTTAATTGATATTTATAGGACATTCCATCCAAAAACAACAGAATACACATTTTTCTCAAGTGCTCATGGAACATTCTCCAGGATAGATCATATCTTGGGTCACAAATCAAGCCTTGGTAAATTCAAGAAAATTCAAATTGTATCAAGTATCTTTTCCGACCGCAACGCTATGAGATGAGACATCAATTACAGGAAAAGACCTGTAAAAAATACAAACACATGGAGGCTAAACAGTACAATACTAAATAACCAAGAGATCACTGAAGAAATCAAAGAGAAATCAAAAACTACCTAGAAACAAATGACAAAACACGATGACTGAAAACCTATGGGATGCAGCAAGAGCAGTTCTAAGAGGGAAGTTTATAGCAATACAATCATACCTCAAGAAACAAGAAAAATCTCAAATAAACAACCTAACCTTACACCTAAAGCAATTAGAGAAAGAAGAACAGAAAACCCCAAAAGTTAGCAGAAGGAAAGAAATCATAAAGATCAGATCAGAAATACATGAAAAAGAAATGAAGGAAACAATAGCAAAGATCAATAAAAGTAAAAGCTGGTTCTTTGAGAAGATAAACAAAATTGATAAACCATTAGCCAGACTCATCAAGAAAAAAAGGGAGAAGACTCAAATCAACAGAATTAGAAATGAAAAAGGAGAAGTAACAACTGACACTGCAGAAATACAAAGGATCATGAGAGATTACTACAAGCAACAATATGCCAATAAAATGGACAACCTGGAAGAAATGGACAAATTCCTAGGAAAGTACAACTTTCCAAGACTGAACCAGGAAGAAATAGAAAATATAAACAGACCAATTACAAGCACTGATATTGAAACTGTGATTAAAAATCTTCCAACAAACAAAAGCCCAGGACCAGATGGCTTCACAGGCGAATTCTATCAAACAATTAGAGAAGAGCTAACACCCATCCTTCTCAAACTCTTCCAAAATATAGCAGAGGGAGGAACACTCCCAAACTCATTCTACGAGACCACCATCACCCTGATACCAAAACCAGACAAAGATGTTCACAAAGAAAGAAAACTACAGGCCAATATCACTGGTGAACATAGATGCAAAACTCCTCAACAAAATACTAGCAACCAGAATCCAGCAGCACATTAAAAGGATCATACACCATGATGAAGTGGGGTTTATCCCAGGAATGCAAGGATTCTTCAATATACACAAATCAATCAACGTGATACACCATACTGACAAATTGAAGGAGAAAACCATAAGATCATCTCAATAGATACAGAGAAAGCCTTTGACAAAATTCAACACCCATTTATGATAAAAACCCTCTAATTTACAAGCAGCTGATGCAGCTCAGTATCAAAAAAATAAACAATCCAATCCAAATTGGGCCGAAAAGCTAAATACACATCTCTCCAAAGACATACAGATGGCCAACAAACACATGAAAGGATGCTCAACACCACTAATCATTAGAGAAATGCAGGTCAAAACTACAATGAGGTAACACCTCACACCAGTCAGAATGGCCATCATCAAAATATCTACAAACAATAAATGCTGGAGAGGGTGTGGAGAAAAGGGAACCCTCTTGCACTGTTGGTGGGAATGCAAATTGATACAGCCACTATGGAGGACAGTATGGAGGCTCCTTAAAAAACTAAAAATAGAACTACCATATGACCCAGCAATCCCACTACTGGGCATATACCCTGAGAAAACCATAATTCAAAAAGTCTCATGTACCACAATGTTCATTGCAGCTCTATTTATAATAGCCAGGACATGGAAGCAACCCTAAGTGTCCATCGACAGATGAATGGATAAAGAAGATGTGGCACATATATACAGTGGAACATTACTCAGCCATAAAAAGAAACGAAATTGAGTTATTTGTAGTGAGGTGGATGGACCTAGAATCTCTCATACAAGAGTGAAGTAAGTCAGAAAGAGAAAAACAAATACTGTTTGCTAACACATATATATGGAATGTAAAAAAAAATGGTTCTATAGAACCTAGGGGCAGGGCAGGTATAAAGACGCAGACATAGAGAATGTACTTGAGGACACGGGGAGGGGGAAGGGTAAGCTGGGAAGAAGTGAGAGAGTGGCATGGACATATATACACTACCAAATGCAAAACAGATAGCTAGTGGGAAGCAGCCGCATAGCACAGGGAGATCAGCTCGGTGCTTTGTGACCACCTAAAGGGATGGGATCGGGAGGGTGGGAGGGAGGGAGACGCAAGAGGGAAGAGATATGGAGATATATGTATATGTATAGCTGATTCACTTTGTTATAAAGCAGAAAGTAACACACCATTGTAAAGCAATTATACTCCAATAAAGATGTTTTAAAAAAAAAGTTGACAGTAATTTTTTTTTTTTTTTAGCGGTACGTGGGCCTCTCACTGCTGCGGCCTCTCCCGTTGCGGAGCACAGGCTCCAGACGCACAGGCCCAGCGGCCATGGCTCACGGGCCCAACCGCTCCGCGGCATGTGGGATCTTCCTGGACCGGGGCACGAACCCGTGTCCCCTGCATCGGCAGGCGGACTCTCAACCACTGTGCCACCAGGGAAGCCCTGACAGTGATTTTTGAACGTGTTTTAGAGTTTCCCAGATGCAAACATCTGTATTTGTATGTTAGGTTCCAGCACTGTGTTTCCTCAATTTGATCATATACATACTTTTGCTTTGAAGGGAAGGATAGACCATTAAGAATCCCTTAGAAATGTTCTGGGTATAACAGGGCTTGCTTTCTGATAACAAGAGCCTGAAAAGGTTTCACTTATAATAGAAACATAAATGTGCGTGTGTGCGTGTGTATTTCTATGGTTTATTTCCATATTTTGGATTTAGGGATCTGGAATATCCACAATGAATGCTATCTCAGCACTAGTTCAACTCAGCAGGGAAGATTTTCACTGTACCTTTTACATTCCGCTTCACAAGAGGCTGTTCCTCTATCGAATTCCAAATAGTGGATGCTGACACAGACAAAGCATTCACATTTTAACATGTTTAAAACACAGAGCATGACAAAGTCCCTAAGGAGTAATCCTTCGGCAAGCGCTAAAATAAAGATCGAGATCATTCTCAAGAAATATTCAGCCAAGTCACTAAGATGATCAGACAGTAACAACACATGGAATGGTCCATCCTGGACATATGTCACTTGCTTTCCTCAAGGAGCTTCTATCTCTGCTGATGTCAAAGTATGGCAGGAGCCAGTGGCTTGGGTCTGAAACTTCCCTCAAGCCAGCCCCAAAGAGGGAACCGGCAGGTCTGTGAAGAAAGAGGCACGTGCTAGGGTGGAGCCAGCACTGGCTTTGGAGCTGACAGAACTGTGTTCGAATCCCAGCTCTTCCAAATGTCTTTGGTTGCTTCAAACCCGTCAGTCTCACTTTTCTCAACAAAACTGTGACCTCCTTGTGATCTCCAATATCTGACAGAGGGCACAAACCTGGTGCTCAATAAAACCTGCTGAATTTACTAAAACCAACCATTTTGATTTAAAAAAATGAAAAATACCCCTCATTGTCCAGATGTTTGGGAAGAAGTAAACAAAACATCTGTATAATGGACTCCATTGTTTAAAATCTGTGTTGAAGACTTTAAGCCACTGCTGCTCTTGCCCACATAGATCTTGCTAGTCTCTATCAATGTGACAAATCAAAAGGTCCAGGGCGATGCTTGAGACCCCCAGGCCAAACAGTTCTTTCAGTTTGGCAGATGTAATATTCATGATTGGATTTAACTTGGTGCTATTGATGGATGCACCGCTTTTGGAAAATTCATGACCGGTTCGACATTTTTGTGGACTTTGGACACCTTCCCATATGAAGATGTAGCACCATTTTTAGGCAAAGCCTGGGTTTTCATGAGAAAGCAGGTTTCCTTTTATAGCAAGATTCTCAGTTTCACCTGAAGTTTCACCTGAAGTTTCACCTGAAGTTTCAAAACCAGGTACCAAAAACACCCTGAGTGTTTCTGCCCCCCAAACCCAAAATATGGGACAAGTGTGTCAGATCATCTGGAAGAGTACACAGAATATCTTTTGTAGAATTACTGGAAATTATACCTAAATGACAAACAATAACAATCGTACTATTAGCTATTAAATAATGAGTACTTCCTATATGCCAGGCACCATGCACTTTACAGGAGTTATTTCATCCCGAGCAGAAGTCTATACTCATTGTATAGATGAGAAAACTGAGGCTCAGAGGGACTCGTACAACTAATAACCCAAATCCAGAATTGTAGGATGCCAGCGCCCAAGCTCATTACCCATTAAGCTGTACTGTACCTGTGAGGCAGGCATCATTTTCATCTTTTTACAGGTAAATTAGGTGAAGCTCAGAGAATAACTTGCTCAAGGTCACATACCTAATAAGTGAAGGTGCTGAGACGAGAATATTCAATATTCCCTGACTCCTAATATTTTTTCTAAGTATAATTGATTTACAACATTGTGTTAGTTCCAGGTGTATAGTAAAGTGATTCAGTTATATATATATTTTTCAGACTATATTCCATTATAGGTTATTACAAAATATTGAATATTGTCCTGTGTTATACAGTAAATCCTTGTTGCTTATCTATTTTATGTAGAGTAGTTTGTACCTCTTAATTCCAGACTCCTAATTTAACCCTCCCCCTCCCTTTCTTCTTTGGTAACCATAAGTTTGTTTTCTATGTCTGTGGGTCTATTTCTGTTTTGTAAGTAAGTACATTTGTATTTTTTTTAAGATTCCATATATAAGCGATATTACATGATATTTGTCTTTCTCTGTCTGACTCACTTCACTTAGTATGATAATCTCTAGGTCCATCCATGTTGCTGCAAATGGCAGTATTTTGTTCTTTTTTTACTGCTGAGTAATATTCCATTGTGTATATACATCACATTTTCTTAAGCCAATCGTCTGCTGGTGGGCACTTGAGTTGTTTCCATGTCTTGGCTATTGTAAATAGTGCTGCAATGAACACTGGGGTGTATGTATCTTTCAAATTAGAGTTTTCATCTTTTCTGGATACATGCCTAGGAGTGGGATTGCTGAATCATATGGTAGTTCTATTTTTAGTTTTTTAAGGAACTTCCAGACTGTTTTCTATAGTGGCTGCACCAATTTACATTTCCACCAACAGTGTAGGAGGGTTCCCTTTTCTCCACACCCTCTCCAGCCTTTATTATTTGTAGACTTTTTGATGATGGCCATTCTGATCAGTGTGAGGTGATAGTTCACTGTGGTTTTGATTTGCATTTCTCTAATCATTAGTGATGTGGAGCATGTTTTCACATGCCTGTTGGCAATCTGTGTCTTCTTTGGAGAAATGTCTATTTAGGTCTTCTACCCGTTTTTTTGATGGGGTTGTTTGTGGTTTTTTTTTTTTTTTTGATATTAAGTTGTATGAGCTGTTTGTATATTTTGGAAATTAACCCCTTGCCCTGACTCCAAATCTTATGTATTCCCTACTGCGCTATGTGCCACACCTCCACAAGGCACAAACGTAGAAAATAATCTCTCTGTGCACATGAAACCTGCACTGAGAGCAGGGGTTGCCCTCTAGTTACTGTGCAAGCCCACAGTGTGCTCGGAAGTGATTCGTTGTGTGCCTCTCTTCAAGCTTCTTGTGGGACCACTTTTCATTTTGAATTTCAGGATAAACTTGCAGGCGGTGAGTGTCAAGCACTTGACTACGCAAGGAAGGGAGGAAATAGCTCATTTGAAGATGAAAACCTAGTGTAAATCTTTACCGCAGCTATGCCACTCCCCTAGGATGTAAATCAGGTGGCAGTGGGTGGGCTAGGGGCCTGTAGGAAAAGGAAGTTGGCAGGCAAATCAGTGCTCACAGGCGCTCGCGCTCTCTCTCTCTCTCTCTCTCTCTCACTCTCTCTCACTCTCTCTCTCTCTCACTCTCTCTCCCCTACCCCCTCCCTCCCTCCCTCCACAGCAGGGTGGAAGTGAGGGGTGCTTCTTGCTATTATACCTATATTTCCTTATCTATAGGAAAATTTGATTAAATCATATATATATTAAATCATATATATTTTCGAATCTAGAAAATCCAAGGCAAGTTGACCAAGGCAAAAAACAGGAAGGAACAGGAGTACATGCCTCATTCCAAGAAGTCCCATGTAATTACAGTAGTAAGAGAACTGTTGCCTTGGGAAGGAGCTGTGTTTGTCTAATGATGGAGGAATTCATTCTTAAGCAGGGTGAGCCAGGCCACTCACAATTTGACCTGGATGTAGCTTTAAAACCTATCAAAGTTGGAAGGTACCTTAGAGACCATTCTAAGACCACCCACTGCTTTTTTGCAGGCCCCGAGAGAGAAGGGGACTCGTCCAAAGTCACACAGTTAGTACGTAACAGGGCAATAACCAGCTCCCAGACCTCACGACTTCCAGTTTGAGTCTTATAAGTACCAGGGTCCTCTACAAGAAAATGAATGTGGCCATCTAAGATAGAGGGATGGGAGTGAGAAGGTCAGTTGGGAGTCAGCAGTGGGGATCCAGGCATGAAGGCTGGGCTTAGTTGTTTAATTGGAACGATAACCTTGAAAGATGGTCTTTCCTGTCTCTTTGTACAAGTGACGAAACTGAGCCTCAGAGAGAAGGGGCTGCCAAAGGTCCGGCAGCTACTTAAAGACTGGGACTTGAAGGTTGGTCTGATTCCAAAGTCTAAGTGCTTTTTGCCCTACCTATGTTTTTGCCCCCTCAATTCTCTGTGGTCATCTCCCAAATAGAAAGGAGGTCCCTCCAAGTTACAAGTGAATTGTAATGCCTTCATTATTTTGCAGTTGTAGTGAAAACGGGGTGAGCCCTCATCTGCAAACCCACATCCAACAAAGCCTTGGTCAGTGCCTGGTTCTCAGCTTCCAAGGAGCAACTCTGTACTGTCCTTGGCCTTGGGAACCAAGAAAAGACAGGAAGCCATCAGGGTTACCTATCAAGTCCTTCAAAACCACTGAGGGCTTTGTAATCCACGCACCTCCCCCGCAACAAGAACTGGTGGTGTCACCTGAGGCTGCTGAGGCTGCCCATCTGGGAAGTAAGGGCATCTGAGCTGTCAGCTAAGTGGGATGATGCTGTGGGAGGTTCTTGGTGCCTGAAGGCAAGGGATCCAGCTGAAGTCTGCATACAGCACTAGGCAGTGCTCATCTCCACGTACAGCTCCCCTCAAGGAGTCCTGCCTCAGCCCTACGACGGTAGCCCGACGGCGGCAGATCGGTGTCTCTTCCTTCCGGAAAGTTGACAGGCACTGAAGTAGCGGGGCAGTCCCCAGGAGTCAGAGGAAGAATTTGGAACTGCTTATTTGAAGCTGGACTTGCTGAATTGCTAATTGCCCAACTGGCACATCATTAGGCTACTTGCTCATTCTTCCTGATCAAGATGGGGTGGGGAGTTGGGCAGTGGATATCCTGTAGGCAGTAGAGAAATCACCAGGCAGCTGGGTTTGTGGAAACCGAATCCTAGTTTCCCACTGACACACATCCTGATCAATCTCCGACTGCCCAACCGTTGGCAGTTGCCCTTCACATTCTGGCTTTAAGCTACTCTGCCCCCAGCCCCTCATCAGATAGGTAAAGATCTGAAAGCCCACACGAGCTGCTGCTGTAAAGGAAGCCCAGTGTAAAGGAATCTTTCTCTAGAGAAACCCTTTGAATATATCAGGGTAGTTATTTTAGATTTTGGATGGACATCTTTCCCAAAACAAGGACACACTTGTCTTTGATTCAAATTTTATTCTTTATCCTTCTGACCTATATCTAAATTTCAACAGCTTTATTGAGATATAACTCACATAACCATATAATTCACCTATTCAAAGGGTACAAATCTGTGGTTGTTAGTATAGTCACAGATATGTGGAGTCCTCACTACACTCAGTTTTCAAACATTTTCATTACCTCAAAAATGGTAGCTGTCACCACCATGTCCCCCTACCCTCCCAGGCCCTGACCACCACTGATCTACTTTCTGTCTCTATGGATTTTCTTATTTTGGACATTACGAGTAAATAGAATCATATAAGGTATTGCCTTTTGTGACTGGCTTCTTTGACTTAGCATAATGTTTTCAAGGTTCATCCATGTTATAGCATATAACAGTACTGCACTCCTTTCATGGCCAAATAATATTCCATTGTATAGCTGTCCAAAGTAAATAAATAAATAAAATGCATCTAAACAATGTCATCCCTACCCACTAGACAAGCCCACAGTCTGTCCTGAGCACCTGCCACCTGCTATGGTACATCTATGACTAGCACCATGGGAGTACACCATGGAGATGAATAAGAGGATACAACAAAAACATCCAAGGATTCACCCAACAAACATCTATTGAGTGTCTCCTACGTGCCAGGAATGTGCTGAGACACTGGGAATATGAGGATGAGCGAGACACGGTCCCTGCCGTCCATGAGCAAATCGTGAGAAAAGCAGTGGGAAAACCATGTATCATAAATATACCTCCACAGGACATAACTACTGAAAGTACCTACACGCTATGGTAAGCTCATTTTCCACTGGGGAGGAGTTCATGGCCCAGGATGAGGTTCTTGAGTCCACAAACATTCATGAGAGAAACTAGCCCAAGAGAGGCTAGCAGCCAGGGTTTCAGGTGTTTTTGTTTGTTTTGCATATTTTTAGTTGAGATGAAATTTACATAACATAAAATTAACCATTTTAAAGTATACAATTCAGTAGAATTTAGTTACATTCACGTGTTGTGCAGCCACCACCCGTCTCTAGGTCCAAAACATTTGTATTATCCCAAAAGGAAACCCTGTACCCATGAAGCAGTCACTCTTTCTTCCCCCTGCTCCCCTCAGCTCCTGGCAACCACCAATCTGCTTTTTGTCTCTAGGGATTTGCCTATTCTGGATAATTCATATGAGTGGAATCATATACCACTTGGCCCTTTTAGTCTGGCTTCTTTCACTTAGCATAATGTTTTTGAGGTTCATCCATGTTGTAGCATATATCAGCACTTCATTCCTTTTTATGGCTGAACAATATTCCATTGTATAGATGCATCACATTTTGTTTACCCACTCATCCTTTGATGGGTATTTGGGTTGCCTTTACTTTTTTATTATCATGATTAATGCTGCCATGAACATTCATGTACATGTTCTTTGGTGTGTGGATCTATGTTTTCATTTCTCTTGGGTATAATACCTGGCACTGGAAGTGCTGGGTCATATGGTAATTCTATGTTTACCTTTTTGAGGAACTGCCAAACCGTTTTTCCAGAGCAGCTGCACCATTTTACATTCCCACCAGCAAGTTACAAGGGTTCCAATTTCTCCCAGAGATTCAGTTTTAGTTTTTACCCCCAGAGAAGAGTTCCATTACATTGGAGACACCCAATTAACCCAAATGATTGACCCTAATGCTGGGCATTAGGCACTGGGCCCCTTAATTAATGCTTAGGCTGGTGGGAGAAACAAAGCAAATGAGGACAAAGAGGAGAGTACTGCCACAGCTCTGGGAGTGCCTCTGCGCATGCTCACAGCCTAAAGGGGAAAGTGTGCAAGCCGGCTGTGGAACCATTCGCCTGACCCACATCAATAGGATTCACAGTATCTTGCCCAGTTGAGAAGTGCGAGGAGAGCATTCTCAGCTATAAGAACCAAGCCCTGCAAAACCCAGGAGGTAATTTTATGAAAGAAATGACATGAAATCAATAATGACTCTGGCAGTCAGGGAAAGAACAGCACAGCCTTCTCTATTAGACAAGAAATTGGAAGAAGCATCAATGGGTTGTGAGGGCACTTAGATCCCATGGTACTTGGCACTGGCTCCTGTCCCTTGGAATAAAGATCTGACAGATACCTAGGACATAAATAATAATGAAGTATGTCGAGCTCTAAAGATGATGGCGTATATCACTGAGACTTGCCCTTATGGCCTGTCTCTCCCCCCCCCGCAGTGATCAGACAGCTCGACAAACATTCGATCCACTCCTCCAGCCTATATCAGTCCCTGGGCAAGTGAGCTCCACTCTGAAGCAGTATTAAATCTTTCAAGCCATACGATGCCATTTTCCTGAGCTGAGACTGTCACTTGCCAAGATGACATGCCACCATCCCTGAAGAGCTGAGTCATGATCCCAAATGCCCCTCCTCAAAGCCTGAGAGGCTCTCTTTGGCGAGAGGAAGCCCGGGGAAAGCATCTCAAGGATCCCCCATCACCTCCCAGATCCTTGGATCTTCAGTAACCTAAGATTTGGGTGGGTGGATTTCAAATACTTTTAGAAACACAGCCCTCTTTTCAAACAAAAATCTTCCAATAACTCCAGTATATAAAACACACAAAATCTGAGCTGCTCAGTTTGAAGAGGGGGTGGGGTGAAGGGAAAGGCGATGAGAGCTGCCATTTATTGTCCCCAGGATGGGAAGTGTACAACTCCAAGGAGCATCATTCATGTAGAGCAGCAGTTCTCAAAGTGTGGCATGATGGTAGTCCCCAACACCCTTTCAGGGGGTCTCTGAGGTCCTCCCTCTTCCAAAAATATGGGTGTATGAGGCTGGATTTTCTTATCCTTCAACCGAAGTAACATATTATGAGGGATGGAACGCAGAAGCTGATATGAGATTTCATCTGTCTTCTATAAAGCCAGATATCAAAGAGATTTACAAAATATAAAACATTGCCACTATTTTTTTTTGCTTTGGAAGTTAGTTTATTTTTCATAAAAAATGTTATGTTAATATGTAATAGATGTATTCTTACTTTGAGTTAATACATGTTTTCGAAAATTGCTCAGTTTTAAATTCAAATACAGTCCATACCAATAGATATATCCCATATAAATAAAAGCTCTTTTGAGCCTCAGTAATTGAGTGTAAAGGAGTCCTGAAACGGAAAAGTCTGAGAGCTGCTGACAGGGACTATGCTGTGAATGAGAGTTGTGCAAAGCCCGGGGGCTCTGGGGGGTGGGCTGGAGGGTCTGAGTTCTGCCTGTTCAGCCTCCTCTCTACCTTCCATGCCCCTGAGGCAGCCCTCTGGATACCTCTGCAGAACCCTGAGGGTGCAAGTTTGAAAATAATTGATCAGTTCAGCCCTCTCATTTTAGAAACCAGGAAATGAGGGAAGGCGAGGTTTATGGATCCATAAGGCAAGAACAGCTGGGGTTACATCCGGGTCTTCTGCCATCGGTTCTGGATTCAGGTTCTCTCCCCTGCCTGAGTTGCCATTAAAATAACAGCAGCTACCATCGGTTGAGCTTTCTGTGCTCGGCACTGTGCTAGGTGCTCTGATATCCAGCTCGGGCCGCCCCCAGTGCCTCCTGGGTCCCACTTGGCAAGCATATTTGGCCCGGAATGCTCCATGTTTGCTAAATCCACAGAGAGAGAAAAGCAGGAAGTGGGCTGCCCTGCCCCACCACCATATGCATCTGAATCAAGCCAGCCCCGGCATTCTCAATACAAAGAATTCAAGCTGGTACTGGCTTCCTAAGCACATCTTGATAAGCAGCATGCGTCCCACCAGAGAAGGGATTTTTTTTAAAAGCCAGGAATCAATTAATTTAATCTGGTTCCTGTGTGGTTCAAGAAAGGCCCACATGGGCAACAACTGGGAAGTTAAGAGCAGTGTCTTGGCGATTGGCCACGTGGTGACTCCACAGAGGATGCCTTTGTGCCTCCTGCCCTTCTGCCCAAGGAACACCTCCATTCCTTTGAAAAGACTGCTGGGAGGGGCAAGCTGGATATAGTATTGGGCTAATCCCTGTACCACCAGAGTGGCAGCTGCAGGGCACACAATGCCTGATAAGGACCCATCTAAAATTCTCACTCATCTCCCCAAATGGCAGAGCGGGCCCACAGGGACTGGGTAGTGCCAGGATGCTAAGCCAGAAGTCCACAGCAGAATCAATCACCTGGGAAGCCTTTTTGTTTTTTTTTTTGGTTGCACCGAGTGGCATGCAGGATCCTAGTTCCCCGACCAGGGATTGAACGCGCACCCTCTGCAGTGCAAGCACCGAGTCTTAACCACTGGACCCCCAGGGAAGTCCCTGGGAAGCCATTTAAAACACACAGGACTTCGGGGCCCTGCGCCAGGGGAAATTCTGCTTTGGTCAGTTAGGGATGGACGGCTAATGAGCACTGCAGATGAGAAGCCAACGAGAGCCCAACTCCCTCTCTTAACACATGGGGAAACTGAAAGACAGAAAGGCAAAGAGTTACAGCTGGGGTGAGACATCGGCTAGCCTGGCCCCCTAGTCCTCTGCTTGGTCCACAATTCCAGGCTCTGCTCAATGGAGGGGGAAAACTAGCGTAGGCGCACACGTGGGTGGGGATGAGGGGGCAGTAAGGGGCATTTAGAGATAACCAAGCCATTTTTACTTGATTCATACTTTTCAGTTCACATTCTCCCCCTTTTCTTCCAATTTGATCATTGGATCCAAGTCTTTCACTTTTAGATAAGGAACCTGGGGGCCAGAGTGGAGAAGGGTCAGATTCTGCCCTAGGTCAGATTTAGGAACCAAATCTCTGTGCTTTCTTGCCAGTGTTCCTCCCACTACATTTTGACCCTCAAGTCCCATCCTGAGAGAAATACATTATTATAGATTGATTGTATTTCGTTAGTATTCCTCCCACCAAGGGGCAAAATTTGTTAGAAGCCAACACACTCCCTGGCTCTATGGCATCAGCCTGCCCTGAGAGCTGCTCTAACTGCTTATTTCCAATCTAAGCTCATATTTCAGGGCCGCCCTGGAAATACTGGTAAAGCCAGCACTGCTAATATAGACAAATGATGGCAAAACTAAAGGGTAGTGTTGCAATGAAATAAATTATTTGCATAGGTGGGACTTCTTTTTTAATTTTACTATTTTAAGGTTACAAACTGTTTTCTTGCCTTTATGTATAATTGAATATAGATGTCCTTGGAGCTTAATGTCAGTTTAAATTTCAGCCCTTGGAAAGTAATTTGTTTGCATGTTCAATGAACAAACCATTTCTTATCGGTTTCAAAGACCCAGGCTCAAGCATCATGAATCACGGTTGCCTTTATCAAAGCTAAAAAAGGTCAAGCAAAGTAGGCCTGCAACTCCACCCTTTAAAGAAGAAAAAAGTCAAGCTTTTGGTTCTCTGTCTTAAGGGCACAAATGTCTTAATTTCTTTAGGTATGTGTATGATAATATGAAAGATTCATCTGTGCCCTCTCCACACACAAAAGCCAGGTAAATCGTGCTCATTGTGCCATGATGGACTGAACCACTGGAAGGACTTCGAGCAGCTCCCTCTGCGCTCTGGGCCTCAGTTTCTTCATCTGTATACAGATATCTCTGAAGTTCTTTGGGCTCTGACTGTAGAAGGTAACTAGACATAGAAGTGCTATCCCCGGAGGTGATTTTAAATGATACTGTCTTAGAAAGCAGTTCATGAGGTTTGAAGATTTTTAGGTTAAGCAATCAGCAGGGAAATTAGACCCACAGGTTCTTAGCCATGCTTCCCCCTCTGATTTTCCTCCTTTTGTCCTCTCCACATACCGAAAGATGTCAGCTGTTCCAGCCCCTTTCTCAATGGCTCCAAGATTATTCCCACCTCCTTAGACACCCCTCTACTTCCAGAAATCTATTCTCCCGTGCTTTCTCCAGTCTCTTAGGGTCCGTCTAGTAAATCTACACATATACTACGGTCAAAAAAGGATATTGCTCATTGACAATACATGAGAAAGGTATTTTGTTAAATGAAAATAAGAACAGGTTGTTAACTAGCAGATCTAGTATGATCCTATGGTCCCCCATCCCCACAAGTAAACCAATCAGCCCACTCTTTCTGATATGACATAAGTCTAGACTAGGGTCGCTCTCACTTCCCTCTCAAACTTAACAAAGGATAATTTTTACAAGTTACCCTATAAGTACTTACTGAGTTCTCCGTTTTACCTTTTTTGCTCTAATCCGAGGTATGAACATTTACAGAAACTCTCTTTTTCAAAATGTGTTGAAACTATAGTTTGATTTGAATTCCTTAAAAGGTTAGGATAATAGAATTCAGAGCAGGAAAAGACTTTTGAGTCTAAAGTTTCCATATTAGGAAGACCAGGTAAGATTAACAGAGTGTGGAAACTTCGAGAAGAGTGGCAGCAGTAGATCTGGAAGTAAGATGACACACTCAAGCCAATGGTAAGTGCTTTGTGATATTTTTTTCATTTACTTCTAACAGCAGTACCTTAAGATAATGTATTATTATTTCCATTTTACAGATGAGGCACAGAGAGATTAAGCTGTTTACCCAAGGTCAAAGTTAGCAAATGGTATAGCTGGGTAGAGATTTGAACCCAGTCACTTGTTTCTGGAGCCTATGAGCTTTATCTATGCTTTAGGGTAGTATGATGTTAAAAAAGCGAAAGCTTAGGGATCTTTGAATCTGGGTTCTAGTCTCAACCTTACTATTGATCCTCCAACTCTCTGAGGCAATGAAAACTCCATACTAGATAATATCGAAGGTTGCTGCTAACTCTGTTTTGTGGATCCTCAGTAGAATCAAGAAAATTTGCCAAAGTGATTAGATATGCAGATGGCAGAGAGATGATAGTGATGGTATAGCCTGAAGTTGGAAGGTTGGCAACACATGCCTATAGGAATGTCCACAAGACCTTTGAGCTAGAACTCAGGAGGCAGGTCTGGGCTGGAGACACTGAAGCTTTCCTCACAGCAGTGATAGTCTATGAGATCTTGACATGAATGTAGAGAGAAAGAAAGGCAAAAACAGAGGACTGAGCCTCTGAAAAATCCCAGATAAAGGTATGGAGAAGGAAGATCTGGCAACAAAGAAACAAAAACAGAGAAAATAGCACAATGTCAATCAAGCCTAGGGAATCAGGACTTTAAAATGGGAGCAGAAGTGAGGTGGTAAGAGGTAGTGAAAAGTAAAACTAGCTGAGAGACAAGTCACTCCTGCTTGTGAACCCTCATGGCCTTTCCCTCTCTCTTAAGACATGTCTTTCCTCACATGGGCCCCCAGGGTACGGGTTGAAGCTCTACTCTTCCCTGGATGCCCTGGATGTAGTAGGCACTCAGTGTTCTTCCACTGGACTAAATCACACCGCAGTGACTCGTTTGAATCACCACAGTCCTAGGGGCTGTCTCTTCACAAGCAAAGGCAACAGGATGCCTGAAAAGCATAGGGACGGGGCAAAAGCAGCTCAAACCTAAGCTCGATATTTATGAAAACAACATGCCATGTTGGCCCTTTCAACCAAACCTGCATAGGCCTGGATATCACCATTAGCTGTGCCATCTATGAATAAGAACAGAAAGGATAGTGACAGAAAGCCCTGGAAAGATACAGCATGTGAGTGGAGATCAGCACAGCTACCATGGGGTAGAGCTTTTCCGGAGAGAAAGTTGGTAGGGAGATGGGGTGGGAAAGTGGCGGGGTGTGGGAGAACAGGTCTGAGAAAAGATGAGAACAGCAAAATAAATAAATAAAAAGGCAATTTCACTATCATTTCAATTTGGGAAACAACTGTATTCTTTTCTTGATTTTTCAAACACACTTGAAAGATGTAAACACAAGAGGGAAAAATAACGAGATCTTGTCAATGTCTGGAATCCACTCCTCACATACACAGCTGTCATTTGGTGCTTCCGCTTCCTGGGAGTGAGGCTTGTATGTGCCCAGAATGGTCATTGTCTCACTGAAGAGGGATGACATCAGGACAGCAGGAAGTAAGGCAGGTTAGGAGGTGGGCTCCATAAACAGGAGGGCAAGAGGTCAAGGATCTAGAAGGTCAAAGCAGGTGTCAAGAACATGTAAAGACTCCAAGATGTTCCAAAGAAAAAGGTGTGTGAGATGCCAACCAAGTGGCAGAATCCAGTCTGCAACAAGGAATTCGGGCAATTAATCATGCCTTCAGGGTCAGATGAGTCGTAAAGGTCTGAGCACACAAGCAATCTGGAACAAAGGTGTGTGAGGGGAGTTCTTGGCACCAGTCATCAGAGTTTAAATAGGAAGCCTATTCCCAAGGCTTGATCCATTTATGATTTCTCTGGAATTCCAAATGGAGTTGGAATATGGCTGGCCTTGGGCCTGAGGACACCGCAGAGACAGAACAGTTGGAGCTGGAGAGTGAGGGCTCCACACGGTTTATCAGGATTTAGCACTATTCACCTGAAAGGGGGCTTTACAGCACTTCAGCTCTGTTCTGAGCAACGAGACACTGTAGTAAAGGTCACATATGGTCTCAGTTTCCCTTTCTGTAGAATTGGTAATGGGATGGGAATTTGATGAGAATATCATTGAGAGAGTCTGACTCCAAGTTTGACCTATTCAATCCAAAGACCTAAGCATAACCCTGTTAATGTTAGTTCTGATATTCCAAGTCTCCTAAGTGAGATACATTGTATAATACTTCATCATGGGACTGAAAACACACACACACAGAGCTTCTATTAGCTTATTTGCACACCTTTTTCTATTTTTTAGGTTAAACATCTTTTGAGTAATCGCTATTCTCATTTGCTTAGCCTATAACTTAATCAACTGCAATATTGTTAAATACAGGTAGCTGATTGTATTCCTAATGATACGCTGTTAGTTGCAGTTTCCCAACAGGGGTGGCGGTGCGGTAGTGCAGACTCCAGCAGGGTGCATTGCAAATCAACTCACATCTTACAAAACTGATTGTGTTGCCTGTTCTTATGCATCCACACCACCCAGCCCAGCCCTAGCGCAAAGTAAGCACACCATTTTGATAATGCTGAGTGAGAGAATGAATCCATGAATATATAAATGAATGAAAGATCAAACCTAAGATGGAGGTGGCTTCCCTGGCGGTCCAGTGGTTAAGGCTCCGAGCCTCCACCGCAAGGGGAGCGGGTTCCATCCCTGGTCAGGGAACTAAGATCCCACGTGCCGCACAGTGCAGCCAAAAAAGGAAAAAAAAAACAAACCTAAAATGGAAGAGTGGTATCAGGTGATGGGTCAAAGTATCTTAGATAAGTACAAGAGTCCTCCTTGCCCTTCTTAAAAATAAACCTCAAAGAGGCTTGTGAAAGGAACAAAGAGGGGCTATGTCCAGGTTGGTAGGGGATAAAGAAGATGGAAAAGAGTCGAGTTTATAAGAATATGAGTAGGAGACGAGACTCCTGGGGGCATCCCAGGAAAGCAATTGCAGTTTGGACCAAAAGATGACAAACTTAACCCCACAGAATGAATACCTGAACTGGAAGGTACCACAGAGCTCATCTGACTTAATGCTCTCACTTTGGAAACACTGATGCCCAGAAGGAAGGTGCTACTTGGCCAAGGTCAAGTAGCTAGACTCTGTGGGGAGCCAAGCAAAAGAATCTTAGACTGAGACACAAATAACAAATGATGATGAAGATGTGGAGAAAAGGGAACCCTCATACACTGTTGGTGGTAAAGTAAATTGGTGCAGCCACTATGGAAAACAATATGGAGGTTCCTTGAAAAACTAAAAATAGAGCTACCATATGATCCAGCAATTCCACTCCTGGGTATATATCCAAAAAAACAAAAACACTAATTTGAAAAGATGATAATGCACCCCCAGTGTTCATAGCAGCATTATTTGCAATTTCCAAGGTATGGAAGCAACCCAAGTGTCCATCAACAGATGAATGGATAAAGAAGATGTGGTATATATACACAATGGAATACTACTCAGCCATAAAAAAGAATGAAATGTTGCCATTTGCAGCAACATAAACTTGGAGGGCATTATGTTAAGTGAAATAAGTCAGACAGAGAAAGACAAATACTGTATGATCTCACTTATATGTGAAATCTAAAAAATACAACAAACTAGTGAATATAACAAAAAAGAAGTAGACTCACAGGTACAGAGAACAAACCAGTGGTTACCAGTGGGGCGAGGGAAGGGGGAGGGGCAGGATAGGGTAGGGCACTAAGAGGTACAAACTGTAATGTATAAAATAAAAAAGCTACAAGGATATATTGTACAGCACAGGGAATAGAGCCAATATTTTGCCGTATAACCTTTAAAAATTGTGAATCACTATACTGTACACCTGTAACATATAATATTGTACAGTAACTATACTTCAATTTTTTTTTTACAAAAAAGACTCTTAGACCAAAGATAACCTGGGCTCCAGGAACCTGGACAAACTGAGGAGCATAGTGAAATCCGGCTTCAGAGCTAATCTCTATATCCATGTGTGGGCCTGAGAGTTCCTTCTTTGTAAATCACATGGCCCCCTCACAGATCCTAACATCTGCTAGATAACTGTTTCTGGTGTTTTCCAGACAGGCATCGCTATCATGACAACTTATTGGGCAGGGGAGTGAGACAAGAGTCAGCAGCTGGGTGGTAGCAAACACGCACATGGCTCTCTGTTTCTCCATTTATTCGACTGGGGCTCACCCTTTCACCCCCAGCTCCTGTCACCTTCAGCAACAGGGAGGGTGAGATGGTCAGGAACTCTGGCCTGGGCCTGGCCCTCCAAGCCTCTCGTCTACAATAAATTCAGCCTAAACACCAGTTTGACCAACTTTCTAATTGGATCAACTCATTGTTTCCCTGAATCATTTCACTGAATCCCTCAGGCCAATTCTGGGAAAACAGTCAAAGCAGCGGAAGGGGCAAGCACAGCTGTTCGCGCATTTCTCTTGCTAGAACATGTCCTGTCCCCCTAGGGGAGAGTGAAGGCCCCCGCCCGGGGCGGGCCGGGGAAGTGGCAGCTGTGGCAGCCGGCAGATTAGGCACGGGGAGGGCTGGGCAGCCTCCTGCCGGGTGCTGAGATTGAGTTCCTGGTAATGGGTGCTTCTGCACCAGGCCAGACGCCAGCAGGGTTGGATCAGGACCTCACCGTGTTGGCTCTCACAGCCAGTGCCTGTCCTGTCCTCCAACCCACCAAGCTGGGTCTGTTCAACAATCCTTGGGTCGAGGCCAGAGCAGTTTTCTGACCTAGTTCCAACCTGAAGCAGCAGCCCTCAGGGAGTCACATCCCGCTTGGAACTCTCATTGTACGTGGAAGAGTCAGCCTATACCATCTTTTCTGGCTGTTTCCTTCTCACTTCCCTTGCCTCCCCAGCTAGAGTGATAACACCTGTGTGTCTTGTTTACCCTTCCTGATAGCCCCAGGGGATGCGATGGGGACCATCTGTGTACATGGGCTCCCCTATCATGGGCTGAATATTGGTTTGCTTTACCCAACTCACAGACACCTTCCCAAGGTCAAAGAAAGTTGTCTTTCTGCCTGTTGCTTTTTTTATGACGTTGACAAATCCCTATGGGTCTGTGGCCAGACCACGCAGTAGAAGTATAGAAATGCTTTCCCAAGGAGGGATGCAGAGCTGTGGGAAAAGAATGGAACAAGATTGCTGACAGCAAGAAGGGGACCCCTGCATTTTGATATCAACAGTTAATCTACTGTGGCACATCTCTTAGGAAATTAAACGAAATGCAGTAACTGCTATGACATTGAAGCTGTGTTGCAAAAACGATTTTATAGAGCAAATAACTGTCGTATACTGGCTATTTTATGCCTTATTGAACAACCAGCAGTTTATGAAAACAACGTTTCATAAATATGGTCACAGGTTCCTGAGTGGAGACTGCCACGATTTGCAGCAAGGGAGAATCATTGGATTCCCCATTCTCCCCCTGAGCTCTTTCCGTGTTTGCCCTACTCTGGGCCTTGGCTCACACATAGCCCCACATCCAGGCACATCTTCTGGGACCCAGGAGACTATATACAAGGTACCGTGGAGGAGTTTGAGCTATAGCAAGACCAACATAAGCTCAAGCAAAGGAGATACTTGTGTGAAACTGAACACTGGATACTAGGTAGGGATGGAAGGAGCCTCAGACCGGGAGTCAGGACACCTAAATTTCAGCCTTGGCTTTGCTATTAACCAACGACACAACAAGTCACTTTACCATCGGAAGTCACTTAAACTCAGGATGCTCATCTGGAAAATGTAGGTAATTGCACTTGCCCTTCCTGCCTCCCAGTGTTGTAAGACAAAATGTTACCTTTAAAAGCTTTATAGACTGTAAATCACTGATGCACGTATGGGATTATCACTATTATTATACTTTGAAGAGGCAGCTGCCAGAGGCAGTGAGTGAGTTCAACATTTAAGGAGAGGCTGTCTGACGTGTGCCAAGAAATCACTGAGGGGATTGCAGTGGCACTGGTGGAGTTGACACTAGATGCATCCAAGGTCCTTTTAAGCACTAATTCTGTGAGCTGGGAATGTACAGGCTTTTCATAATTTTCTTAGTGGTGACCATGTATTTGAGTTGAACTGTCATTCTCCAATCCTCTTTTTTAAAAAATTTCTACTAGTTTTTTTCTGATTATAAAATCAATAATACTCTTTATAGAAAACTTGGATAATATAGAAAAGTATGAAAAAGGAAAAAACCACCAATAATCCTCTGTCTTAGAGATAATGACTATTTACATCCAGTAATTTTTCTATGCATTTTATTCTTTTTCAAAATTGGGATGTTTTACAAAATGGGATACAATTAGTTTTGTATCTTGAGAGGATTTTTTTAAAAATATTTTTATACCATAAACAATTTCCTATAACCTTAAATCCTTGAATATTCCCTAAGGACACGGTTTTTGATAAATAGCTGAGTAATAGTCTAGTCTACGATGATACCTTACATTAACTAACACTTTTTAGACATTCAGAGACCTGTAGTTTTTTTTTTCTGAGTAATGCTTCAGTAAAGATCCTTATACATAAACATTTGTATCTGATTATTTCTTTCGGTGAAATTTCTAGCAGCAAAGCTGTAGAGTCAAAGCATACACACATCTTTCATTCTCCTGATCACACTGCCAACATGTTCTCCAGAAAGGCTGTGAGTAATTTATGACTCTTACCAGCACTGTATCAAAACATCCATTCTACTGCATCCTCTCCAATCCTGGGAATTTTGATTTTCAACATTTCTCAGCCAATTTTATACGTAAAAATAATTTCCATTCTTAGTTTTAATTTACAGTTCATTGATTACTAGAGAAGTTGATTTTTTGCCTTTTGTTTATTAGCTATTTGCCCATAATCCGTTGTGAATTGTCTTTTGTATTAGCCCCTTTCAGAATCTACAATTCACACCGCTCTGCAGATGTAATAAGTTCTGAGTCATCAATACGAAAGGAGAACAGTGGTGTTTTGAATGAGCCCAACCCCATCAGAAACTCCTAGAGCTACTCTCCCAGCAAACCACGTACAATAGCAGGAGTGGCGGGGGACTGGGGCTGGGGTGGGGGGTGCGGGGAGGCGGTATACTGAAATCCGTCAGTGATTTGTGTTTCCCTGCATTTACTTCTCCTGCTCTGCTTCTTGTATAAGAGCTAATGAGCACCAAAACTTACAAAAGACTAAGAAAAAAGAGAAGAAGAAAGGGTATGGTTAATCCCTTAACTAGGATTGAGGAATGGATGGGGTTTGCCTTCAGAAAGGGAAAAGAAATACAAGACTGATTTTTGTTGTTGTTGTTTTTTAAGCAGTGCAGTTCCCAGTACGACCACTTGATGGCAATCCTCCATTGGTTAGGCAAAAAGCTAAGCTTTCCCAAGGCTAGGGAAACTGAGGAAGCAGCTGCTATGAGAATCAGGCACATCAAGTCAGCTGACAGTTAAATACAGGTAACCTTTAAACGCCTCTGGGAACATGGATCACTGGTGTGCAAGGAGATGAAAAGCAAGGATTATGCCTTTATAGACAATGCGGCTTTGTGGACATTGGCTGGAGGGTCAGAGAAGAGGGAATGCATTTCTTCCTACTTTGTTTGTTTCTTCTTTTCCTCTGCTCTATTTGAGGTATCATTTGATTTACTTCTTTGTGTCTGAAAAGGAAAAATTACCTACTTTGTGCTTGTAGTTGTCAGTAAGGACCACGTGCTTCTCAGGTGCTGTAGCGGGGTGGATGCTGCTGCATTGTAGGGACTCGGAATTGCCACAGCCTAACCGGCTGTACCAGTGAGGCTGCTCAGGAAAACAGGGGCAAAGTTCCTGGGCTGTTGGGGAAGCTGGGGCAACGTTCCTGGGAGCAGAGAATGGAAAGCAAACTTACAAGGTCCTTTAAGAACTGTTCTAACCCCAGAGGCAGCATGGTATAGGAGAACCAGCGTAGGTTTGGAGGCAATCATCCTCGGGATCGTATCAGCTTGGAAGCTTACAGATGTGTGACCTTGAGCAAGCGACCAAATCTCTCTGAGCCTCCGTGTCTTCCTCTATAAAATGGATGATAAAAGTACCTACCTCACAACATACAAGGCAAACTACTACTGTGATGATGACGATGACGATGATGACGACGACGTGGTGTTGCTGTTGCAAATAAGCTAATAGAAGTTCTGTGTGTGTGTGTGTTTTCAGTCCCATGATGAAGTGTTATACAATGTATCTCACTTAGGAGACTTGGAATATCAGAACTAATATTAACAGGGTTATGCTTAGGTCTTTGGATTGAATAAGCCAAACTTGGAGTCAGACTCTCTCAATGATGTTCTCATCGAATTCCCATCCCATTACCAATTCTACAGAAAGGGAAACTGAGACCACATGTGACATTTACTACGGTGTCTCGTATGAACATGAACATCTGATTTTCCGTGGCACTAAATAATTTTTTGGATTTTATGAAGCCCAGGGTCAATATTTAAAATCACACACATTTCTCATGTTCCTCACCACTAAAAAGATTTAAGGGTACAAGGTGAGCCCTTAGAGGCATGTCTATGCACGATGGTAATATTTCAGATAGATGCCACCAGCTATCCCACAATGCCTGTTTGAGTGTGTAGATGCAGCAGTCAGCGTTCTCAGCAAGGCCAAGTACGAAGTAGGTGTGTCAATTCAAGATTTACAAAAGCACAAAGAGAATAACGGGGAAGATGGTGATGTGAGTAGCACCCCAGTTGGCCTCTGCAAGACCCAAACACGCCCAGATAAATATCAACGCACAATGCCTCCTAAAAAACCCAACCAAAATAATCAAGAGCTGGTGATTGGCTGGACTCAGGGGCCAAAACCCAAGTGCTATTTGACAAGGATGAAGGTAAAGCTGCAAGCTAAGGCTTAGACAGGTAGAAGCTGGGGAGACCTGGTTTCACAGCATCCCTACAATAGGACCTCGGGGTGATCATTGACAGGAAACTCAGCGTCAGCAAACAGAGGGACGCATGAAGCAGTGTGACAAGGAGGCCAGGCTCTGCAGCAGCATAAGTCGAGGGTCTACTTTGTATCCGACACTCCCTGTGGGAGAAAATGGCAAGCTGAAGCATGACTGAATGAAAGGGAAGGGAATGGCAGGGAGTAAAGAGAAGGTGTCCCATTGAGGAGTGGCTGAAGAACTAGCGCAATTCCCTAGCAACCATCAGGATGATGACGGTGACTGGTAATCATAATAACCATCATTTATGGAGCACTCATATACCAGGCATAGTGCTAAATGCTTACATCATCTCCCTCTTCAGCTCCAACAGAGGATGAGGGAAGTGGGACCAACCAAGAGATTTTAACCTACTTGCTCAAGCCACCGAGTCAGGAAATGGAAGAGCCAGAATTCAAACCCAGATCATCTGACACCAAAGCCTGTGTCCTATCTACTCTACTTACGACACCGTTATTTTTCATAAGAATCATCAGGACTACCATATTCGATGTATTCTATGTATTCGCAGTAATAATTTTTCTAGCATTTTGCATGTCTAATTTCATAGAACCCTCCCAACAACCCTAGGCTCAGATAGGTCAAGTCACTTGCTCAAGTTCACACAGCTAAGAAGCTGCAGGGTCTGATTCCAGAGTTGAGCTTTCCTCTCAAATTGCTCAAGAGGAAGCTTGGGGGTCATGAGGGAAAAGATCCATCCATCCTCATAGTGTCCCGGGGCACTTGATGTCTTCACTCCTCTCCGGTCTTAATAGCTTGAGCCAACCGGGCTCCAACGTGTGCTAAGCAGATGCTTTCAGCCTCCCGGGCTACAGTGCTGTGGTTCAGCTTTCCTGTGTGACTCCACCAGCCCTGTCAATCAAATAACCTGTCAGTCCAACAGTCAGTTGGCTGGATTGTTTTTTCACTCTACTGACCTGTTTGCACAGAATACACTGACAGGCTGCTTCAGGGCTATGTCAATACAGGCCTCCTCCCACCAAGAGCTCTCTCTGTAAGCCCCAAACCTCAAAAGCCCCAAAGTCAAAGATTTGCTACTACCATGTGCCCACCACACTTTCAGATCAAAGACAGGAATGAATGGAAAGCATGCAACAAATAAAAACTTACAGTTTAAAATGACTTAAAATTTGCCGTAAAACTGCTTTGGCCCTACTATTCTGACTGTACTTTGGAAGAAATTTTTTTAAGTCCATGTGAAATTCTGTCATCTGTGAGGCAGAATCAGATGCTGTGACAGACTAATGAAGTCAGAGACAAAATCATTAGTGCCTCGTGGCCTTATAAGACATGGTGGGAAGAGAACTGCATCATCCAGATACTCTGTACCCTCACCCACATGTTTATATCCACTCAGACACAGCTCAGGTGAGAGCAGATTTAGTATCTCTCTCTGTAGTGTCTCAAACCTTCACAGACTTGGACGGGGGGGGAAATCCTGAGAGTTCTGGCTTAAAGGATTGCCTCTTTTTAGAACCCCCTAGGAAGTAAACGAGAACAAGGAGTAAACACGTTATCACCTTCTACTTAGACCGGTGATTTTCAAATCTGGTTGCACAGTAGAATATCTGGAGAGTTTGTCAAACACTGAGGCTGGCCCATGAGCTTCTGATGGAATTGGTCTGGGTAGGGCCTGAGCATCAGGTTTTTCTTCCTACTAATCTTGTATCAGTTTTTATTTTTTCTTCCCTAGAGTATTACATTAATTTGCTTTTTTTTTTTTTTGCGGTACGCGGGCCTCTCACCATCGTGGCATCTCCCGTTGCGGAGCACAGGCTCCGGACGCGCAGGCCCAGTGGCCATGGCTCACGGGCCCAGTCGCTCCACGGCATGTGGGATCTTCCCGGACCGGGGCACGAACCCGCGTCCCCTGCATCAGCAGGCGGACTCTCAACCACTGCGCCACCAGGGAAGCCCTAATTTCCAATTTTTGATAAAAGGCTTCGAATGTACAGTAAATGTTGAAAATGATGGACACAGACCAGGAAGAATTTGAAAGCAGGCTCTTTGTCTCTTGTGGCTCATCATAAGCTGCCCTTCCTGCTCCAGCGTTGGCCACAGTGCCAAAAGAAGAGGTTTTTCCTGGAGCAAATGCATCTAAGCTAAAACCACTGCCTCCGATGACCCAGGATTCTGCACGTATGTGGCTTTTAGGAACAGGAATACCATTAAATGCAAACTTGGAGAACTCACTAGAAGTTCAGAGAACCAGCACCAAACCATTTAGTTAAGAGGCAAAAAGTATTCTGACCTGAAGCTCTGCCTTCGTCATAATCCCCCCACCTCCGCCTTGGAAGATGCCTCTCCCCTGTGATGTTTCGTGAAGGATGATAGAATTCAGCCATGGCCTCCTAGTATAACCATGATCTAGTCAACAACCTCCATCCTGTTTTCTTAAGTCCACAGTCACAGGCACCCAGAAAGAAACACACCGTAGGATTGTACTGGTATGTCCCTGGCAGACATACCACAGAGAAGGGCTATTCAGCACTGGGGCTTACAGAGTCCCAGGAAGTATCACTCCCAGCAAGGAACAAAGAGCTCACTTGGGTTTCCCATTTTCTCTCCCTGGAGTTGCTGGGTGTTTTTTAATTTGCTGAGGAAACAAGAGTCAAGCTTTGTTACCGTGGGCATCTGAGTCCTCAGTCATTCAAGAAACATTTATTGTCCACTTTGGGCCAGCCCCTGTGCTATGCACCAGGAAATGGAGAGGACGTGGTCCCTGTTCTTGAGGAGCTCAAAGCAAGGGAGACAGACGTGTAAACAGAGACATACATCCGGTGTGATAAGGGCGAAGGTGGGGAGGGGATGTGCAGCTCAGTCTTGGAAACCAGGGAACATTTCCTGGAAGAGGTGATGCCAAACTATGCAGACCCCTTCCTCCCACTATGGCCATTGGAGGGTAAAAGCTGTGCCAAAAGGGGGCTTAGGTCAATACTAAGACTTCCCACGCGAACCTCCTCTGAAACTGAGAAAGTTCATTGATTCTCTACTTACAAGGCAGATGAAATAGGCAGCAATCTCGCTGGTAGGGAAATGTGACTAGAAAGAAACAGGGCGGTTTACCTGGGGGAGGGGAGCGGCAAGTAGGCCTGTTCCTCTTTCTCCTCCATCCCTTTCCCTATTGGCAGCAATTCAAACACTCCCCCTGCGCCTTCCGGAGAGTAATCTGCTGCTCTTGCCTGCTCCTGGGAGAGGCATTGCAGCCTGTGGTCGGTGCAAAGAGGGCTAGAAAAAAGAAGCCTAAGTTCTACCCCGGCTCTTCCTCCGTAAGCCATATGACCACGAACAAGTTCCTTCCTCTCTCTGGGCCTCCATTTTTCCCTTGGTACAAGGAGGGGTTGGGCTCTGCGCTCTCCAAGGCCCCTTCCAATTCTGATGCTTTCCGATTCTCTGCTTGTCCAAGGTCAGACAGACATGGGGCAAAAAGAACAACCCAGCCAGTCAGCACGGTGGCCTCTGTCATCTCTTTGGGGATGCTGGGGCCACCAGAGGATGCTGTTCCTCGAGGCTCACACCCTTCAGATTGCAGGCTGACATTCTGCTTCCCACCAGGGTAAGGAAACAGCGGGCTTGCAAGATTTGGAAATTAAAGCCACGTGAAAGGCTCACCATTAGTAACAAAAGCCCTACATTATTTTCCTCTGGTTGAAAAAAAATAGGAAAGAAGGTTGAGATTTTTCAAAATAAAAAAAAAATGATGAGCTATATTCTTTGGAAAATATTTTTATTAACAAACCTTTATATTAAGAAATGATGAAATTCTTTCTTAAAACCTTGTCTATGTGTTCAACAACAACAAAAAAAGGTTGACATTTTTCAAAATAAAGCTGCCGCTTCTCTGCCATAGCATATGGGCCAGTAAGCATGCCTGTGAATCAGACATCAAATATTTCCTTTCTTCCCCAACATCGCTCTCTCTGTGGGAACAGGGAGTCTTGTATCAATAATAGCATTAAAAGGGAACTACCCTGCACCACAGCTAAGCTGCAGTTCCCACCTGCCAATCAGAGAAAAGCGATTCCAAATCCTACAGCCATTACTGTCTGCTTCTTCTCTTTTGAAGGACCCTTTGATTCCTTTCTTTCTTTTCATCTTCTTCGGCTTTTCATGCCAACCCTGAACACTTTGGTGATACTCAGGAGTGCGTTAGGAGTCTGCCTCTTGTTAAGCTTCGCTCAGAAGAGAACTGCAGGTAATGGGACCAAAATAAATCTCAGATTTAACTTCTCTCTCCCACAAAGCTGCCGTCCTTGGCCGTCGTCACTGTTGCCACCATTTAGGGGAAGGTGGCTACATACCAAACTTTGGCACCCCAGGAGCAGCCATCCAAACTACACACACTTGCCCATCTCCAAATGCTGACCAGGGTGGGGCTGAGTCCTAAGGGCTCACAGTTGGGAAGAACCTTTCTATAGCCAGGTGCTCTTTACTGAGATCGTTCCCTGCAAAACCACCAGCCGTGGGAGGTCTCTCGTCTCTCAGCTAAGTTTCCCCAAATGCACCAAATGCGTGCGTGCCTTTCCTCACACACGTCTCCCTGCTCGGAATAGCTTTCCCACCTGACCCAGCTCAAATATCACCTCCTCCGAGCAGCCTTTGCTGACTCTCTCCCCTCCCAGGAAGAAGTAATCCTTCCTTCCTTTGGATTCTCCTGGCACTTTTTGTTCTTGCTGCTATCATAGTACGTATTCCATGATGCAACAGCCAGCTGGTGACCTGCCTGTCGCCGCTGAGAGACTGTGAGCTTCTTGAGGACAAGGGCTGCAGCTGATGTTGGAACACTTAACCCTGAGCTCAGCCCAGAGAAAGTTTCAGAACTTGAACCGAATTTGGGGGGTGGGGGGTTGGTAAACGCAGCCTTCAGCAGTGATGTCATAAAATGGTCCTTTACAGCAATAAAATTTGATGAGCCTCAAAATGAAATGTGGCACCACAGACACACTTGATTTTAGGGCTTGGGAAGGTACATCTTCTAGCCACATGAGCCTGGTGCAGAAATAACTATTTCCTTAACTAAACTCACCAGATGTTTTGCAATCAAGCTCACGCACTATTTAGTTCAGGTAGACCAACATGATGTATCTGTGCGAGGCAGACAGCTGCTGGACAGCACTGAACTGCGGGCTACATGCCTATGGGGAATGGCATAGCGCGGGGGCACGGAAAGAGCAAAGGCAGCCTGGTACATTTATTTTGAATTGGGCGATTCACTTGTATAAAAGCAAATTGGAACCCTTGGCAGAGCCATTCAGCAGTATCAAAGATCTATAGTCACTGCAGCCTAGTGGGAGGAGTGCCACTAGTTACAGTTGCTTGGCTGTAAATAAAGTATCCCCTGGAACGAAGCATTTTAATTTGAAGTGATTCTATCAGGAGCAGCTGACAAACCTTTCAAGGAAACTGGCAGTGTGAAGAGGAACCTCTATACCAATAGGAAAAGGGCTTTGAAAAGAGCTAATGAAGTTTCAACACTCAGCCCTGAACATGAGCTAGGCCCATTCGGATACCAGTCAGTGTATTTCAGAAACAGAGACAATTAACCAGGGTGGGGGGCTTTGGAGGCCACACTTCCCAGCTCCCTTCTTGAACTTTCCTGTGAAACACCAGGAGCCAACAGCCTCCTCCCAGCCAACCTCCCACCACAATCTGGGCGGACCAGGCTTTATCTCCAGACTGGACAAGGTCCGATCTGTGCATGTGCGCTTGTAACACCCTCCTCCGATTCCAGTGCCTGAACGGGCCCGTGAACCCGGTAGGTGCTCAATAGATGTGGACAGACTGGAATATCTGGAGGAGGTGTTTCGTTTTGCTTTTTAGTAAGGAAAGATACCGATCACCAAAAAGAACCAGGGAAAGCCTGCAAGCCACCTTGCCCGGTTGGTATCAAACCAACAGGAAACGGGGTAAGGAGTGAACAAGTAAACCAAAAGCCACAACCATCTATTTTTAAAACTACAACAGTATGTGGGCTGTACAGTAGTGCTGCTAGCTTTGTTTTTATCTACAGACATCTGTTTGGGGTTTCTTTGGCTCCGGTACTTGATTTCTGCAGTGTGATGGGCCAAGGGTCTGGGAATTGGGTAGAATAACTTGGATGTATCTGTGTAGTTGCCCAAACAGACAATGCTGTGTAGCTGCATTGTCTGCAGCAGGAAGAGAAGCTCTCAAAATGCTGGGATTTAACAAGTACCCAGGAAAATTCCCCTGATCCCAAACTCCCACCCCCTACCACCCCAATCTGCAGCTGGCACCTAAAATTACACCACTCACACAGCAAGGCTTTGGCTTAAGTATTCACCCATGGGCTTGAACGCTTAATGCATATCTCTTGAATTTTGATTCAGTGAAAGCTGAGAGTATATAATAAGCCACAAACACCAAATCACAGGTCCACGGGTCCTTGTAGAGCAAGCCAGATGGAGATTTTACAGGCCAAGGATTTGTTTTGGAAACGCTCTACATGGTTTCTTAATCCACAGTCTAGTCACCCACAGCTCAGCCCAACCTCTGGGTACACAAAGAAAGATCTGGGGAGAGGACAGCTGCCGTTCCGGATCCAGCCCACCCCCAAGGAACCCTTAGGAGCAGTGTGCCCCACAAGGGGAGTTGTTTCCTGTGGCAACAGCTGCTTCTATCCCCCCTCCCCCATCCTCCACTTTTCAATGAGATCATCTACTCTTCAGCTGCACAATCAAAAAAAGTAAAGAGTAGGTCTCCTGAGTTATGATTGTTATTAAAACTAAACTCCATCAGCACATTCTCAGGACTGCACCTGGGAGGCCAGATGCATGATGCTGCCCGTTCTCAGGGCTGCCCCTGGCTCCCAGGGACCTGAGTGCAAAGCCCAGACAGGGGTCATCACACATTTCAAATGCAAAGTTTTCAGTACGTGGCCTGACCGAACAGGAGAGAAAGGGGGGACAAGCCCCCCCCCCCAGCTACTCTCCTCTGGAAACCCCTCCTCACCAAGGAGTACTCCCTCCTTCTTGTGCACCTGGAAAAGGAAGGTCAAGAAACCTTGGTGCCATGAGATCCCACCTAGGAATACCATTATTTTCCATGCTGTCTCTTCCGGGATTCTCCCAAGGGCCAACTTTGGTTCCTGAGCCATTTCTCACTGATTAATCAATCAGCAAGAAGGAAACAGCCCTGCAAAACTCGCAGGCCTCCTGCAACATGTCTCCAGAGTAATTCCTGGGTCTGTACTCTAGTGGAAGTATGCCCCACCCCAGTCCCAATCTCACAGCAACTCTCTGGCCCCTCTGTTTTACAAAGGAAGAAATGGAGGTTCTATGGGGCTAGGTAACTTGCCCAGATCACACAGGGAAGAAATTCACAAGCTCAGATTGATACCCAAGTCTGTTTGAAGCTGGAGCCAATGTTCTTATACATGAAACCGGATGGAGTCTCTGGCATGCATTTTCTAGTACTTCCCTCTGCTAACCCCCAAGTGGCAGAGCTGTTAAAGAACAGACACCAGATTCAGCCACTTATTCCAATGGGAATCACACCGCCTGGCTTTGAAGGATCTTCTTGCAGAGATGCCCGTCGGAGATGAGATGGTACGCTCCGAGCTAGTGTCAGCACCACCTCCTCCTGGATCCCAGTTCCCCGCAAAACAAATCTTTCCACCAGAGCCAAGTCAGAAACCGGAAGAGCTCAAGTTGGTTCCACACTGTGCTTTCATTGATGTGGTCACCTGGGGGAATAAAGTGAAAGCAGTGTCTCTACCTCGGACCAGGGTAGAGACACTGAGGGGAAGCGGAGGGGTGGGGGAGAGGTCTGTGCCTATGACATTATGCCTTAAATGGATATTTGTCTTCTCTTGTCAGTACTGATGTGAAAAGAGGGAAAAGAGGCAAGAGAGTAAATAACAGGAAGGATGAAATCTACTCTGGTCTTGTCACCTTCTGGGACAAAGGGCGGGGTTTCCAGAGCTCTGGCTGAGGGGCAGACCCAGGAAGCAAAGATGGCCTCTGTATGCTCTGGGAAGACAGCTTTCCTCTGCAGGAATAAAGCAGCTGTGGGGAAAGCTCTGGCTGGCTGGGCACAGAAGGGTGACCTCTCTTGGATGACACCCTGTTTCTGTGGCTTCGGCTTCTGACCACTGCCTGGCCTCTTCACAGGGCTGGAAAGCTGCAACTTTCGGAAATGCCCACTAAGCTTTCTTGAAAGAAATTCCTTGTCAGAAGCCAAGGAGTGTAATACAGCTTACTCCAAGGAGAAGCTTGTTGGGGGGAAAGAGTACTATGGTTTTATTTATATACAAATAAAGAGAATGTAGGCCAAGAGGGCAGTATGTACAGTTCTCTCCCAGGAAACTAGTGCTAGAAATTTGTTTTGTATTTAGGCAGCTGGACAGGACTAGGGTGAGGCAAGTGAGGCACTCACCTTGGGTGTAAAATTGAAGGGGGCGTCAAAACACTCAGTAATCAAGATGCTTTTTAGAGTAAATGTTTGTATCTTATAATAGTTTCAGATTTACAGAAAAATTGTGAAGACAGTACAGAAAGTTCCCATATACCCCATACCCAGTTTCCCCTATTATTAACATACTGGATTAGTAAAGTACCTTTGCCACAATCAATGTTATTATGAACTAAAGTCTATACTTCATTGAGATTTCCTTAATTTTCACTTTTTTCTGTTCCAGGATCCCACATTACATTTAGCTGTCCATCTTCTTAGGCTCCTCTAGGCAATGACAGTTTCTCCACCTTTCCTGGTATTTGATGACCTTGACAATTTTGAAGAGTACTGGCCAGGTACTCTATGGGATACCATTCTACTGGACTTTTCTTGATATTTTCTCATGCTTAGACCAGGGCTCTGGATTACTGACAGGAAGACCACAGAGATAAAGTGTCATTCTTATCACACCAACCATATCAAGGGTATGTACTCTCCACATGATTTATGACTATGACTGTTGGTGTTGGCCTTGATCACCTGGCAGAGTATTTATACAAATTATTTGGAATTACCCTGCACAGGAGATTTGTTTCTTCTTACGCATTTATTTAATCATTAATTTATATCAATATGGACTCTGATATTTATATTATACTTTGTGTTATACTCCAATACTACCGTTTTTTTTCTCAGTTGCTTTTTTTTTCGGCCGCACCACGCAGCTCGTGGGATCTTAGTTCCCCGGCCAGGGATTGAACCTGCGCCCTTGGCAGTGGACGTATGGAGTCCTAACCACTGGACTGCCAGGGAATTCCCAATACTACCTTATTTATTTTATTTCTCAATTTTTTCCAGCTTTGGCCATTGGTAGTTCTTTCGGCTGACTCCTGTGCCATACCCCCATCAATGTTTTGCTTTTTGGATTTTTTTGTTTATTTGTTTTTTAGCACTTCTTTACTTTCTGGCACTACAGGATACTCCAGGCTCATCCTGTATATTTCTTGCCCCATTCCTAGCATCAGTCATTTCTCCAAGGAGCCTTGGTTACTTTTATTGGAGAATGCTATTAGCAACCAAGATATGAGCACTACTTGGATAAATCATGTTTTAATGCAATATTCTAAAAAATCAAATCAATAAATTCTCGCCTGCAGTCTATCTGCCTGTTTTTGTAAATAAAGTTTAATTGGAACATGGGATGGCATTAGGGTGGGGCAAGAGAGGCAGGAGTGTGCAAGGGCAGAGCTGGAGACTGTCTTTATGTATAAGTTTCACATTTGGTTCACCCTGGATTTCTCTGCATTTATTTTGAGTAAAACGTATCATCAAAATGTTATTTACTCTGATTACCGAGATTTTTAGCACCCCCTTAAGTTTTGTACCCGAGGTGACTGCCTCACTCACATCACCATAGTTTGGGCACTGCTACGGAGCAGTCAGCAGTCGGGCTTAGAGTCAGTGACCCAGCTGAACTTGTGACTACTTCCTAGGAAAGGGTGCCGCTTAAGGTCCACTGGGCATCGGAATCTCCAACAGAGCTGCGTATTAAAACTACAGATTGCCAGACCTCAGCCCAGCCCTCCTAAATCATACTTTCTGAGAAAATGTTCAGGAACCTGCCACTTTATTTATTTGCAATATTTAGATAATTTTATTATTTTTAAAAAATTCTAAAGTGCTTTACAATTTTCAAAAGTTTCACACACATGATTTCATATAATCTCATAATAACCCTTTTTCCCCAATTCCTCTATTGCTCCTCCCTGCTTCCCTCTCCCCACTGGTAACCACTAGTTTGTTCTCTATATCTGTGAGTCTGTTTCTTTTTTGTTATATTCATTAGTTTGTTGTATTTTTTAGAGTCCACATATAAGTAATATCATATAGTATTTGTCTTTCTCTGTCTGACTTACTTCACTTAGCATAATGCCCTCCAAGTCCATTCATGTTGCTGCAAATGGCAGAATTTCATTCTTTTTTATGGCTGAGTAGTATCCCATTGTATATATGTGCCACATCTTCTTTATCCATTCCTCTGTTGATGGACTCTTAGGTTGCTTCCATATCTTGGCTGTTATAAATAGTGCTGCAATCAACATGGAGGAACCTGCCATTTTAACACGAAGGAGTCTGTGACATCTATCCAGTGTGACCCCAGGTCTGATGTTTGGGAACCACTAAGTAAAGCCATCTAATATGAGTCTGTGGATGGGAAGGTGGCATGAAAAAAGTATACTCTAAAGTTACCATGCTCTCCTTTGTGTTTAATGATGACATTTGTTTTATAATTTCAAATAGTATCAATGGAGGGGGGGAGTGTATGTGCAACTCCAATTGAGATCTGGGTCTTTAAAGTGGTTGCACAAGGTTGATCCTGAGCATGTGTGTCTGGAGGGCCCAGAAGTTCCACTTTGGATGTGTGTCCGGTCCCCTAGCATCTTCTCTTCCACTCTCACTTACTTATCAAGTTGGGAGCAGTGGCTATTCACTTTGGACTTAATCAGCCCACAGGTATTTGCTAACCTCTCTTGCTGACTCATTTGCCCCTTGAGCGCTCACTCCGCCTTCTCCCTCTTCCCTTTGGCCTCTCTCTTGGGCTCTGCATGCTCTCCATCTGGCTTGCCCTGTGGCTTCCGGCACGTCTCATTCTCTTTGCTCTGCGGGCACTCTTTTCTCGAGGTCGCTCACACTCCTGGGTGTTCTCTTGCCTGAGCTTCCTCTATCCCTCTCTTTCTGTCTCTCCCACAGCTCTCACGACCTTGATCTCACACATGATTATGAACTTGCTTTCTTTCCCACTCTCTCATGCTCTCTTTCTTCCTCCCCAGTCTCTCTCCATCTTGCTCTCCCATTCCCTTGTGTGTGTGTGTGTGTGTGTGTGTATGTGTGTGTGTGTGTGTCTTTGAGAGCCAAAGAGTCATTTCCCTAAACAAACATAGTACCCCAGAGCAGAAGAACTAAGCCAGCTCCATGGGAAAAAAGGAAAAACTTTTTTCACCCACAGTGAGGAAAATGCCATTGGGTCCAAGGCTCTCAAGAGTGATCTCAGGGAACTTCCCTGGTGGTGCAGTGGTTAAGAATCCGCCTGCCAATGCAGGGGACACGGGTTCGATCCCTGGTCTGGGAAGATCCCACATGCCGCGGAGCAACTAAGCCCGTGCGCCACAACTACTGAGCCTGCACTCTACAGCCCACGAGCCACAACTACTGAGCCCGTGAGCCACAACTACTGAGGCCGTGAGCCACAGCTACTGAGCCCGTGAGCCGCAACTACTGAAGCCTGTGTGCCTACAGCCTGTGCTCCACAACAAGAGAAGACACCGCAATGAGAAGCCCACGCACCACAAGGAAGAGTAGTCCCCGCTCGCCTCTACTAGAGGAAGCCCACGCAAAGCCATGAAGACCCAGCGCAGCCAAAAATAAATAAATAAATTGATATATATAAAAGAAGAGTGATCTCAGAAAACTCTTCAAAACCTTGGGGCAAAAGGTGCTGTTTGGCTATACATGTGCAATCTAGCATCGTCTATTAAAGATAAAGCAGGCGGCCTCATTAGAAGCAATCCAGATTACCAAAGGGGAAAACCACTTCACAGGGAGGGCCCCCTGGGGAGCCCTAACAGCTGGGGCTATTTGAGACTAACTGTCTAACTCACCCTTAGGAACAGGAAGCTGAAGCTGAGGGAGGAGGTTGTTGTAACTCACCTCAAATGTGCTACCAGCAAAAGAAGTTCCCACAGTCGAAAGCCAGCATCTCTGAGATGCAGCCAGCAGAGAGGCGAGCCTTCTGGAGAGCTGCTGGAGGATTTCAGAAACAAGCTTCAAGGATGGAGTCCCTTTGATTTCTGGCACCAAGACAGGCTGGAAGGCTCACTGAATTGCCTCCGGAAACTTCTCTCTGGGCCACTCTCTGCCAGGGAGCAGAGAAGCATGGTTGGTGGCACTTGGGCAGATGCTGGGTCGTGTATGGGTGTGATCAGACTGCAGAATCGGGTGGAGGGAGTCCCAGGTGGAGGCTGGCCCACTGGGGACTCTGTGTGTGTGTGTGTCTGTGTGTGTGTCTGTGTGTGTCTCTGTGTCTTTCTGTCTCTGTCTCTGTGTCTTTCTCTGTCTGCCTCTCCCTCTTCCCTCTTCCCCTCCATAAGTGAAAAGTTAGCTGAAGGCCCAGCTGAAGGAAGGGGTGATTTAGGCAATGCTCCGGTATTTTTATGATACTTCTAAAAGTCTTTCTGAGACAAACACATGCCACAGGCCAAAATAAGACTTGGGCTGTTCAGAAACTTTCCCCTTTGTTTGAAATATCTGCCTTTTAAGAGAGATTTAACCATTTTGTTTGGGGCTCATTTATAGGAATCCATCTAACTGTAGCAACATAAAAAATCATTCAGTTTCCAGAATGCAGTCTTTTTTCTATTAAGCTCTTTCCTCAAGGAACAGAAAGAACTAATTCAGTGGGAGCCACTGAATCTCCTGCCCTATGAATAGGAGGCAAAATTCATTCTTCCCAAAATGAACAAACATGAGAAAACAAAATACCCTTGAGCATGAAAACTTCAAAAATTTCTATTTATTAAAATGCAGAGATGGGTCTTCAAGAACACTTTTCAAATTTCAGCTCATGGATGAGGTTAAAACTAAAACTGTTAGAAACTAGTCCTACAATTTCACTTAATGTATTTTCAACACAGGGAGATCAGCTCGGTGCTTTGTGACCGCCTGGAGGGGTGGGATAGGGAGGGCAGAGGAAGGGAGATTCAAGAGGGAAGAGATATGGGAACATATGTATATGTATAACTGATTCACTTTGTTATAAAGCAGAAACTAACACACCATTGTAAAGCAATTATACCCCAATAAAGATGTAAAAAGAAATAAAAAAAAATAATGGCCACTTACTTAAAACTCTCTTAGTAAAATAGGAACCAGGAATAAACAGAAATGAATGAGAAGCTCTCCTTTGGGGTTACTCCTTTTCAATGTACCTCCTTGATATAACTTTTGTGAATAATCAGATTATTCCTACCCTCTCTTCCATATGACTCCTGAGAGCAGTGTTTCAGTAAGTTCAGTCCAAAGACCAATTACCTCAGAATCACTTGGAGTTACTTGCCCGAGAGTTGTTTCTCTGGTCTCACCATGGTTCTGATTCTACAAGAATGGGGCCCAGGAGTCTGAATTTTGAACGGGCACCCTGGGTGATTCCGATGCAGGCTAAAGTGTGAGGATCACTGAGTTAGAGCAAGACCCCAGACGAAGCACATTTAAATTACAGAGCTCCCTTATGTGTCTAGCTACTTTTAGAATTAATATGAGAAACCCCATTCACCACCCATCAAAGCAAAGTTGCCAAATGTGTTAGTCTTCCGTACTCCCTTTCTGGTCTTATAAACTATGGCAAAGTTGCCCAAGGTAGGGAGATGGTTTCCTAGGAAGAGCCTGCTCTTATAAAAGATGCATAACTGTTCATCCACGGATGAATGGAATGAATGTATAAAGAAGATGTGGTATATATACACAAGGGAATACCATTCTGCCATAAAAAGGAAGGAAACTGTGCTATGTGCAGCAACATGGATGGACCCCGAGGGTATTATGCTAAGCGAAATAAGTCAGACAGGGAAAGACAAACACTGCATGATCTCGCTGACATGTGGGATCTTAAAAAAACAAGCTCATAGAAATAGAGATCAGAATTGTGCTTGCCAGAGGCAGTGTGTAGAGAGGAGGGGGGAGTGGGTAAAGGTGGTCAAAAGGTACAAACTTCCAGTTGTAAGATAAAGAAGTTCTAGGGGTGGTGGAAGGGACGAAATAGGTGAAAGGGATTAAGAGGTACAAACTACGAGTTATCAAATAAATAAGTCAGAGGGATGTCATGTATAGCAAAGGGATTACTGTCACTATTTTATAATAATTTTGTATGGTGTGTAATCTATAAAAATATCGAATCACTATGTTGTACACTTGAAACCAATATAATATTGTAAGTCAACTACACTTCAATAATTTTTTTAAAATATAAATAAGTTCTGGGATGTAATATACAGCATGATGACTATAATTAACCATACTATATTGTATGTATGTTTGAAAGTTGCTAAGAGAGTAGATCTTAAAAGTTCTCATCCCAAGGGAAAAAAATTGTAACTATGCGAGGTGATGGATGTTAACTAGACTTACTGTGGTGATCATTTTGCTATATATACATATTTCAAATCATTGTGCTGCACGCCTTAAACTTATACAATGTTAAGATGTCAATTATATCTCGATCAAACTTTTTAAAGAGATTTTAAAAACTGATAGAGCAACCAGAAAGGCCTGACTAGAAGTCCTGAACCCCACACAATCCGCCTGAACATTACACCAAGAAGCTTGCCAAGCTTGGCTCCAAAGGGCAAGAGAAGCCTTTTCAGGGAGGCCCACAGCCTCACCAGACAAACTGGCCACTATACCAGGCCTTCACAGACATTTGCCAAATCGGAGAGTGTTTTCACCAATGAGCCTTCTTAAGTGTTTGTCCTTTTATCCCACTTCTTACTTGAGTCCTGAGCTAACTGGAGCTTCTCTCTTTTGTCCTTTGCAGCTGACTCGTCAGCCTTTTCCCTTCCTCACACAGCCTGGTGCAAGAAGCCTACGAACTGACCCGCTGCAAAGAAGCAGCCAATCAGGCTGCCCCTGAGTGCTAATGACCTGGGCCCCTCCAACCTGGGCGGTGGGAAGAAGTCAGCAGCTGCAGAAACAAGCGGAGACTTCAAAGGGTTGCATTTTCCCTGAGGGTTATCTGGAACATGCCTCCCAAGACTAAAATTCCTCTCTTGGAATGTGGCAGGATGGAAAGTCAATGCAAAGATACTGACCTGCTCACCTCCTTCCCCAGGCTTTCCCATAATTTGTGGACAGGGGTGTTAAAAATCCATCCCTCCCCTCACTCGAAGTTTCAAGCCCGTTTTCTCTTTCAGCCACAAGACAAAGAAAATAATGTGAAGTAGGACAGACAAGCATACAAGAGACGGTATCTGTGTTGGCAGGAAGGAATGAGAGTGTATCTCTTCGGATTGTCCGCTCTGCTCTCTGATAAGTCAGTCCTAGGCTATCAGAGTCCCTTTCTTCTATTTAGGAATGCATTTCTGACTGACTTTTGGAAAACTATTACTGTCTATAATTCAGCTTCCTGAACTCCTCAGATTTCTGGAATGGCTTACAATCCGAAAGAAATCGATTTCAAAGCAAATAATTTGGCTGGTGGAGGGAGGGAGTGCGGAGTGATTGCTTAGTGGGTACAGGGTTTCCTTTTGGGATGATAACAATATTTTGAACTAGATAGTGATCATTTCACAACGTTGTGAGTGTACTAAATGCCACTGAATAGTACGCTTTAACATGGTGAATTCTGTTATGTAAATTTCACCTCAATTTTAAAAAGCAAGTAATTCCGTGAGGAAGAAGCTTGTTCTGAGTCCTGAGCAGCAAAGAAACAGAATCAAGATGAAGCAAAATCCTGCAAAACAGCTAAGATCACAATGCTTGGTGAAAACAGCCAAGATTTATTGATTACTCTGAGCTGAGCCGTATGCTACATTATATGCCTTATTTTTACCGAATCTTCACACAATAATCCTACGAAGTAGGTTCCATTTATGATTCACTGAGGAAACTGAGGCTCAGAGGATTCAATGTTCTGCTCAAGGTCACACAGCTAATGAGTAAAGACTTGGCTCCAACTTATGGCACGCCCTTCGCAGCTGACATCTGAGGGAACACGTGCCCCATTGGTTTGCAGCAGGAAGAGACTTCTCTGCCCACAAAGGTTCAGTTTCTTTACACGAAAAGCTTGATATGGGAGAGTTAGGAAGGCAGGGGCACTGGCGACCAGAAGAGCAGTAATGTGGGGTGGGGTGGGATAGGGTGAGGAAGGAAGGAGAATATGCACTCAGAGTGAAGACAAGTTTTAGAAAGGAGAACGCATCTGTGTGCGTGTCTGTGCGTGTGTGTGTGTGTGTGTGTGTGTGTGTGTGTAAAGAGACAGCAGGAGTATGAGACAGAATGAGAACTATTTGATTCAATAGAGGGGAACCGGCTTGGTAAATGCCCACCTTCCCACTCTGCTCTCAACACATATAACTCACTCACTCTTGAAACCTGGGCATCCCTCACTTGCTAAGTGTATTTGTCTGAGGGAAAAGAGAATTTGAGGCCCAGGCCGAAGGCACTGGCTTTTTAACAAGATGTTCCATATGTAACCAATAAAAATAAAAGAATAATACTCTGATTACTAATGAGACTTGTAATGACTCCATTTGGGGTGATATGATTTGTATTCAATTCAGCTTAACTAAAAAGAGAGCACTGTTTCCTGGGATAAGATACGACAAAAAAAAAAAAAAAGATCACTTTCTATCTAAGACCCTTCCAACTTATTCAAGGAATAAAGAAAGAAACGACTTTTGCCTCTGCTTTGGAGCCGAGAAGGCTGCAGAGTCCTGGCTAGTTGACCCTAGAAACTTTCAGAAAGATGCAGGAAAAGAAGGAAAATTACTTTTTACCTGTCTGAGCACAATTCCCTAGATTAAAGCGCTCCACAGGGTAACTACATCTGTTCTCCTTGGTGCGGCCCCCTCTGCAAACTCCCAGAGTGAAAAGAACTTGTGGCTCTCAGGGACTGAAAAGGGCCCTGGGAAATGAGTGCCCGGAAGTCAATAGGCCCGCTGCTGCTGTGAGAGGGGAGAGGCTGCCAATGGGATCCCACTGCGAGACAAACCCCAGGAGCGCCCTCCTGCAGGGGGCAAGCCAGCACCAGAGCATCCTGGGAAGCCAATCCCGGGAGTGGGCATGAAGTTCTTTGACCCTGAAAGTGTAGATCCCAAGCCCTCCCATTTCCCAGGCCAATCATCCTCTCACCAGCATCTCTACTTCCCCATGGGCAGAGGCAGATAATGAAGTGCCTGTTCTAGCTCATGCTGCTGCTTTAAAAAGGGAGTTTTTTGGGTAATTGGTCCATGTGAGGAAAGTTATTGCATCTTCTGAACCATTAGGTCCCAAATGGCAATACCAAAGCACAATGGCTACAGTCACTGCCTTTGGAGACAGTATATTCCTAGCCATTTCCTGCAGAATGACAGAGAAGACCGAAATGGCAGAGGGATGAGTGCACTGGCATGAAAGGCAGGTCTGAATCCTCTGCAAAAACTCCATTAAAGGGCTTCCCTGGTGGCGCAGTGGTTGAGAGTCCGCCTGCCGATGCAGGGGACACGGGTTCGTGCCCCGGTCCGGGAGGATCCCACATGCCGCGGAGCGGCTGGGTCCGTGAGCCATGGCCGCTGAGCCTGCGCGTCGGGAGCCTGTGCTCCGCAACGGGAGAGGCCACAGCAGTGAGAGGCCCGCATACCGCAAAAAAAAAACAAAAAAAAAAAAAAAAAAAAACTCCATTAAAGATACCACTCCTTATATGAGTCCACATGATAATTCCACCTCACCTTAATTTCCCCATCTGTACAATGGGGCTCATTATACATACATCAGGGGGATATTGGTGAGGACTCAATGGGATAATGAATGCAAAGTGCTTAGCCCAGTGTCTGGCACATGGTGAGCTCTCAAGGAGTATTAACTACTATTGATATAAAATGATAATTTATCATTACTCTTCAGTATTTTAAAGAAGCTTGTCTCTCCTGAAGAAGAGACAGAACTCCATTTATCAGATGAGTACTAAACAACCCATCACATTCCACTTATTGTCTTTGCTAGAATTCAAAGGCAAACTGAATGCTCCACGGATCCTTCTAATGCTCCTGGATTTTGAGCTCCTTGAGGACAAGGGGCTATGTTTGACTCAGCTCTGCATTTTCAGTGGCAGTCCCAGGACCCAGTGCACGGGGCTTAATAAATGTTTGAAATGACTTCCATCCCAAGTCCTTGATGGAAACCACTTTTACCTCCTCTTCTCCCTTGCCTTTCTTCTACAAGGTTTCAGATCTCTTTCTAAGTTTCAATTACTTAATAGTTCTTATTGGGAGTCCCTTCGGGCCCTTTTTAGAAGTAAGTAGGGAATAAATAATACTAAATCTGAAATATTTCTCTATAATAACCCTACACATGTCATCTAAAAGGGTGTCCAAAGAGGAGTGACAATATTTCTGTGGATCCAGAGGGAAAGGACTGCGAGGTCAGGGAGAAGGGCTAGAGTGGCAGAGGCCAGAAAGAACCCAGAAATGGCCTGTGGGCATACTGGTCTATACTGACATGATGTTAGCTCCTAGCAGCTCTTGCCAGAAGACTGACTTAAAATAGCATTTCCCCTTGGGCCTCTGTTGCTAACATAGTGCAGGAAATAAAACCCACTCGTATCCTTCCTAGTCTTAACCTTTTTGGACAAGGTAGGTGACAGGGAGTTGCCAGCAGCATAGCATCATGGTTAAGAACATAGAGTCTGAAGCCAAATGGACTGGGTTTGAGTCTTAGCTCTGTCACTTACGATCATGTAACCCTGAGCAAGTTTCTTAACCTCTCTGAGCTTCATTTTCCTCTTCTGTGAAATGAGGATTACAATAATAATATTGTCCTCATTAGGTTGCTGTGAAGATTAAATGAGAATTACATAAAGTCCCTGGGCCACTGAAAGAGCTCAATAAATGTGAGCTGCTATGATTACTTGACCTGCAGACATTAGCTCTAGGCTTGGATAACTGAACAGCTCAAAATAGTAGAAAGAATCCTGGGACTAGAAGCCATGGGTTCAAGCCTTGAAGAGTGGGCTGTGGGGCTAATTCCTCATTTCTAACATGGTAAAGGCATAAGTTCTATCCATGTCCCATGATTAAAGTTTTAAGAATCGAATGAGCTAATGAATGTGAAAGTACTTGGTGAAACGCAAGCATTCTGTGCAAATGTAAGTGGTATTCACTGGGCATTCCCAGAGAGAGGGAAACATTACATTTAGCTCATAAATACTTGGGATATAAGCCTTCTGGGGCGTTCCTGTTATCATGCTGGGGCGCAGAGAAGCAGCACGCAGTTCAGACCCCACATGTCCTCTCTGTTAGAGCTGTGCTCTGCTCTCAAATCTCTCCAAGTCCCTCCCTGTACAGAAGCTTTTAGATGGGCCTGCCATTGTTCAAGTTTCCTGCCACCAAGGCCTCAGTGTAGGAATCATCTTTCAGCTGTGACACATCTAATGTTGCTCACTGTGACCATGCTAGGGACATGACAGTGTGACTGAGGGTTTGAAGCTGACTGTCACAGTTAATGGCTCAGCCCACAAGACTTGGAAGCTGCCTGTGTCACCCCTTGTCCACTTGGCAGATGGAGTGGTATGGAGAGTTGTCATCCATCACCCAAGAGAGATCGATCTCTCCTGATAAGAGATAAAACAATCAATGTGTTTGGATTTCAATCAGAGAGTATATGTTTTCTCGGAATAGGTCTTAATCAGTTTGTGCCCTGCCAGATAGCATGTTGGCGTGCAATGTCAGCAATGCAGGAACAAATGTCACTCGGAATACCAAAATAGATCTAATGGGAGAAACATACTTCAGCATATATCCGTGCTTCCCTCCTTCTAGACTCTGTGAGACAATTCTTACAGCATGGTTACCTGACTCATTAGACTGATATTATTTCAACATGAGGAAAGAATGGATTTTCCCAAAAAAGGAATAGCACAATTCTATTTCTGGGAGAATCTTTTGTATACAAAGCTAAAAAGGACCTAAAGATCCACCAATCCAGTTTGCCTCTTTTCTAAAAGGAACTGAGGCCACAAGAGGGCAAGTGACATGCCCGAGGTCACACAGCTGGTCAATGGCAGAGTTAGACTTTGAACCCAAGAAATACTAACCATTTGGGAATGGGACATAATGCAGGAAACCAACCATGAAAGGTATTTAAACAATCACTGATATTCTTGGAGAAACAGTGAAAGAATAATGGTGCGTGTTCTCTGCTTCGTAATCTAGATGATGGCTAAAATCCCTTCAGCGTTCGCAGTCCAAGAGACTATGACGTGACATTTGCATTACATCTCTCAGGGACCAAATCCCTGTTCTATGAAGTGGAGGATATGGGGGCTCACACTGTCTACAAACTCTCAAGCAGCCAGTTGAAAAGTAGAAAATTCAACCAGCCTCCTGTTTCATGAGTCCTAAAGGGAACCATCCCTCCTGATCTGTCTGTTGGGTGCCCATGCAGAAATTCCCCCCAGGCCAAGCTGAGTCTCCCCTGCCCACCAAATTAACGGACACCCACTTACAGGGATGGGCTTTTCCTTCCTTCAAGAACCAAAGGTGACTGTATGCAGTACTCGGGATAAACCAGAATGGAAAAGAATATTTAAAAGATTGTATATATTGTATAACTGAGTCACTTTGCTGTACAGCAGAAATTAACACAACATTGTAAATCAACTATACTTCAATTAAAAATTAAATTAAGAAAAAAGAGAACCAAAAGTGAAATTTCAGGAAATGTCCTCCCTCTGACTATGATTTTTTTAAAAGGACTGCGGTTGTTGGTGTGATTTTCATGGTGGTCCTCCCAAGTGCACTTCTTGTGGACATTTCCACCCAATCGTACTGCAGAAGGAACAAGCCAGAGAAGACCCACCATCTCCTAATTTTATTCTGTAACCTCTCACTTGCTCAGGCCTGGGAGAGTAAAGAGATTCTAGTCTGCTGTATTTCAGTTCCGGGTTTTCTCACTTCAAGAACTTCAGGTCAATACAGCAAATAAATTTTCGAGCCCTGCTGAGTACCAAGCACTGTGTATCAGAGCTGTGGCTGCATGAAGTGGAAGTGGGGTGCAGGGCGGTACACCTCCTCTGTCCTAAAGGAGGTTGCAGGCTAGGGAGAGAGAGATGCAAACTACTTTTTTTTTTAACATCTTTATTGGAGTATAACTGCTTTACAGTGGTGTGTTAGTTTCTGCTCTATAACAAAGTGAATCAGCTATATATATATACATATATCCCCATATCCCCTGCCTCTTGCCTCTCCCTCCCACCCTCCCTTATCCCACCCCTCTAGGTGGTCACAAAGCACCGAGCTGATCTCCCTGTGCTATGCGGCTGCTTCCCACTAGCTATCTATTTTACATTTGGTAGTGTAGATATGTCCATGTCACTCTCTCACTTCGTCCCAGCCTACCCTTCGCCCTCCTCGTGTCCTCAAGTCCATTCTCTACGTCTGTGTCTTTATTCCTGTCCTGCCCCTAGGTTCATCAGAACCATTTTTCTTTAGATTCCATATATATGTGTTAGCATATGGTATTTGTTTTTCTCTTTCTGACTTACTTCACTCTGCAGGACAGACTCTAGGTCCATCCACCTCACAACAAATAACTCAATTAAGTTTCTTTTTATGGCTGAGTAATATTCCATTGTATCTATGTGCCACATCTTCTTTATCCATTCATCTGTTAATGGACATTTAGGTTGCTTCCATGACCTGGTTATTGTAAATAGAGCTGCAATGAACATTTTGGTACATGACTATTTTTGAATTATGGTTTTCTCAGGGTATATGCCCAGTAGTGGGATTGCTGGGTCATATGGTAGTTCTATTTGTAGTTTTTTAAGGAACCTCCATACTGTTCTCCATAGTGGCTGTATCAATTTACATTCCCACCAACAGTGCAAGAGGGTTCCCTTTTCTCCGCACCCTCTCCAGCACTTATTGTTTGGAGATTTTTTGGCGATGGCCATTCTGACCGGTGTGAGGTAATGTCTCGTTGTAGTTTTGATTTGCATTTCTCTAATGACTAATGATATTGAGCATTCTTCCATGTGTTTGTTGGCAGTCTGTATATCTTCTTTGGAGAAATGTCTATTTAGGTCTTCTGCCCATTTTTGGATTGGGTTGGTTTTTCTTTTTTTGATATTGAGCTGTATGAGTTGCTTGTATATTTTGGAGATTAATCCTTTGTCAGTTGCTTCATTTGCAAATATTTTCTCCCCTTCTGAGGGTTGTCTTTTGGTCTTGTTTATGGTTTCCTTTGCTGTGCAAAAGCTTTGAAGTTTCATTAGGTCCCATGTGTTTATTTTTGTTTTTATTTCCATTTCTCTAGGAGGTGGGTCAAAAAGGATCTTGCTGTGATTTATGTCATAGAGTGTTCTACCTGTGTTTTCGTCTAAGAGTTTGATAGTGTCTGGCCTTACATTTAGGTCTTTAATCCATTTTGAGTTTATTTTTGTGTACAGTGTTAGGAAGTGTTCTAATTTCATTCTTTTACAGGTAGCTAGGCATTGTTATTCCCTTTTTAAAGTCAAGGATATCAAAGCTCGAGATTTCCAGCTAATCAGTGGCATAGCCTGGATTTGAAGCCAGGCAGTCTGGCTCTAAAGCCCAGCAGTTTCCTAAAAGTTTGGTCTACAAACCTTAGAATCACTTGGGGGAATTCCCTGGTCGTCCAGTGGTTAGGACTCCAAGCTTTTACTGCCCAGGGTGTGGGTTCAATCCCTGGCTGAGGAACTAAGATCCTGCAAGATGCCTAGCACAGCAAAAAAAAAAAAAAAAAACAGAATCACTGAATCACTTGAGGAGCATGTTAAAAGCACAGATCCTGAGCCCCAGGCCAGACTCAGGAACCAGAATCCTATTCGTGGGGCCCAGGAATTGGTATTTTAAACACAAGTAAAATGAACGCAACTGAAGTTTGAAAGCTACTGCAGTATAGCGTTCATTTGCACCAAGAAAGCTGGAATATTACTACAAAACACATTAACAGTAGTCAATATTATGGGTAAATGAATTTTTTCATCATTAATTTACTAAGTCATGTAGATTTTACCCTGATATGGTTGATAACATACCTAAGAAAGGTAGACTATAAGGCTGGCCACCTGGGATTTGAGGGGAAGCAAGAGTGATGAACAGATGGCAGACACTGGAGAGGGAAGCAAATTGGGTTGCAAAGACAATGGCTACGGAGGACGGTGTCAGAAACTGGAATGCTGGGGCCTCGGCGGTCTAATCCTGGCCCTGCCGCTAAGTAGGTCACTTGACCCAGAGCAAAAACGCTCAGCTTCTCTAGGGCTTGCTCCCCTCTTGGAAAAGAACAGTACATAGTGTATGTAGCCCAGCAAACTAGAGCACTGTAACAATCAAATAATAGTGATGTAGCAAGTATGCCAATGAACACTGTAGCAATGACACCCTAGGATTAGAAGCTAATCACCTGGGGCACTTATCTGATTCAGTAGGACTGGAGTGGGGCCTTGGACTCTGCGTTTCTCATAAGGTCTCACATGATACCCATGTGGTTGGTCAACAGACCACACTTTGAGTGGTAAGGGTCTAACCCATTCTATCATGGAAACATTGACCTTAATGGGCTATAGGAACACTTTTTTATCCATATTGGCAGGAAAGTGAACAGCTCTAAGCCAGAAAACATTCTGTGGTGCTGTGGTTGCTATGTACGTATCACCAATTATCACATCAATTTAATACAATGAAATTCACTCAGTTCTAAAATGATACCGCGTGTAATGAAGTCTTGCTTCCGTACTTCAGAAGACACCTTTATTGGGCACCTGTTATGTTCCGCTGACAAGGTGAAGTGCTTTCACATGGATTATCACATTTCACTCACTCAATAACACTATGCAGTAAATAACTGTTTATTATTTTATGGCTGAGAAGTTAAGTAAGTTAACTTGCCCCGTGTCACATGGCTAGAAAATGACAGAGCCAGGAATGGAGCTCAAATCTGTCCGGCCTCAGCAGCCCAATTACAAAGGCCTTCTATAGTCAATGCAAGATCAGCAGGTTCTAGGCAGGCAGAAAAGACCAGGGACTAGGAACGTGGCCTCTCTCAAAGAGAGCTCCAGTGGAGCTAATTGCTCCAGGTGACTTCAACATGGCCGAGAACTTGTGTCTCAAGGGGCAACTATGCCACTGCTATTGGCAGCTGCCACTCTTCCCAACTGCCCTTTAATGAGCCTCCATGCCAGGTATGGTGCTCTGTGCTTTGCATGCCTAATATCTTTTCTTTTTTAAAAAAAAAATAAATTTATTTATTTTGGCTGCTTTGGGTCTTCGTTGCTGTGCACGGGCTTTCTCTAGTTGTGGCGAGCGGGGGCTACTCTTCATTGTGGTGCACGGGCTTCTCATTGCGGTGGCTTCTCTTGTTGCGGAGCGCAGGCTCTAGGCCACCGGGCTTCAGTAGTTGTGGCATGTGGGCTCAGGAGTTGTGGCTCGCCGGCTCTAGAGCACAGGCTCAGCAGTTGTGGCGCACGCACTTAGTTGCTCCGCGGCAGGCGGGATCTTCCCGGACCAGGGCTCCAACCCGTGTCCCCTGCATCGGCAGGCGGACTCTCAACCACTGCGCCACCAGGGAAGTCCCTGAATGCCTAATTTCACTTACGCTTCATTGCTCTCCTTTTATTCTCACGTTTCAAATGATGAAGAAAAACCACAGAGAGGTTAAGCAACTTGCCCAACACTACATAGCTATTAAGCAGGAGAACCGGGATTCAATACTACTCCTGAACGGAATGCAAAGCCTTTTTTAAAAAACCATGATGTTATGGTGTTTCCACTTAGTGAGTGGACCCAGCCAGGCTATCCTGAAGACGAAACGCCGTCTCCTTATGCAGAGCGCTTTGGTAATGACCCAAGCATCCACGTCTACAAACGGGCTCCACGGGGTCAACCCTCAAGGTGAGTGGGACCTGCCTGGTAAAAGAGATACCAAATACTTTATCAGACCCACCATCTTGGACTAACCAGCGTCTAGGACTGTGAAAAATAAATGTTTGCTGTTTATAAGTAAAAAAATTAAAATAATAATCCTCACCAAACATTTTGGGAAGTAAGTATTGCTAACCCGCATTTGACAGATAAGGCAAATGAGGATCAGAGACCTTCACTTGCCTCACAACTGAGCTGAGCTATGCACACGCAGGACCCTGCCACCAAAGCTGGCACTCTTTCCACTGGAGTACACTGGCCATCGGGAGCTAGGCACAGCACTTTAGCTTAATTACCACGGTCAACCTCTCATTTCTCCCCCTTTCATTAGGCTTGTCCATTGGTGTGACTTTGGTTTTTCGTGGATCTTCTTTCTAGACCGTTCTAAGTATTCTTTCCCAGAAGAAATGTCTGCACACATAAATCCAAGCCGTGGGCTTCTCCTAAGTGCTGCTTAATATTTTATTTTTCATCAAAATTCTAGGCATAAGCAACATTCAAATTTGCTTCTTCTATGTGATGTGATTAAAAGTCCTGAATGGTGTCTGTATGAATCATCAGCCCTCGTGAAAGCTTTTCTGTAATAGCATTCCCCCTTTGAATAACGTGCTGATCCATTGATTAAATCAGTTCCAAAGGTTGAATCAGTGAGGTAAAATTGGCAGGCAGAAAGGTATTACCAGACACTAATTCTCCTTCCTCAGGGCGAGCTCTATAAATGTGTAGCAACAGAATAGCTTTGCAATCTTCAGGGAAGTCTATGGTGCTGAAATGAAACCCATCAGACAAAAGAATATCTTTTCCCAAGCACAAATTACCCTGAGTTTTATGAGCAACAGGTAAACAAGTAACTTTTGAAAGTGGGAAGACAATCATATTTTCCATTCAACAAAGGTTTTATTTCACAAAAGCCTGCAGCATTAGTACTTCAGAGCAACAGTTAATTTGTCCTCATTCTTCTTCAACCTGGGGCACTAAATACATCGGCTTCAGGAAAGGAGAAGCCAGCACACATCACTGAAATAGACCAGCTTCCAACCCATAAGAAGAAAGTGTCTCAGGGGGAAAAGCGTATGCATCAATTGCATTTCGAAGACATCCACTGCCGCTGTTCCAGCCACTGACTTCTTTGCCAGACACTTAGAGCTCTTGAATACCCTGTCTCATTTCAAGCTACAAAAGCTATTCTTTAGTGATGGCACAAGAGAAGAAGATCACCTGCTCCTCAAAATCTTTGGCCTTGGTAGACAATTCCAGGCAAGCCACAGGCACGCCTTCACGATTCCACAGAGACAAAATGCCCTCCAGGTGCCCTGAATGAGGTGAGTACAAAGGAGGAGAGGTGAGTGGGGCAGAACTTGCACCAAGAGCTGAGAGGAGCAGAACTTGCAATGGCTCTGAGCAACTGATCTTCCTAAGTCTTGGTGTCATGGGACTTGGAGAGCCCACACCATCTTCAGCAATATGTGCCCAGACTCACCTTTGCTGGGACAAGAGTGCCTATCCTTCTGCTGCTCTTTTATGACTGTTACAACTCACTTATGATAGATTTCCTTTTCTCCAAAAGGGTTGTCAATATCATCATCCCTTCTTAACTTGATGCTGGCATAGTACTAAGTATTTTGCATTCATTATTTCATTTAATCTCCATAAAATCCTTGGAAGATAGGAGAAATCATTACTAAAGCAGTGGTAGTTCCATTTCCTGAGAGCTACTGTGTTACGTGCCCGGCACTGTGATAAGCACTTGACACGCATGGTCTCACTTCCTTTTTACACTAGCTTTATCACTAACCACATTTTTCAGATGAGGAAACTAAGACCAGACACACTCTGTAACCTCCCCAAGGTCACTGCTAAGATAAGTAGCAGAGTCAGAACTAAAACCCGGTCTTAGTCAGATTCCGATGCCCACACTTTTCCCTGCAACTGGATTTTGGTCTCTTTGAGGGCAAGAACGGTGTCACTCCGTATCACTCGCAGCACGTAACTCAGGCTCTCACACATAACTGAGAATCAATCAATATTTGGACTGCTTTTCTGAGCTTATGTCAACACCATTTCTCCAGCTCACTCTTAGCTCTGTAAAGATAATTCATAAACTTATATAAATAAACAACCTGCACCACTGCCTCTTCTTGGCCCCAAATCACAATGGCACTAACCTGAGAGAGCTCTCCCAAGTGTTCTTCAATCCTCCTAAACTGACTGCCTTTCCTCCAGGTGCAGGATAGTCATTCTGACTCTCCCTGCAGGCAGAGGGATGGATTGCTAAGTCTTTCACTTCCTTGAGTTTGCCATTTTGATATTTCCTTTTTAACTGCATTTGAGAAACACTCATACACTAGGTGCTTAAATTGGTAGAACTTTTTCTAGAGGACAGTTTGGCTAATATAACAAAAGTCAGAGAAATGTGTATACCTTTTGACATAATGTTCAAATATAATTATAAAAGCAAGACATATGAAAACATCTTAAATGACCAACAATAGAGAAATAGTTAATTATGGTAGACATATTATGCAGCCATTAAAAATATTATGTTCCGGGGCTTCCCTGGTGGCGCAGTGGTTGAGAGTCTGCCTGCCGATGCAGGGGACACGGGTTCGTGCCCCAGTCCGGGAAGATCCCACATGCCGCGGAGCGGCTGTGCCCGTGAGCCATGGCCGCTGAGCCTGCGCGCCTGGAGCCTGTGCTCCGCAACGGGAGAGGCCACAACAGTGAGAGGCCCGCGTACCGCAAAAAAAAAAAAAAAAAAGAATTATGTTCCAAGAATGTATAATGACTAGTAAGCGGTCATAGTATGATGTTTAGCGAATAAGATGGTCCTGGAGTTTAGAGTATGAGGGGAGACAGATATTATACCAATAACTATAAACATAATTATTATGAAGAAAATCAGGAGCATGTGTATGTACAATTTACATCCTAACACACTGCATGGCATATAGTAGGTGTTCAGTAAATATCTGTTGAGTGAAATAAAGAATGAATGAATGAACACAAGCAAATGAACAGTGTAAGGAAGCAGGTCAAAGTGGTGCTCTCTGGCTCGTGAGACAGCAGGTGATTTTTAATTTTCCTTCTGTATATTTTCTGGGCTTTGAAATTTGTTTTCTAATGTGTGACTTCTAATACCTGAAAAAAACATCTTCCTGAAGAGATATTGCCTATAAAGAAGGGGTAGGGGGCTTCCCTGGTGGCGCAGTTGTTGAGAGTCCGCCTGCCGATGCAGGGGACACGGGTTCGTGCCCCGGTCTGGGAAGATCCCACATGCCGCGGAGCGGCTGGGCCTGTGAGCCAGGGCCGCTAAGCCTGCGCGTCCGGAGCCTGTGCTCCGAAGGGGGAGGGGCCAAAAAGAGAGGGGGCCCCGGACCCAAAAAAAAAAAAAAAAAAAAGAAGGGGTAGGAACGAAACTTCTTCATGTGAAGGGGAAAAGACGAGTGAGAAATCTAATAACTATCTGGAGGACCTGGGGGTATTCTTCACCTCGGAAGTTTTTTTCCACAGAATGACGAGAAGCAGCTGTTGAAACCCCTTCTTTGTGCCCTGCATATAACTTTAGAAAGGGAGGCAACTTTTAATTCTTCAGTTAGTCCCCAAAGAAGGAGATGCGAAGCAGATCACAAAAAATGGGCTTCTTGTCCTTAAATGAAGGACTAGATCTCAAAGTCTAAGTTGACTGCTTGGGCTTGGGTCCCTTGGAACCCTACTCACACTGGAAGCCTTTGGCATGTAAAACTGGCAAGGCCTTGGGGAAAATACTGTCACCAAATCATCTTTGAAATAGATTTTACAATGAGTCTTCAAGCTATTTTATTTGTCTAAAAATAAAGTTTGGGGTGAGTTCACAATTTGTAATTTATGAGAGCCTTTGGCATATATTTGACGTCTTCATTTTGATCTCTTCTTTGATGTGATATATCAATTGATTTTCTTTTCCCCATCATTGTTCTTGGATTTGTACAACAGAACACTTTATTTTCAGAAAAGCGATTAGCATGGAATGTGACTTATGGTGTCCTAAACTATGTGCTCTATACATGGTAAATGGTTGTAATTACTATAAGATGAAAGTCATATAGTGGATACATTCTTGGAATTATTATAAAGAAATGGCATGGTCATGGTCTCAAATCAAATTAAAGAGGCATAAAATTCAATTTCATTTTCTCAAGATCTGTGTAAACGTTGAGCACATACAAAATGTGGTTTCAAATGTAACACACTGGCACAGAAGCAGTTTCTGCACAGACGTTGTCAAATGGCATATTTCTAGAATTTTCCATGCTATCTCAAGGCCCAGAGCGTGTTTTCTTATGATGGTCACACCCTGAACCAGAAAAGTGCTAAAATCTGGTTTAGCAGATCCCCAATCTCTCTTTCTCATTAACCCTATGAGGAACTAAAACAACATCACCTCAAACTAAAAATGCTAACGCAACATTGTAAACTATACTCAAAACAAAAACAAACAAACAAAAACCCTAAAGATGCAAGATGGAAAATATTGTACTGGCACTTTTTTGTGGCCATTTCTGATGCAAAGGAACAACACTTTAAGCTTTTCTCACTTGTATTCCATAAGTATATTTATACCATACATTTATAATTGCAAAAGTCAACTATAACCCACTAGGATGGCTATCCTAAAACGACAAGCAACAACAAGTATTGGCAAAAATGTAGAGAAGCAGGAACCCTTGAGCACAGTTGGTGGGAAGGTAAAATGGTGCAGGCACTTTGGAAAACAGTCTGGCAGATCCTCAAAAAGTTCAGCATAAAATCACCATATGACCCAGCAATTCCACTCCTAGGTATATACCCAGGAAAACAGAAAACAGGTATCAAACAAAAACGTGTGCATGAACGTTCACAGTAGGAGTATTCACAATAGCCAAAAAGTGGAAACAACCCAAATGTCCATCAATGGATGAATGGATAAACAGAATGTGGAATATTATTCAGCCATAAAAAGGAATGAAGGACTGATACTGCAACAACATGGATGAACCTTGATATCATTTAATTAATTTAAAAAGCCAGCCACAAAAGACCACGTATGGTACCATTCTGCTTAGATGAAATGTTCAATACAAGCAAATCCATGGAGACAGAAAATAGATCAGTGACTGCCAGGGGCTGGGGGAGGAGGGAATGTGGAGGGCCTGATAATGGAGACAGTGTTTCTTTTTGCGGGGGGGTGTTAAAAATGTTTTGGAATTAGTGATTGTGGCACAACTCCATGAATATACTAAACAACACTCACTTGTGTGCCTTGAAAGTGTGAATTATATGCTATGTGGGTTACATCTCAGTAAAGCTGGTATTTTAAAAAAAACTCAATATCAAGTGGGGAAGCTGGAAATTAAGATAATTATTCAGATAACATGTGTGTCAAACATTGAAAATTCATTAATTCAACAGTACATTATTCAAACGGAGAAGTGTTGGAGGCCTACCGTTGTGCCAGACATTGCTCCTGGTGCTGGGAATATGGCAATGAGCGTAGCAAAGCCCCTGCCCTCAGTAAGGGGACATTCTAACAACCCAGCTTTACGCATTCTGGCAGGTGTGTGTGATCTTAGGATTGGGGGAACTCCCAAAGAGAAGGTTTTTGGGGGTTGGGAGAAAAGCTGCTGAACCTCCTTGTTCACTTAAAAAACAGTGCTCGTGGCTCTTTTCCGTTCTCCACCCCCTACAGTTATTTTTAATACTGACTACAAATAGTCCTGCTTCTAGAAAAATAGCTTCTACAGACTGGCTCAAAACTACTATGAAGCTGAATTCCAGCTCCTCGTGCAAGGACACCTTATCTGTTTGGGGAAAGCCATAGAATGGGTCATGAAAGGAGTGGACAATGGAACTTGAAGTTGTCTAAAGCACCTTCAGTGAACTCATGAGCATGAATCATAGCTACAGAAATCACCACAATTGGTTTTACTTAAACTTAGGTCATAGAACTCTCTAAGACGGCGCCTGTTCAAAAGGATTTTCTTCTTCAAAGTACCATTTTCTTCCTGGTGCATCTCTGCTCCACGGACTACAGTGGTTACCACTGTTGACAACACTGAGAAGTTTTTCAAGGCCCTACCTTCAGAGCCAGGGCATCCTGTCCATCCAACCTCAGCTGCTGTTCTTCCCCTGAATATATCTTCCTTCCCTGCTCCCGCTGGGCAAGGCATCCAGCCTTTCCCTAAACACAACATGCTAGTTCTCTTCTCATGTTACTCAATACGCCCCCATCTTTCTCTCCATGTTACTTCTCAAGGCCCAGCATAAGTTCGTCCTTCTCCAGGTAACTTTCCACAGCTTTCCAGCCCATATTGGCCTTGGTCTGTGCCACAGAGAATCAGATAATGTGTGCCATATCTTGTTTTGTTTTGGTTTTGGTTTTGCTAATAAACCAAGTGAATTTTCCTCCCTCAGCTAGTGTGTGCTTCAATGATACTATAGCCATAGTGCGGAGCTCACTGTTTGGCAGCCATTTTCATTTGTCTCAAGTCTTGAAATAAAAAGTCCTGGGAATATGCTGCTACCCTAACCTTTCAAACATGCACATTTAGTTGCTGGTTATATATAGGTGGTCTGCTAGACGAACCCCTAAGTTACTGAAATGTAAAAAGCACACGTTATATGCTTTATGAACACCCTACATGCCAGAAGGTTGTTAATCTAGTCAATGTGTATATTATACATTTTGACCAAAATAAACCATGAAAGAATGGTTTTCTTCAGGTGTGCTTAACAATGGTATGATCACGGAGTGAACGGTTCATCAGACAATGTGTACCATATCATTGGAGGAGAGATCATGTAGGCAAAATTGAGAAAATTTTGAAAGGTGAGGGAGATACAACATAGCTGAAAAGAGAACTGTCTGAAGAGCACGGATTTTAGCCCCAGGAGCTAATGTAAAAGACCTAATGAAGTATATTAATGTGACGAGCATGACAATTAACTTTCGAAGACAAATCTGCAGCATCTACATCTTCCGATCGCCAAAACTCATACAAAGAAGAGAAAGAAAAACAAATCTGCAGAGCCCATCCTATGTGAGTGATCAGATGTTTAGTGCACACACCACTAAGAGATGCCACTGCTGCATGAGGAATCTGTGCTGTCTCTTTCAACTTGATATTGCCCTCTCTCTTTGTAAAAACAAGGGTGAAGGGGTTATGGCCCTGGTCCTGTCCATCCTCCCTCCATCCCATCCTATAAAGTACAGTAAAGTCCCTACCTATATACCCTTGGCATCCTGTTACTCTCAGACATCTAGTGGTTCCCACCCATTAGCCTTCCACCATCTTCTTCCTTCTCCATTCAAGCCAGGCCATCTACTCACCAGGCCCTCCCACAAATCCACCAAATGCACTTCAGTCTGGAAGCACAGCTTGTGACGTTTTTTCCATCTGAAATGACCTCCCTGCTTATCAAAATCTCACCCCTAACTTTTAAGATCCAGTTTAAGACTTGACCACTCGAGCCCATTCACTCCAGTGTATCCCCTCTTCCTCTTACTTCCTCATTTGACAGTCATATGCTCATCCACATGACGAATCACATAACACCAGGGGTTTTCAAAGGGAGGTGGTTTTGCATCCCAGGGGAACCAAAAACGTGGCAACGTCTAGAGACATTTTTGCCCGGCATAACTGGAAAGGGGTGCTACTGGCATCCAGTGAGTTGAAGCCAGGGATGTTGCTAAACATCCTATAACGTGGACATATTACAATGTCCACAGGACAACATCCCACAACAAAGAATTATACCACCCAGAAGGTCACTGGTGCTGAGGTTGTGAAACCCTGATTCACACATAGATAAGTGTTGTCTACTCAACTGGATTGGAAGCTCTCTAAGCAGGACCACTGCCATTCACAGCGTCTAACCCAGTGCTGAGCATCCCTTACAGCATTCCTTGACAAATGTGTGTGCTGATTGTATGTCACCATCTATCTGGTTGAGTAAAAGAGAAGAAAAGTTCATCTAAAATGATTGGGTTTGCTTTTATCCTTTTTCTATCTAATGGAGTTTATCAGTTTTAAAGAATGTCACTTTATGGGGCTTCCCTGGTGGTGCAGTGGTTGAGAGTCCGCCTGCCGAGACAGGGGACACGGGTTCGTGCCCTGGTCCGGGAAGATCCCACATGCCGCGGAGCGGCTGGGCCCGTGAGCCAGGGCCGCTGAGCCTGCGCATCCGGAGCCTGCGCTCCACAACAGGAGAGGCCACAACAGTGAGAGGCCCGCGAACCGCAAAAAAAAAAAAAAAAAAAAAAAAGTCACTTTAGACTTATGTTCAGTGCCCTTTCTTCTTAAGCCTTTTATGATATGGATGACTCTCAGTAAGGAAATGGGGACAGCAAGTAGCCATGGGAGTGTCTCAAATTGTTGATTGTGATGGAACTAGAGAGAATAGAAGTCTCAAGCTTTCATTTTCCACTCAGCTGTGGCTGGGCAGATGAGAAGCAATTAATTCAGCCATTCAAAAGACATCTAATGAGCTGCTACTGCGTGGTCAACTCTGGGCTAGGCTCCGTTCTCAAGTTTCGGTGTGATGCATTCATTGCTAGGAGCCAAGTCCCTGTCATAGAATACATCTCCCCATGGAAGCAATGTTACAATCTAGACCAGAGCACAGGCATCAAGTATATCACAGATATTACTATGCATAGAGCCTAAACCAATCATAATCACATCATAATATTGCTTCTCTAAGAAATTCACAAACAACATTGCTAAGTTCTTTAAAGAAACAGTGGTGTCTGGATACAATGATGTACGTATTCAACATGCAAAACACAAGTTCACTGAATTATAAAGTCAACTCAAAACCTAATAAAGTAGCTATAAAAATGGATATCAAATACTGGGATGAGTCATTAATGGATTTGCCTTCTACTAATTTGGAAGGACTTGGGGAGTGGTGTGCGAAGCTGAATGGAAAGCCTTGCATCTTTTTCTTTTTTTAATTAATTAATTAATTAATTTATTTATTTACTTTTGGCTGCGTTGGGTCTTTGTCGCTATGTGACGGCTTTTCTCTAGTTGTGGCGAGCAGGGGCTACTCTTCATTGCGGTGCGCGGGCTTCTCATTGCGGTGGCTTCTCTTGTTGTGCAGCACGGGTTCCAGAGCGCAGGCTCAGTAGTTGAGGCTCACGGGCTCTAGCGTGCAGGCTCAGTAGTTGTGGCGCATGGGCTTAGCTGCTCCGCAGCATGTGGGATCTTCTTGGACCAGGGCTCGAACCCGTGTCCCCTGCATTGGCAGGCGGATTCTTAACCACTGTGCTACCAGGGAAGTCCCAGCCCTAGATCTTTTTAAGAAGTTGTCTTAAGGAAGCTGGAGTTGGCCTTTTCTTTCTCTCCAGGGTCTTCTTGACACTTGGCAGCCATCAGAACGTTTCACACTTCCAGAAAAGCTATATCAAAACATTTAGCTGATCATCAGTGCTACTTTTTTCAAAAAGCGTTTCTAAACATTTTCAAAAAAAACCCGTAAAAACAACAAGAAGACAGTATCCTGGAATGGAGGAACGAATGCAGAGAGAATTGCTGTGTGGGTGTTGAATTAGACAGCAGCCACCTAGTCCAGCAGCACAGGGTGAAGGAAAGGGGCACAGAAACTGCCAGCAGGAAAAGGAGGGCTGGACGAAGTCAAAAGAAAAAATCCTATTGGAGCTCGGGCTGGGATAAGTGCTGTGTGTAGCTGGGCAGTGGCTGTGATTGTGTGGCGGTTCAATCCATTCTGAAAACAAGAGACTCCATCCTTTAAAACATGCTTCACACCGCATTGAAGATACTTTACGTCCTTTCCCCAAACCCACGAGGACCATCTAGTAAATGAAGCTGTTCTGAATCAGATTAAATGTGCAGGCTGCATTCTAGCCATTAAACCTCATCTAATCTAAGAATTAGTGAAAACTCATAATTTTCACCAGATAAAAATATCACGTTACAATCATATCAAGGAAATGCCCGAAAGAGTACACTGTAACTGTCAGATGCTGATATCTGAGAGGGTAGTTTTTAATTGGATCAAAATCTCTATAGTCTTTTAAAAAGCTCATTAAAATCCCAGCCACAAAATAAACTTGAAAGAAAAGAACACAAAGCTTCTTTTAATTAATGGAGGCAAATGCAATATTTGCAGAAGTCGACTTGGGGACGATTCATTTGGGATGATTTCAGCAAGCCCTACGAGCTTCCTCATGGTTCCCTCCCCATCTCTCCCTTGCGACATCCAGCACACACGATAAGGATGACAATAACTGGTATTTCTTGAGATTTTTACCATGTGCCTGGTCTGTGCTAAATACATGCATAAATTCCCTTATTTCTCCCAACGACCCTATGAGGTAGGTACTCTTACCATCTCCAGTCTACATATGAAGAAATTGAGGCCCAGAGAGCTAGTGGGGAACCAAAGCCACACAGCCAGCAAGGGGAGGAGTCACAATTCCAGCCCATGTGGTCTGACTTCCGACTCTACTGTTCTCGCTCTACTCTCCATCAGCTACCCATTTTCACTTGCATCCCTGCCCCAGATGGTCCTCCACATCGATCAGCTGCAGTTCTTACAGGAGTGGATGCCGCTACGCCCACAGGGAAGGCATTAGAAACCGCCGTGCATGTGCAAGGTCAGCTGCATGGACTTCATGCCGAGCCCATCCCTGACTTGCACCAGAGCCAAGCTTTACTGACCTTTTTCAGCCTCCACATGGCCAGCCCTTCTACAATCAAGAGCTCTTGCATCCCGGCTGCCATCTCCCCCACTGCCCTTAAAATGGAGCCTCCTTTGGCTCCTTGAGAAGTGTCACCATTGTCCCTTTGGAGAAGGGAGCCTCCTTTGGATGTCTGAGAAGTGTGACCTTTTCATAGTCCAAAGAGTTTCTGGACCCAAACTCTCCTTTAATATAAAATTGTCCTCTTGTTTCCCCTTCATCTTGGCTGAAAACAATGTCTCTGACCTCAGCCCATAATAGCTACCATTTATAGCCTACTTACCACGTGCCAAGCATTCTGCATACATCGTATCACTGAAACCTTATGATCATTCCGCAAGGTAAGCACTAGTATTATTCCTACTGTGCAAGGGAGAAAATTGAGACTCAGCTAGATTAACCGATTTGCCCAAGCTAATACAGGAAGGGAGTGCTGGTGGCAGGGTTAGGGCCTGGAGCCGTAAGACCACCTCGAGCAGGTCATTTCACTTTCCTGAGCCTTGGTGTGCTCCCCTGTAACAGGAAGGAAATAAGAGTTCCTACCTTTGGGGTTGCCACGAGGATGAGATGAGATAATGCGTAGAAAAAGTCAGCACAGTGCCTGCACAAAGGAAGCCCTCACCAATGAATATTTTCTTTCCCTTGCTGAGGGAGTAGCCTTCATGGTGTGGGCCACTACTCACAGGCCTCCAGCCCCAAGATGACTGGAGAAAGATCCAGGCGAACTCTCTGGAGCTGTGTCTTGAACTTCTCTCTTAGGAACAGGGGCTCAGGTGACCTTGGGTTTCTCTGCATCAAGGTGTGATTATCCACCTACAATCCAGCCTATCATCACACCATGAAGGTGAGGTAGCACACAGTGGCACATGCCATGTAGCTGAACTCACTAACAAGTACACTCATTGAGATGTGCTCTAGTCCATACCTAGCTATAAGGTTTCTCACATCCACTGCTTTACCACAAACTACAAAGGATGGGATTGTTTTCCTATTGGGTCAGTGATGAATCCAAAATGATGGTGTTAGCAGACACAGAGAACAGACTTGTGGTTACCAAGGAGGGAGGTGGGGGAGGGATGGATTGGGAGTTTGGGATTAGCAGATGCAAACTGGTATCTATAGGATGGGTAAACGACAAGGCCCCACTGTACAGCACAGGGAACTGTATTCAATATCCTGCAATAAACCAAAATGGAAAAGAGTACTAAAATGAATATATATATATGTATAACTGAGTCACTTTGTATAGCAGAAATTAACAGAACATTGTAAATCAACTATACTTCAATAAAATTTAAAAATAAAAGCTAAGAAAGAAGATGTGGTACATATATGATGAAATACTATGCAGCAATGAAAAAGAATGAAATAATGCCATTTGCAGCAACGTGGATGGACTTAGAGATTATCATACTAGGTAAGTCAGAAAGAGAAATACAAATACCAATGATATCACTTATATGTGTGGAATCTAAAATATGACACAAATGAACCTATCTACAAAACAGAAACAGACTCACAGACATAGAGAACAGACTTGTGGTTGCCAAGGACGAGGGGGATGGGGGGAGGGATGGATTGGGAGTTTGGGGTGAGCAGATACAAACTATATATAGAATGGATAAACAACAAGGTCTACTGTATAGCACAGGGCACTATATCCAATATCCTGTGACAAACCATAATGGAAAAGAATATGAAAAACAATACATATACATATACGTATATATGTATTGTTTTTCATATTCTTATATACATATATGATATAGATATATATATAGATAGATATCTTTTTCATATATATACATATATATGTATAACTGAGTCACTTTGTTGTACAGAAGAAATTAACACAACATTGTAAATCAACTCTACTTCAAGAAAATTTTTTAAAATGATATTGTTAAAATGAAAAGATATAGAAATAATCCAATTGGTTTGAAACAGTACGGGGTTACCTAGAAATGAAATCATTTCATACGTGCTAAATCATATTCAAGATATATACAAACATTAGAAGTAAAAACCAGGGGTAACTAACTCTGCCTTGGAGAGAATCAGAGAATCATAGAAGACAGTCAAGCTGAGTCTCCAATGATGGGCTGAAGGTAGGTAAAGGTGGTGAGAGGAGGGGAATGGCTTTTCAGGCAAAGGAAAGGCACAAAAACACAGAGGTGTGTGAGGAAGTAGGGTAGTCTTAAGAATGATGAGAGCAGGACTTCCCTGGTGGTGCAGTGGTTAAGAATCTGCCTGCCAATGCAGGGGACACAGGTCCAAGCCCTGATCTGGGAAGATCTCACATGCCACGGTGCAACTAAGCCCGTGCGCCACAACTACTGAGCCTGCGCTCTAGAGCTCGCGAGCCACAACTACTGAAGCCCACGCACCTAGAGCCCGAGCTCCGCAACAGGAGAAGCCACTGCAGTGAGAAGCCCGCACACCGCAATGAACAGTAGCCCCCGCTCGCCACAACTAGAGAAAGCCCGCGCGCAGCAATGCAGACCCAACGCAGCCAAAAATTAATTAATTAACTTAAAAAAAAAAAAAGAATGCTGAGAGCAGCGAGGGTTTAAGGGGGAGGGTTTGCTAGACAGATGAGCAAAGGTCAGATGAAGAAGAGTGCCTTGGATGCCATGCCAAGGAGCAGAGCATTCACCCTGTGCTTTCAAAGGTGTCCTGCCAAAGGTTGTTGGCAGGCCGCACACTGAAAAATGTGAGCTTGGGGAAGAGGGGTGACTCCATGATGAAATCCACTTGAGGCGCTGAAATATTCAAAGTTAAACATGCTTGTATGGTGCTAAGAATTGCCTCAGAGGACACCAGAAAATACCAGAGCTGTGAGCTGCATGGGGTTCTCTAACAAATATCATATATTAGACACACGAGCGACAACAGCCCTCCTTGTTCCTCTAAGAGACTTTGGGACAACAAAGCAAAGACAGTCCCCTGAGGATAGGAGCAGAGAGAGGAATGGGCATGCCAACATCAAGTCCTAATGCAATTTGCCATCTCAGGGGAATTCCTGTAAGGACCGAGTGAAAGAGCAAGGGGAGTACGTCCCAGATGGGGGCTGAGTGCAGCCCTTTTGGATGTTAGAGACCTGAGGACCCCAATGATAGAATACATTTCAGAGACTTAAGAGGTGTGATTGGGAAAGTCAGCTGAGGAACCATCTGGCCGAGTCTCAATTCTAAAGTATTGCCTGAATGTGTCAAGAATGGTGTCGCACAAACACCCAGGCAGTATACAGCCTCTGGAAGACAGAGGAATTTGTCTCTAGGAATTTTCCCAGAATATCAGAGGGCCCCAGTAAATGACTGTATTTTGCTCCACCTTCCAGAAATAGATACATCTCTGAGGGTAAAGATCCTTCCAAGGAACTATAAAGATTTTTCTGGGGGGAAAAATGAGTTTGAGTTCTGGCTTTGTTTCAAAGGAAAAGAAACATATTAGGGCATATCTGGCATAGCAAACAGTAGAGTACCTACCAGTGCCTCATGAAATACAAACTGACAAACTGTTTCTGAAATTTAAAAAAACATTTCTTTTCAATAAAAAAAAAAAACAAAACACGTGCTTGTAACGGAAGGACTTCTCGGGACATTTAATATAATGTGAACCTCCAAGAGGAAAGAAGTATAGTATATAGGTTTTCCTGAAGCTACCTGACCACAGTCCCATTTTTCACACCCTATAAAACTAGGGTGCGATGAATGTACTTTGGGAAATGTAGGTTCACAGAGCCACTGAACAGTTTGAATAGGGCCTTGAAAGATCCTTCTGTCAACAGCATGGAAAACAGACTTGTGAAGTAGAATCAGAGCAATATATTACAAAGCTCTTGAACCACTCTAAGCAAGAGATGGTTAAGTAAAGAAGGAGTCATGGGCATGGAGAGAAGAGAGGTCAACTTTGAGAAATATTCATTGGAGTAGAATCCATAGAACTTGAAAGATTGATTTAGATGAGTGGGTGAGGGAAAAGATGCGCCTGAGTTCCTGGCTTGGCATTGAATAGATCATGTGGAGGGTGATTCCACTCATGAAGCATGATAAGGAATAAAGAGAAAAGAGCAGGACCAAGGTAGAGTGGTGGTTAGGAGAAATGCTGGATTCCTTTTTGGGGGTGTGTGGAGTCTTAGGTACCTGTAGGATATCCCAAGTGAGAAAGTCCAGCAGGTAGCTGGATGGATGAGTCTGAAGCTCAGGAGGGAGGTCAAGTCTGCAGAGGTCGATTTGGGAGTTGCCAGCATAGAGATGGTACGTCCACGGGAACGGATGAGATTGCCCAATTCAAGAGAGTGGTCTGCATTAGTGCAAAATGCTACGAAGACAGGTTGGGTATGGGTTGATTATTAGGGTGGGGTTTGACGAGCTGGTCATCAGTGACCTGGGAGAGGATAGTTTCATTGGAAATGTTGGACAAGAAGCCAGATTTCAGGGAAGCAAGAAAGACCAGAAGGTGAGGCTCTGGAGAAGTCAAATCTAGAACATATTTGGAAATATAATCTGAAGGAACAGAAGTTGTTTATCCTACAAAGAGACATGGGAGAGGAGGGTCATGACAAGTGATGCCAAAGAGGCATGAGAGTTATTCTGTTTCCCCAGGGGAGACTTACTTCAATTACATGTTAGATTGACTCAGGTTCTTGCCCAGGTTGTGTGACCTTGGGTAAATTATGTCAGTGATCTGAGCCTCAGTTTCTAAATCCACAAAACGAAGACAGTAATCATAGGTACCTCATGGGGTACTGTGAAGATTAAATTATTTACTAGCGTAACATAAGAGTGAATGTACAGATCCCACTGCTTCGCACAGAGTAGGTGCTCCATAAGGGTTCACTCTCGCTCCCTAAATCACAGAGACAATGAGATAATGCCAGTATTCCTTTGCAAACTCAAAATCTTGACATAGATGGATGTGATGGGTGGGGAGGGTGTCTGTAAATCTCTGTTGAATTTTCATTTTGTCAGGAACCTGAAACCCACCCAGACACACGCTGCCTCTTCTCTCCCAAGCCCCAGACCTTGTTTTCTAAAGTCAATCATCACGATCTGAAGTAGCCATCATTTTAGAGACAGGCTTACGTGGGCACCAGAAAGTGCACGTTGAACTCTTGTGTCACTTTGCACGGTTGTCTTCTGTTGTCGGGGTGCTCTGCGGAGGAACCACCAGGTACCATGAGTACTGAAGCCGCCAGGTTTCTGTGAAAGGTCAGCATCCATCCTTAGCCCCATAGAGGCCACAGAAATGCTAGTTTAAAAAATATATTTTATTGAGGTATAGTTGATTTACAATGTTGTGTTTAATTTCTGCTTGGCAGCAGAGTGACTCAGTTATACATATATATTCTTTTTCATATTCTTTTCCATTATGGTTTATCACAGGATACTGAATATAGTGCCCTGTGCTGTACAGTAGGACCTTGTTGTTTATCTATCCTGTATATAATAGTTTGCATCTGCTAATCCCAAACTCCCAATCCTTCCCTCCCCCATCCCTCCCCCTTGGCAACCACAAGTCTGTTCTCTATGCAATGAGACACTCTTGAAGTCAGTGGTTCTCCACATGTACAGTCAGTGGCTGTACATCGAATCACCTGAGGGGTTTTTAAAATTACAAATGCCCATATCGACTTCTTAAAAAACAAAGAAAATCCTAAAGTTTAACTACAAAAACACTTGTACAGAAAACTTGGCATTTCAACAGTTTCAAACACATGTGCACAATTTTTTTTCTAAAATTTTATTTTGACAGAAATTTTTAAAATTACAAATGCCCAGACCCCCACCCAAGAGCAAATGAATCCAAATTTTAGGAGATGGAATTTAACTCAGCCTCTGCATTTTTGAAAAGCTTCTCAGGTGATTCAGTTGTGCAGCCAGAATTGAGAACACGGCTCCACTACTTGCAAAATACCCAGACCCAGTGCCTAGCACACAATGCGTGAGGGTAAATGAGAATCCCCCTCATGCTTTCTCTCATCAGACACCAACCACACCACTGAAGGAAGCCGCATCTGGCTGGGCTGGCATCAAGAAAGAATTCCACAAAATCCTTCCATTTGTGACAACATAGATGGACCTTGAGAGCATTATGTTAAGTGAGATAAGTCAGACGGAGATAGACAAATATTGTTTGATCTCACTTACATGTGGAATCTAAAGAAGCTGAACTCATAGAAACAAGAGTAGAATAGTGGTTTTGCCAGGGGATGGGGAAACAGGGAGATGTTGGTCAAAGGGTAGAAACTTTCAGTTATAAGATGATAGGTGATGGGTATGGAACGTACAGCAAGATGACTATAGTTAATGATACTGTCCTGTATACTTGAAAGTTGCTGAAAGAGCACATCTTAAACGTTCTCACCACACACGTGCACACACACACGCACTCACACTCACACAAACTGTAATTATGCAATGTGACAGATGTGTTAACTAGTCTGATTGTGGTAATCATGTCACAATATATGTTTATCAAATCATCACGCTGTATACCTTAAACTTACACAATATGTCAATTATATGTCAAGAAAGCTGGGAAAAAAACAACCCCACAGACCTTCAAAAAAGGTCCTAAAGAAGTGACCACATGGCATTTGAAATCTTGACATAATAGACTCATGCACCCACCAGGCACCAGACACCCCCCCTTGGGAAGGCTCTCTAGAATCTGCCCTTCCATCTCACCCCACCTCCTCCCTGGTTCATTTCAGAAAAGTGAACGTCCTTGTCCACAGCTATGGACCCGAGTGACTCCAGATTGCCCCAGTTGTAACAGCTAAAACATCTATTAGCTCTCTCTTAACCTTTTCAATATTTGATATAAACCTTCTCATTCAGTTATACTTTTCAATTTTCAGCTGCATTTGAGTCTTTTCAACTTAATCGAGGCAAAAGAGTATGATTAAATTGTTCTATCAAAATCAAGTGTTGCCATGTAGCTTTCTACATCACTCCCAGAGAGCGCTCGCACAGCGACTCCATCACACGAGACTTCAAAGACTTCAGGCTGATGCTGAAGCCCAAGTGCAGCCCTCGGAAGACAGAGAAGTATGGAGAACTGAAGCATGAAATTGCTTTGAAACGATGAAGCAGAGACGCGTTTTTCTTCCCAATCAAATCTCTGCAAATCCTGACAGCAGGTTTACTCACCACCCTGGAAATCTATTCTCTAGCATTGTTTTTCATACCTGAGTCTCCTGTTCAGCACATCACCCTATAATGAAGCCCATTTACCCTTAAATCACTCACAAAGAAACACATTAACATCGTTGGACACTTGGAGGCTGGCTTCTGACATGACCACTGAATTGAACTGAAGCACAAAAATACCTTCTGCCAGCTCCAGAACACTCACTGTTCAAATGGCAATGCCAAGATGGAGGGCAAAATTCTGGGCTGCCCAGTTGTAGAAGTAGGCTGGATTCACTCCGTCTCAGAGGTAGAAACATTCAAAAAAAGTGGAGACAGGGGGACTGACGAGTTTGTTTGTATACCTGCAGTTACTGGGGGATTATAAACTTATTTGATCAATTTATGCCCGATTGAGGGAGCACCAGAGTTCTGGTTAACATAGGATGCTGCACTGAGAGTCCGAAAACCTGGGCTCCATTCTTGGATCTGCCACTAAACAGCTATATGATTTTGAAAGATACAGACTAGTTGATTATGCCCAAGGTGTATGGCATGACTTATGAGCCGTGTGACCATAGGCAAGTCACTTAACCTCTCTGCCTCAGTCAGCCCCTCATCTGTACGATGGGAATATAACGGTTTCTACCTCATAGCATTGTTCTGAGGATTAAATGAGTTAATATAAACACTAGAACGGTGACTTGCACGTGGGCATTGCTTTGTAAGGATTAGCTATCAACACTGCTTTTAATTGTAAAATGAAAGGTGTACTAAATGACTCTTAAGTCCCCTTTCAACTCAATGACTGTGTTATTTCTCTGTCATCTTGGCACCTCTGTCAGATACTGAAGTAGAAAGAGCGGAATCTGCTGAGAATGTCCAGGGCCAGTCTGCTTGCTTTTCCACTAAAATCCTGGATTTGTGGCCTAACTGGGGAATGAGTCATTCTGGTTAACTGAGTTTTCCAGATTACAAAGGCTTAGCACTTCTTTTTCTCAGGAATCACCAGCTGTGCCCCATCATCCTCAAAGCTGCATCTTTAATCCTCGTCATTCTCTTCACTCTCTCTGCTTCCTGTCTTTATTTCTACTACTTTCTTCTTCTCTTTGTCCTCCCTTTTTGGACTCGGGTTTGGCCTAGACCCTCTCCCCAGCTTTAGTCTCCTAGCTCCTACTCACCTTCAAGTCTCAGCTTAAACATGACTTCCCACGCTAGGTCAGAGACCCTTCATATATACTCTCATAGCACCTGATTCTTCGCCTTTTATAGCACTTATCACTATTGAAATTACGAACTCAGAAGTATTTTTGAATGAATGCATGACGTGTATTCATCTGCGCATTCATTCCTCCATCCTTTCAATCACCCAAGCCATTCTTTTCTTTCTGGTCATGAAACTCATTACAGTGTGTCTTGAATAATCCTTGAAGTCTCAGTATTTGGCTCCTTTTCATACTGTGTTCAGAATCATTCTCTGCAACCAAAACTGAATTAAGAAAAGAGACACATATCTCTAAAAACATCACTGCTCTGGGTACCAGAGGACAATGAAAGAGGGGCTGACCATAAACTTTAAGATGTATGTTGATTTTTTTTTAATTTTGGTTAAATGATTTTTAAAAATCCTCTTCAAAGAAAATGTTAAGATATGTTCAAGTTCAAGGACGTGGAATGGTGACTATCACTTCTCATTATAGAGGTATTTTTGGTAATATATTCAGGGAACCATCCTAGGGAAACATGGTATAAGTAGACAGACCATGGTCTACTGTGACAAAAGCTTTAATTTTTACCAACATTTTAAACACTTAATACCACAATTAATCTTTAACAAATAAATATTTATTTATTTAATATTTATTTTTAATCAATATTTTGTAGTTGAATGAAAGGAAGGGGCCATAAGCACCCCCTTTATAATTTCAATTGCAGTGTAATCTCCCTAGAAATATGTGCTCCCTGATGAGATTTTAACAGAAAGTATTTATACTCATCGATGATGGTTAGAAGTCACCATCCACTTTGTTAAAAAATATTTTCTTTTTCAGGCGTCCAAATAATATTTCCTTACTTTGGACTGGTTCCCTTTAAAGTCAGAAAGTGCAAGTGGCTTGGGGATTGAACAAGCAAGAAAGTTTTCCTTTTCCTTTCTCTAAATAAGCAGGAAAAAAAGAGATGACGAATGAAGTGTAGAGCTCAATGCTTTAGGTCTGACATGTTAAACCAGAGGTTTAAAAATCGACTCCTTTTTTTTCTTGAAAGTTTCCACTTCCTATATGAAACATGAAAAAAAATTGTCTGTGGCAGCTGCTTTTCTTAATAGAAACACTGCATTCTTGTGGAAGAAAAATATCCAGGCTATTTCAGTCTCACAAGGGAGTAACCCGAATTGGGTTCTGCAAGTCCCTGCTAAAACATAAGTGGGGAATAACGGGGGGCCAATCTTCATGGTAAAGCAGCTACCCAAGTGGGAGTGATGGCTAGCTGTAGACACAGCTTGAAACTGAAAGTTCTTGTTTCCCCTCTTCCACCAAGGCATCAACTCTCTTCCAGGGAGTTCTCTGTTCTGGGTAATAGAACCAAAGCTAGGGGGCAGCCGGGTGGGCTGGGAGGAAGCTGAAGTTCCTAGGATCCGGGAAGAGAAAAGGGTTAGGAATCAAAACTGGGATTGGGACCTCTTAGGCTAGCCCAGGCTTCTGAACTGGAAGTGCACATCAAAACCATTTGGGGTAAACTTTTTTAAAATAACAGCCTTATTGAGATATCATCCATATACCATACAATGCACCCATTTTAAGGGTATAACTCAGTGTTCTTAGTGTATTCACAAAGTTGTGCAACCATTACCACAATGAATTTAAGAACATTTTCAACACCCTAAAAAGAAACTTCAGATGCTTTAGCTGTCATCTCCCAATCTTCCCCTTGCCCGTATCACCTGGCAACCACTGATCTGCTTTCTGTCTCTACAACTGTGGCATTCTGGATATTTCATATACATGAAATCATACAACATGGGATCTTGTGACTGCCTTCTTTCACTTAGCATAACGTTTTCAAGGTTCATTCATGCAGTAGCATGTACTGGCACTTCATTCTTTTTTATGGCTGAATGATATTCCACTGTGTGGATAGACCATATTTTGTTTATCTCTTCATCAGTTGATGGACATTTGAGCTATTTCCACCTTTTGGCTGATATGTGCTTTAAGGTATAGGTGCTGAATTATCAAATAGGGCTCAAAATCAGGTCCACAACAACTCCAGGGGATTCCCTGAGAGTGTTTCCTGGAAGCAGGATGCAAATCTCCAGACCAACTCCTTTTACATGCCAGGCCTTATGCTAGTTGCTGGCCTTAGAGACAAGGATGGGACGTGGTCCCTTCCTTCAGGTAGAAAGAGCATTCAGAGAGAGAGAGAGATTGAGATTGAGATCGAGATCAAGATTGAGAGAGACAGAGAGAGAGAAAGAGAAGAGAGAGATTCTACAAATGGTCCCTATCTTCCTTATTAATCCTGATTGGTCTACCAGGGAGTTGATCAGAAGCTCAGATTTGGTGGGAAAAGGCATCAACCTAAATATTTATATAAGAACATTTGTCTTGACCTCTATGGTCGGTCTTCTCATATTCTACGACATGATACTCTAAGCATGGTATACAGATGTTGAATCAAGTACAATTAGAGTCAAGGTGAAAATGTTTGGTGTTTTCCAATTAAACATTTCTCAGAGCAAGAAATCAAAGTAGCTATGTTGCCAATAATGTGCCGAGGAAGGAGCCTAAGGGAAAGCTAACAAACAGCAATCTAAATCTGACTTTGTTCGTGTTAAGTTATTCCTTTTGGAATTGCCACAGCTTAATTATAATCCTGGAATTGTGTTTGATTCATTCTTGTTAAGACCATATGTGCCCGTGTTGCCAGATTCTAGTAAAATAGATATTCTGTGCCATGTTTCAACACTCTGCCATTTGTAAAATTAGCAATTTCAAGGAAGCAAAAGGCTACTTGCCATTTTGCTGGATCAGCACCTCATTTGATCTGCTTGCATATGCTATGAGTAGAATTAAAGAAAGCACAATTTTGTCTCTAGATAAATAAATTTGAATGCAGAATAGATGCAAAGCTGTGTCTTGAGAGACAGGGTTCATTTAAATCTCAAACTAGCTCTTATACAAAAATGTGGTGCTTGGGCTTGGATGAACGCTTCCTTCTGCTCCAGAAATGTGCTTTAAGGACAAGGAAGCTTGTCCACCAAGGGGGGTGGATAGTACCAATTTACTCTCGTCTAATGGATGATGTCAGTTACATGACTACCCTCTCTTAAATTTCTCATAATCACTTATATTTATGTGGAGCTTCAGGCTTCTAAAATACTTTCACATAATCTCATTTAATCTTTACAATGATTGAGTAATACACAATGGGAAAGGATTATGAAGTTCACTGTACAGATGCAAAAGATGTAGTTAAGTGATCTGTCCACAGTCACATGCCTCATTATTGGTAAAGCTGGCCTTAATGTCGTATCTTCTAACACCTAGCCCCCTTCCACTGCCCAGGACTGAAGTCTCAGTTTGATGGTCCCTGAAAACCTGCAGGTGGCGGAATTCCTAGGGGGGCAAAGGGAAAGGTAGTTCAACTGGGAGAAATATAAATGTTTTCAGCTTATTCCCCTCTCCTCCCCTTTCTGGCTGGGACCACACCTTCCCTCCACTCCACTGACACTGGGAGGGAAGGAGATGGTGACGATGCCATTTGGCAGGTGTTTCAAAGCCATCTCTTGCCTTCTTCCCTCTCCTTGACTACAATACTGGGGGCTAAAGTAATGTGGGTTGTCTGGAAACCTCCCTGGGAGAGAGACCCACATGCTTCCAGTCCCAGGACTGCTTAGGCAGATCCGGTTGGTTTAAGGTCTGAGCCTCAGTTTTCTCATCTGTAACATGGGGATAATAACCTCCACCTCACAGGATCCTTGCAAAGATGACAAAAGAAAATGTGAATAAAACTTTTATCAAGGTGCCTGGCTTGTAGCACTTACTGACCACTGGCAGATATTATTTTTAATAAATTCTCAAAGCTTAATCATATTTATTAAGCATGTTCAGGGGAAGGGGGGCAGAAGGATGGTTTGGGTCAAGGGAGAGGTACATACGTACTGAGAATCCTCTCCAAGTTTCCCCTTTATAGGCAGATATTGCCTTCCTACGGACCTGCAAATCACATCTAACTTGTTTCTGTTCTTATGAAAGCTTGTTAACAATAAATATTCCACATCCCACCTACTGAAGTCCTCCTGCCACCTGGATACAATTTTCCCCTTTTTAATTCCTGCTCTGCTTGATGGCACCATGACTGGGTCTGGCCTAGGGTTAGCTCTAAATACCCACCATATGTTTTCAATAAAAAGGGAATGGCTGTGCCCTGATTGTGTTGAAAGTGGCAATCACACATGGATTGGTAAATTTAATGGGAGTGGTTTCTGAAGAACTTTCTTTGTCCTTTCAGTGCCCATCCCATAAAATGCAATGCTCAAGTTTGAACAGCAGTGTGGCTTTGAAATAAATCTACACATACAGCCGAACCCATGGAACACAGGCAACAGAGCTGTCCAGTTCCCCGGAAGGGACAAGAGAGGCAAGGATGCTTTGGAGTCAGTAACCTCCTACATTTTCAGTGTGTGTGTGGGGGGTGAATCTCTGCCACAATTTCTTTTTTTTTTAAACATCTTTATTGGAGTATAATTGCTTTACACTGGTGTGTTAGTTTCTGCTTTATAACAAAGTGAATCAGTTATACATATACATATGTTCCCATAT
>NW_021703779.1:111123494-111300977 GCF_005190385.1 Monodon monoceros
TTCATTAGGTCCCATTTGTTTATTTTTGCTTTTATTTCCACTTCTCTAGGAGGTGGGTCAAAAAGGATCTTGCTGTGATGTATGTCATAGGGTGTTCTGCCTATGTTTTCCTCTAAGAGTTTGATAGTGTCTGGCCTTACATTTAGGTCTTTAATCCATTTTGAGTTTATTTTTGTGTATGGTGTTAGGGAGTGTTCTAATTTCATTCTTTCACATGTAGCTGTCCTGTTTCCCCAGCACAACTTATTGAGGAGGCTGTCTTTTCTCCACTGTATATTCTTGCTTCCTTTATCAAAGATAAGGTGACCATATGGGTGTGGGTTTATCTCTGGACTTTCTATCCTGTTCCATTGATCTATATTTCTGTTTTTGTGCCAGTACCATACTATCTTGATTACTGTAGCTTTGTAGTATAGTCTCAAGTCAGGGAGCCTGATTCCTACAGCTCCGTTTTTCTTTCTCAAGATTGCTTTGGCTATTCAGGGTCTTTTGTGTTTCCATACAAATTGTGAAGTTTTTTGTTCTAGTTCTGTGAAAAATGCCAGTGGTAGTTTGATAGGGATTGCATTGAATCTGTAGATTGCTTTGGGTATTAGAGTCATTTTCACAATGTTGATTCTTCCAATCCAAGAACATGGTATATCTCTCCATCTGTTTGTATCATCTTTAATTTCTTTCATCAGTGTCTTATAATTTTCTGCATACATGTCTTTTGTCTCCTTAGGTAGGCTTATTCCTAGATATTTTATTCTTTTTGTTGCAATGGAAAATGGGAGTGTTTTCTTAATTTCACTTTCAGATTTTTCATCATTAGTGTATAGGAATGCCAGAGATTTCTGGGCATTAATTTTGTATCCTGCTACTTTACCAAATTCATTGATTAGCTCTAGTAGTTATCTGGTAGCATCTTTAGGATTCTCTATGTATAGTATCATGTCATCTACAAACAGTGACAGCTTCACTTCTTCTTCTCCGATTTGGATTCTTTTACTTCTTTTTCTTCTCTGATTGCTGTGGTTGAAACTTCCAAATCTATCTTGAATAATAGTGGTGAGAGTGGGCAACCTTGTCTTGTTCCTGATCTTAGTGGAAATGCTTTCAGTTTTTCACCATTGAGGATGATGTTGGCTGTGGGTTTGCCATATATTGCCTTTATTATGTTGAGGAAAGTTCCCTCTATGCCTACTTTATGGAGGGTTCTTATCATAAATGGGTGTTGAATTTTGTTGAAAGCTTTCTCTGCATCCATTGAGATGATCATATGGTTTTTCTCCTTCATTTTGTTAATATGGTGTATCACATTGATTGATTTGCATATATTGAAGAATCCTTGCATTCCTGGAATAAACCCCACTTGATCATGGTGTATGATCCTTTTAATGTGCTGTTGGATTTTCTTTGCTAGTATTTTGTTGAGGAGTTTTGCATCTATATTCATCAGTGATATTGGCCTGTAGTTTTCTTTCTTTGTGACATCTTTGTCTGGTTTGGGTATCAGGGTGATGGTGGCCTCGTAGAATGAGTTTGGGAGTGTTCCTCCCTCTGCTATACTGTGGAAGAGTTTGAGAAGGATAGGTGTTAGCTCTTCTCTAAATGTTTGATAGAATTCGCCTGTGAAGCCATCTGGTCCTGGGCTTTTGTTTGTTGGAAGATTTTTAATCACAGTTTCAAGTTCAGTGCTTGTGATTGGTCTGTTCATATTTTCTATTTCTTCCTGGTTCATTCTCGGAAGGTTGTGCTCTTCTAAGAATGTGTCCATTTCTTCCAGGTTGTCCATTTCATTGGCATAGAGTTTCTTGTAGTAATCTCTCATGATCCTTTGTATTTCTGCAGCGTCAGTTGTTACTTCTCCTTTTTCATTTCTAATTCTGTTGATTTGAGTCTTCTCCCTTTTTTTCTTGATGAGTCTGGCTAATGGTTTATCAATTTTGTTTATCTTCTCAAAGAACCAGCTTTTACTTTTATTGATCTTTGCTATCGTTTCCTTCATTTCTTTTTCATTTATTTCTGATCTGATCTTTATTATTTCTTTCCTTCTGCTAACTTTGGGTTTTTTTTGTACACTTTCTTATTATTTTTCCATCTACATTAAGGAACTGAGAGCTTACTGTAAACCCAAAGTGCTAAAATCATAGAAAGGAACGGAAAATGTAGGGCAGAGGTGAATGGTTAGATCTGTAAATAAACTGCATTATGTTCTTTGAGCCAGAAAACTTTAGTACTCCCTGATTAGCCCACCTGCTGCTCCCTCACAAGTGGATTCTGGGAAGGCAAATGCATCCTGACAAAGGGTATTGGCCTGAATTCAAATAAATACAAGTAACTCCAAGTCCAAGAAGTCTGTAGCCCACCAAAGCTGAAAACACACAAAGATTCGTTTAATCTGTCATGCCCTTTCTCCTTGATTGCAGTGGGTACTTGGTGGACGAAGAGCACAACGTAATTGATGGAAAAAAGTATATTAACCTTAAAGCAAAGTCATGTGGCTGGATGCCGTAATCCCAAGCCCCTGGTATTTTCCAAGTCAGATGAAAAATGAGGCCTTCAGACTGCCGAACTGCAGATTGATTACCTTACCACCCTGTAAAAAGGGCTTGCCAAGAACCCCATCACTATTGGAATTCTGGGCTCTTTCTTCTGTCTGGAACTTGACAAAGAAAATGGAATTCCATTTAATACTGGACTGTGTAAAATTATAGCTGTCATTTTCAGACTCGAGTGAAAATAGGCATTTGGGTCCAGTTCTTTCTCTCTGGCTTGGTGTAGTATGTACACGTGTGTGCACATATGTACACACGTGTGCACATTAGGAGAAGAAGCAGCCCATGCAAGGAAGGAAGCAAAAGGGTTGCCACCTCACCAGGAAGCTGTCAGAGATGTCCAGGATTTTAGCAACTTGTAAAGGAATGTAGGGCTTGAGATTCTCATCCACCACCCATTCTACCCACCAGCAAAACTGAGGTCCAGAGAGGCACAGGGACCTCCCAGGGGCACTCAGCAGAAGAGTCAGCAGGGACCCTGGACTTCCTGTCTACAAGTCATCACTCCCTCTGCCACGCTGCCTCTTTGTACCTAAGGATCTTTAGCATTTTGCTTTTCTTTATGCTTTTTAAGGTGCAGTTGTTTGTATGTTACTGATTCAAGCTTCACAGCACACTGATGTATCCCAGCACTGTCCTATCTGTGCTACTTTATAAATGTATCCCCTGAAGCATGTCAAAACATATAGTTATTAGTTATTTTAAAGGGAAAAAATGGTTCAGTAAACCTCTACAGAATATATCATTTGAGTTCACATAATAAAAAATTGATTTTGTTAAAATAAAATCATTTGAGAAGACAAGTGTTTGGCTTGAGGCTGATGTCAAGTCTAGTGTGGACAGGCCTCCAGATCTTCTAATTGAGCTGCCACCATCCAGCCATGAAGTCACAAGTGCCCACACTCCCAAAGCACTCAGCAAAAAGTGTTGCATATCTTCATAGTAGTACTTATCCAAGGGTTTTATAATTATCTCTTTACTTCTTTTCTCCCCTGGATTTCCCAAGGATGGTAATTCCTTCATCTTTGTGTCCCCAGAACCCAGCAAGGGGCCTGACCCAGAGTAAGTATTCAGTAAATGTTCGTTAAATAAATTACTAGAGTAGCATCATTCCATTTTACGAAGTTCTGGCAAGTCCATTCCCCCGGGCACTGGATTATGAGCAACTTATGTCCTTGAGCCTAACGATCTTTCGACAATTTCTAGTGGCCCATCAGAAAAGTAAGGCACCATCTTGGTTCTTTGTGGTGAATGGTCAACTATAGCCAAGGGAAGAACCTTTAAGGGGCAGATCAGCACCATTAATAAGAAGTGAGTTTCTAGGCCTTGAAAGCCCCTTCAGAGAAACTGGTGGATAGGACTTGGGATAATTACAAATGTTTCTGGAAATGTCTATCTGATTGGAATTATTTCTAATTAGACACTAATTAGAAAGGTGAAGTGCTATGGAGTAGGACAATGCAGTCCCATGTAAGCTCCTAAACATTGATACCTGGGTCACTTTATTTCATCCCCAACACAGTCAGTGTCAATCTCCATGTGAAATACTGTGCTCTCTTTCATTTTTGAGCTGTTGATTGTGCTTCTGCCACTGACTGGTTTTGTATGAATGACAGGATAACCTCTCTGTGAGCATCGCTTCCTTCAACTGTAACGTGAGGATAACATAGGATTATGGAAAGGATTGAATGAGATACTACGTGTGAGATGCCTAGTGCATTTCAACAGTTCTCAGTAAATCTAAACTATTATTCTCCTTCTCTTGGAAAGACCTTACAGGACACGCTGATCTCCTTACCTGCTGGCAAAGGCTGTAATGAAAGGGTACAGTAAAGATAACGTAAGGTGGGGTGTGAGAGAACCAATTCTCAAGAGTCTAGATGCCAGAATAGTGGTCCAGAGCATCTCACTCCCACCATCCCCTATGCTGACTGCTGCCCCACGTGCCTATGTCAAGCCCACAGCCTGTCTTGGAATGCAGGAGAACCCCGTCATACCATGGTCTGCAACTATTGGCTCCAGAGGAATTACATGCCCAATCTCATCACTAGAAACACTCCAATACCACAGAGAGAAGGGCCGCAAGAACTTGGTTGGTTTCTGAGTATTGTTCCTGCCTCCTGATCCTGGTGTTTCATTAGCCCCATGTCACAGAGCTTAGCTCCGGTTTCCCATAGAAGTTAATCCACAGGAAGGACATCCTATAGTTACAAACATTCTCCTATTTTCTCATTCAGCCCCCCCTTGCAGCTTACTCATTCTACCTCCCTCCTCTTGTGCTAGATTCATTTTATATGATTTGATTAGTTTCACTGCAAAAATTGAATATTGATTATGAGATAAAGTATGGAAAGAAATATTAACTGTTTTGATTTAGAAAGGGGACCTGTTAGGATTGTCCTCTGATGGATTACACAGTTAACTTCCAACTGCTTGGAACCCCCCAGGTCAGCAGGATTTCAGTGCCAAGTGGCTGCTGTCTGTTTCCTTCCTCCCTTGGCCCAACATGGGAATAGAACTTGAGGTGGCCTTCTCTCGGGTCCCTTGTGTGCAGCAGACCTCTGTTCTCCCAGAGAACTTCTGCTGCCTGCACTCAAGTGGGTAGCACTTGTTTACCTCATCACATGGTAGTTGGAAGGAAAACGTTAAACTGGGTGCATCCACAAAGGATGTGAGAAAAAGGATAGTTCTAAGATGCTCTATGGAACCATCCTGGCTAGCAAGGAATCCAAATCTTTTTTTTAATCGATACCTAAGGGATCCAATTAAACATGTGTCTTTTGTTTTTATTGATAACAAAAAAATGGTACATCAGAGAAATACAGGATGAGATGTTTTTCCTCTCCAGAGGAAATATTAATGCTAAGCTGTAAGGTGGATGGTGGAGCATTTATAAAGGCTTAAAGGGTTTATAGACTTTAACTGCGACCTGTTTGAATGAATACAATTAAACATTGTAACACAAAATACCTGCATAACATGTAATTAGAGAAATATACTCTTTAATGGGGTTGTGTGTGAAAGGCTGGTGACAAGGACAAGTGAGGCCAAACACGGTACTAGAGAAAGCTATCATGGTGCTACTCTAGCTAGTTTAAAACCCAACCCAGGAGAAAAACGAAACCTCGGACACATAAAACTAATGACAGTCGTTTATGTACTCTGCTTATTGCTTTTGCCTGAAGACCAGGCAGTGCAATGCTGGTAACGTATCTCAATAGGTGTGTGTCACACTACCTTTGTAGTTGGCTTTGATTTGAAGGGAAAATCAGATGCCTCTCGTCTCTGTCCTCACAGTCTGCGGTCTGCTCCTGCGGCAAGGCTGCCTGCCTTCTCTTGAGTTTCACAGACGAGGGGGAGACTATAAAGTAGTAACACTTTCCTGGGAAAACAAACCTTCATTCCAAAATCAACTTGGAGATTCGAAAAACAGAGCAGACCAGCTGCTCCCTCTAGAAGAAGACTTCCTGCTCAACTTCTGGGAAGCTAACTAATGCTCCCAAGGACAGCTGATAATAGGTGAAAACTCACTCAAGACCAGGGGAACAGAGGGGTGCCAGGAATGCACCTTCACCTCTGCACCTAGTGGTCTGTGCACAAAAGCGCTCAACAGAGACGTTGTGATTTTTCCAGTCTCAGACACCCAAGGAAGAGTGGCTTCAGATCTACCTGGTCAGGAAGGGGAGGTCAACCCGAGCAGAGAAGGGGGCTGAAAGCTCTCCTGCCACTACAGTCATCACGCCAAGTTTGGAGTCTCCCTAGAGGATGCTGCCCCAGTAATGAGCCTATTCTCCCCACCCCCATTCCCTCCTTCCTCAGGAACGTGGTCGTGTGGCCTTGTGCACTGTCGCTCCTTGACTATGGCCATGAAAAGGAAGCTGGGGAAAAGGGACATTTACAGGAAGCCTGGACAGGCCCATGGCCACCCCTGCCCAGTTTTAAATATTCTGTTCAGTTCCTACTAGGCCTGGAGCTGTCTCTACTTGGTTAGCTAAGTGGCCAGCTTCTCTGCCTAGTTTTCCCTTCATTGGTCCCTACTAGCTAGAACTTCCTCTGAGGTTTTCCTAGTCTCCCAGGAAATTGCTCCCTTTTACCTTCTTTCCTAGTTTTCCGTCCTAAAACTCCAGGTTTCTATCTCTGCCAAATCGTTAAGACACTGCTTAATGGACACCCCTCCCAGAGCAGCGTCCTGCAGAAGTTCACAAACACGGTGCAAAGAGCTGGGACTGGAAGTCAGGCAGATTTGCCTTAGAATTTCAAGAATTCTGGACAAGCGACTCCCTGAGCCTCAGTTTCCCCATCTGTAACTTGTGTATAAAAATAGTAATCCACCTCCTAGAATTACTGGTGGTATTAAATGAGATAACGTCTGTAGACACTTTGACGATGCCTGGCATATAGTAAGTACTCAAAAAAAAGGTAGCTCTTCTGCATCAGCAGGCATAACTTTAACACCTGCTTCCCTGTACAAAGAGAGAGCCTAAGAGCAGAAGGCTCATGTTGGCAACTGCATAACTGCCATGGCAGGGCATAAAACTCCAGGCTGTTATTTTTATTGTTAAATCAAAACTATATTGATAATTTATACATGAAAATCAATGGCAAACTCAAATAATTGGCTTTATTTACACCTTTAAGCCTATGCCTTTATAAAAGTATGACTCCAGTGAAGAAATATGGCAGAAGGACTGTTGACATATGGTTTTCTTACTCAGGCTTCTTCCCTGAGCTTAGGAGGCTGAACGATTCTGTGGGAGTTACCAACATTCCAGTGCAGTGACAGTGTCACGACTGCCCCAGGTCGGTCACGTCCATCATACAAGCCACCGCTTAGAAGAGGCACAGATACAGGAAAACACATGCACCAAAGGCTGGACATCGAAGGGTCCTTCTTGGCCTTATCCTAGGGGAAGAGGCTGAAGCCCACGAGTCATTACACTGCATGGTGTCAACACCTCTAGCCATGCGCACTGCTGTTCTCCTTCTTAATCCAGTCACCATATCCACACTACTATATATAAAATAGATAACTAATAAAGACCTCCTGTATAGCACAGGGAACTCTGCTCAATACTCTGTCATGGCCTCTATGGGAAAAGAATCTAAACAAGAGTGGATATGTGTATATGTATAACTGATTCACTTTGCCATACAGTAGAAAGTAACACAACATTGTAAATCAACTACACTCCAATAAAACTTTCTATAAAAATCCAGTCACAAGACAGGGTCATGGGCTCTGTTGTCCTACTGGGGTGGTAGTTTGGGCATTCAAATTGATTCCTCTTTAAAGCAGCTTATTGAAATAGCCAGATTTCCACCCTGTATCCAAACCTCATCAAAACGGAAGTCTAGGGCTTCCCTGGTGGCGCAGTGGTTGAGAGTCCGCCTGCCGATGCAGGGGACATGGGTTCGTGCCCCGGTCCGGGAGGATCCCACATGCCGCGGAGCAGCTGGGCCCGTGAGCCATGGCCGCTGAGCCTGCGCGTCTGGAGCCTGTGCTCCACAACGGGAGAGGCCACAACAGTGAGAGGCCCGCGTACCGCAAAAAAAAAAAAAAAAAAAAAAAGGAAGTCTACACCAGTACAGTGTACAAAGCGGAAATGCTGGTGTATATAGCTACTGGTTGTCACTGTCCATAGATGTTCAGTGTGGTGCCCGGGGGACAGTATGATGGGAAGGAGGGCTAGAGGGCAAAAGGGGCCAGGCCCAGCCCTACAAAGAAGGACACTTCAGGGTGTAAGGTAAGACTGTTTGGTAGATGATGTATCTGATGAACTTGGAGTGTCAGTTCTATACACATGGGGCCACCTTTGGCCTTCGTTGGTCTTTGTCAGCTTGGCTTGTTGCCCCACAGAACCATGGGGCACACCAGGGGAGAATCAAATATTAAACAGTACATCTCCCCTAACACCAGTCCCGTAAGTGTGAAGGAATCAAGAGCAGGGGACGAGTTGGAGGTTCTGAGATCTTCTCAGCAAGATCTGGTCCAAAAGCTCCTCTTCTCCAGCCTCCCTGCTTTCCTCCTTCCCCTTGTGGCAGGCCAGTCTCTCACCCTTCCCACATGCAGCTTCACAGCCTAGGACCCCTCGCCGACAGAGAGCCCCAGATTGCTATGTCTGCACAGCTCAGCTAAATACACACCTTTCCCCTCAGACACCAGCCCTCCAGATCTCAGCCACGTCTTCCCTGGCCCCATACATACCTCATCCCTCCTGAGAAGCCACTTCATTAAGGGAGGCCAGAGTATGCACTCGGGGAGCAGCTCCTGAACTGTAAACATTCCTACCCTTCCCCCTATCATTCCAAACTGGGTATTATGTTTGTGTATCTCGATAATTGCAAATTTTGTAAAGCATATGAAATGTAATATCTTGCAGGTATTAAAATTAGTTCCAGTACACAAACACCTATTAAAGGTCATCCCCGTTGAACAGCCTGAATGGACTAGGACATTATACAATACAATATTTTGCCTCCCCACAGAATATTGTATCTCTATCAGCAAAGGGATATTAATATGAATATCATCCCTGTAGATCTCCAAGGCTCCTTCCAACCTGGATATTCTGAGGCTTTACATTTCTCTACAAAAATTGCCTTTTTAGGGAGAACAGGGTGTTAAGGTGATATTTGCTGAGATGAGACTTTGCCTTGGTGTGTCACATTTAGAACCAACTCCTCAGAATGACGGTACACCTAATAAGAGCAATTCAATCCATTTTACAAAGAGAAGCTAATCATCCATTCTCTCCTCCTTGCAGAGAAGGTTCTGGTGGAGCAAGAAAAACAAAAGGACTTATACATTCATCTAACCAATTCTGCCACTACTCTTAAATTCTTCCTAATCCCTCCAAGGCACAAAGTGAACCCTTAGCTAAAATGCCACAAAAGCCTCATCTCATTTGTCCTACATGGACTTGTATTATTTCTTCCCTTATAAATCACTCTGCACAACACAGACACACACAGACAAGAGCTGAGGAATATAAGCAGTGATAATCTGCAAGCAATTCCCAAACTATCCGTCCCTGTGATCTTCCAGACTGCTAAATGACCTAGAGCAGGGATTGGCATGATAGGAAATACTTAAACTTTCCAGGCCATATGATCTCTGGTGCAACTTCTGAACTCCGCCGTTGTAGAGTGAAAGTAGCCTGAGACAATACGTAAATGCATGAGCATGGTTGTGTTCCAATAAAAGTTTATTTATGGACACTGAAATTTGAATTTCATGTCATCTCGCCATGCCACAAATAGCACTCTTCTTTTAATCTTTTTGCAACCAACTACAAATGTAAAAATCATTGTTAGCTCACAGGCAAACTGGATTTGGCCTTTGGGTCATGGTTTGCTAAGCCCTGTCCTGGAGGAACAATGTGTAGCAGCCTGTACTATTCCTACCTGAGGGGGTAAGGAAGTAACAATAATTATGATGACATCTGCACCCATGATAGGTGCCAAGGATTGTGCTAAGCTTTTTTTTTTTTTTTTTTGCGGTACGCGGGCCTCTCACTGTTGTGGCCTCTCCTGTCGCAGAGCACAGGCTCCGGATGCGCAGGCCCAGCAGCCATGGCTCACGGGCCCAGCCGCTCCGTGGCATGTAGGATCTTCCCGGACCAGGGCACGAACCCGCATTCCCTGCATCGGCAGGTGGACTCTCAACCACTGCACCACCAGGGAAGCCCTGTGCTAAGCTATTTAAAGGAAGTTTCTCATGTAATCCTTACAGCCAACCTGTGAGGTTGGGACTAGTGTCCTCATTGTGCAAATGAGGAAACTGAGACATAAGAAAGGTGAAACTGACTTGCCCAAGGCTGGGGTTACTACGTAGAAGAGCCAGGATTGGAACCACATCGGACTGACTCTAAGACCCACACTCCTTACTGCTACCACACTCTGTACAGAACGGGACTGCCAGGTCTACTCTCGTTGGACTACGCCAGTAATATGAAATCCTGTCTCAGGAAGATGTGAATACAACGGCTGCAAATGACAATACTCTCAAGTACATGAACGAGCGGACCTAAGGCAGCCACGATTCAATTAAAATCTGAGGTGTTGAAACTTGATTTTCCTTGAGTTTTCAACAAGTATTTTAAATGCTTGATTTTTTTCATAGCTGACTGAGATAAAACAATAAAGGTAACCTAAAAAGGAAAGGGGCCAGATGGGCAGAGCTGGATGGAGATGATTGTCGGCAGGGTGGGCGATGGAGAGGAGGGAGTGGACAGTGTCACTGGTTTCTCTCTTGACTCAGTTTCTGTAGCTCTTTATCGAGCTCATGTCAGAGCAGGCAAAATTGCTGAATGTGGCAAAATGGAAAATGTTAACACCTTAAAAGACTAGAAACGATTCAAGAAACAGCTGATAGATTCTTTGCTGCAAGGCGTGGTTTTGGCTGAAATACAAGCAAGGTGAAAGGACACTAAGAAAGTGACTGAAGGCAGAGGGTTCTGGGCATCAGAGCAAAACAGCACTAGCGCTAAAAGGCTCACAGGAAGGTAATGTCGTGACAAGAGAGGGCTTCTGTTTGCACTCCCTCAAGAGGGCTGGGAGAATCTCAGCATCGGTGTCTGGCCATTTGCTCCCAGTAGGAAAGTTCCTGAATCCTCTTATGCAACTGCACTTGAGGATCCCCAGCCTACAAGACACTTCAAGCTTGGCTGGCTTGGTGCATTCACTTGCATTCCAGAAGTGTCCTCACAGCCCTTCCCCACCTGTCTGCAGATATTACCCTGTGGAGCTGCTCAGAAAATGGCTTTCCCTAAATCTGTGCTCCAGAAGATCAGACAGGTGCATTAAAATTATCATCTGAATAAGACACAGGATGAACAACAAAAAAATGAGACACACAAAAAGGGAGCCGTTCCACTCAAACCCCCAACGACTTCCCAAAAACCTCTTTTCACATTTCCAAATGTCATGCTCCACACTTAAATTAACATACTTTTCTTCCAGACAGGGAAAAAAGTATCCCATTTGTTTTGCCATTTAAAACTGTGCTTCGTGACCACCTAGAGGGGTGGGATAGGGAGGGTGGGAGGGAGGGAGACGCAAGAGGGAAGAGATATGGGGACATATGTATATATATATAACTGATTCACTTTGTTATAAAGCAGAAACTAACACACCATTGTAAAGCAATTATACTCCAATAAAGATGTTTAAAAATAAATAAATAAAACTGTGTCTGTGATGTAAGTGTTTCCTGTAACTGGAGGCTACGGGGCAAAGGAGATTTTATCTTGAAACTCTGCAGTTCCTCACCCTACAGGCCCAGGTAATGCCTGGGAGGGCACCACCCAGTCAGTTCACTCCCCAGGGCTCACTGCTCGACTTCCTTCCAAATCCCAGCTCTTGGAAAGCTGACACTGTCGAAGACACTGGGGAAAGAAAGCCTTCTGGAAGAAACTGATACTTCACAGCTCAGAACTCCAGGGCTCTATGATTGCTTTGGGGGTGGAGAGCCACCTCCTATGGCCTAGAATAAAGAAGATGACAATATGGTGTGAGTTTAAACTCTGGCTCCCCAGGGGAAGAGTCCAAAAAAATGGCAAACACAAGGAAATTGAAACTAAATGGCTAAGAGATGCTAAATGAGCACCCTCAGTTCCATGTGAGAAGAGCTGGCGGGTGGTGGTTGTCAGATCAGCACTGGACCACCGCCTTCCCTCTAGTGGTCTCTCAGCAGGGGCCAGGGTAGCCAATGAGACGCACGCCACTACCGCCGGACGAGACTGCATGAGTGGCAGTGACATCAATTCATGGATTTCAAATGTGTAAAGGAGGGTTTCTCATGCACCAAACTCAACAAGTGGAAGGTGCGACCCAGGCAACAGATTTTAAACAAACTCTATAAGTAGGTGACGCTGATTCACGTGGCTTCAGGACTACACTGCAAGGAACACTCTTTATCCTACTCAATCAAAATCTCTGAGAGTGGACACTTAGGTTGCTTCCATGTCCTGGCTATTGTAAATAGAGCTGCAATGAACACTGTGGTACATGATTCTCTTTGAATTATGGTTTTCTCAGGGTGTATGCCCAGTAGTGGGATTTCTGAGTCATATGGTAGTTCTATTTTTAGTTTTTTAAGGAACCTCCATACTGTTCTCCATAGTGGCTGTATCAATTTACATTCCCACCAACAGTGCAAGGGGGTTCCCTTTTCTCCACACCCTCTCCAGCATTTATTGTTTAGATATTTTTTGATGATGGCCATTCTGACTGGTGTGAGGTGATACCTCATTGTAGTTTTGATTTGCATTTTTCTAATAATTAGTGATGTTGAGCATCTTTTCATGTGCCTCGAGTTATTTGTAGTGAGGTGGATGGACCTAGAGTCTGTCATACAAAGTGAAGTAAGTCAGAAAGAGAAAAACAAATACTGTATGCTAACACATATATATGGAAGCTAAAAAAAAAAAAAGAAAATGGTTCTGAAGAACCTAGAGGCAGGACAGGAATACAGACACAGATGTAGAGAGTGGACTTGAGGACACGGGGAGGGGGAAGGGTAAGCTGGGACGAAGTGACAGAGTGGCATGGACATATCTACACTACCAAATGTAAAACAGACAGCTAGTGGGAAGCAGCCGCATAGCACAGGGAGATCAGCTTGGTGCTTTGTGACCACCTAGAGGGGTGGGATAGGGAGGGTGGGAGGGAGGGAGACACAAGAGGGAAGAGATATTGGGATATATGTCTATCTATAGCTGATTCACTTTGTTATAAAGCAGAAACTAACACACCATTGTAAAGCAATTATACTCCAATAAAGATGTTAAAAAATAAATAAGTAAATAAGAAGGTAAGAAAAAAACCAATAAAGATCTATTTTTTAAAAAATCTGTGAGAATGGATCCGAGAAATCTGCAGACGTTCATTCAACGAAAGTGTTTTCAGCACTCACTCTGTGGCAGGCACTATGGCTGGTGTCGGGATCCACAATATCATGGTTCCTGCCTCTACTGCGCTTGCGCATGATCCGCATAGGGGACAGACATCTTAAAGCATATCTCTAATCCCACATTTTGACTAAGGGTCTGAGGAACAAAATCCTCACACAACTGGCTAAATAAATGGAGTTTTCTTTTTCTCTCCCTTTTTGTTTTTTTTTTTGGCCGCGCACCACGTGGGATCTTAGTTCCCCAAGCAGGGATCGAACCCGGGCTCCTGTGCAGTGGAAGCACCGAGTCCTAACCCCTGGACCACCAGGGAAGTCCCTGTGGAGTTTCTTCCTGGTTTCTTTTCTTTCCTGCTCATGTTCATGTTCTCCTTGCATGGATTACTATTCTAAGAAAGGTCTTGTCCAAGCAACAGTCTCCACTTTATGATCCTATCACATGCCCCATATACCACCTCTATGCTTCATTTCCATTACTATGAGCTTCCCTGGGATGGAAATTACATATCATGAAGAGCAACACAAAACAAACCAACAATGCCTTCCTGACTTGCACTGAAAAAATAATACCTTATCAGCTTTACTCCAACTGCATTGTTCTTTGTACAAAAGTAAATGACTATATGAGCTTGTCTGAAACACAGATATAGCTTTAGTTTAAGCCTCTGCCCTCAAGAGACCAAGCAGCCTGAATCATGAGATAGAGCTGAAGAAGAGGATATTTTCTCCCCGACTCACAACCCACAGGTTTCTGAAACTTCCATGATCACAGTTCCAATCTTGGTGCCAAGAGACACCAGACTAATATTTCTGAAATGTTATTCATGAATCGCCTGTATAAGAATCACTTTGGGACGCTCGTTAAATATGCAGATTCTCAGACTTTCCTTAAGCATTCTAGAGTAGAGTAACTGCATTAGTTCCCCCAGTTAATGGCCTCTCTATAGCCTTGCCCTTTGCCCTCTAACTCTGTAGACCCCTCCCACTCCAAATCTGCACTCAGCCATGTGACTCGCTTTGGCCAGTGGGATATTAGCAAATGAGATACAAGCAGAGACTTGAAAAGCTTCAGTGCATTTCCACTTGCTCTCTTGTACGACAGACCTGTGCTGTGCTATGAGAACAAGTCTGGGCTAATTTTCTCAAGGATGATCGTCCACGTGGAGCAGATACTAGCCATCCCAGCTGAAGCCATCCTAGAAAGGCCAACCCCTAGCTGACCCGCCAGCTGACTGCAACTGAGTGAGTCCAGCTCTGCCCAGCCAAGCCTGGCCCTGATCAGCAGAACTATTATCCAACCAACGCACAAGTGTTCCAACATCTCCACATCCTCACCAACACTTGTTATTTTTGTTCTTTGGGGGTATTTTTTTTGGGGGGGTATTTTTTAACCATCTCTGAATGGGTGTGAGGTGTGGTTTAGATTTGCATTTTGCTAATAATTAATGATGTTGAGCATCTTTTCACGTGCTTATTGGCCATCTGTATATCTTTGGGGGGAGATATATCTATTCAAGTCCTTTGTCCATTTTTAATCAAGTTGTTTGTTTTTTGTTATTGTTGTTTCCATAAGGATTTTACATGGTATAAATGGAGCAAGGTTTCTTACACAAGTAGAGAATTCTGAATTAAAGAAGGAACTAATCAGGAAAGCCTCAGACTCTGTTGAAAAAAGTCCTTAGTTTATCAATGCCCTGTGCATCCTTTCTTCGTAACCCTATCACAGAGAAGGGGCTCAAGTCCACATCTTATCTCTCCCCATTTATTAGCTGCCTCTTGACTGACTCATTTCTCTCAAAATACGTGATCAAATTTCCCCATCATAAAGATAATTTCTCTAAGATATGTTTTGTCTTCAAGATTCTGCCATCACTCTCCACCTTACTAGACAAGTTTCTGGAAAGAGTAGTCTACACTCAATGTCACCAGATATCCACTTCACATTCATATTTTAAACCAATGCCACATGATTTCCACTCCTAATAGAGACTTGGTCTGCTTTCTATTCCTCAATAACCTCTCCAATTGCTAAATCCAAGGGACATTTTTCAGTCTATCTGACTTGGTGACTCTGTAGCACCTGACAATACCGACCACACCCTCCTTATTGAAATTCCCTTCTCCAGTGATTTTGGTGATCTCTCTCGCTCACTCTTGGTCCCCTTCAGTTCTTCCTGCTTCCTTGGTTTTGATTCTTTGCTACATTTCTTCTGCCCAGATTCTGTCCTTATTGTCCCTCAAGCTTCAGACCAATATATCCATCTGCTTACTGGACATTTACACTTGGAAGACTCAGAGAAAGTCCAAGCGCAACAAAACTGAGCTCACTTTCCTTCCTTCCCTAATTCCATGCCTCTGCTCAGGCTTCCTACTTCACTGAGTAGCAGCGCGATCCACCACATCATATGAGCTGGAAAACCAGGCCTTCATGGTTGACTCTCCTTCATCTCTGCCCTGACCACATCACATTGGTCACATGTCCTGTCCGGTCAGCTTCTCTTACTTGTATCTCTTCCTCTCCATTTCCATGGTCCTAGTCTATGTCCTCACTACCTTTTACATGTTGTGAAAGTGTCACAACTGATTATTTTGTGTCTCTCATCTTTCCTCCATTTAAACCGTCCTCTACCCTATTGCCAGAGAAAGTAAATAGATAAACGAATAAATAATAAATAAACTACAATGAGTACATGTTTCCTCCATATTCAAAAACCTTCAAAGCTCCCATTTTCTATAATGTCCAAACTGGCATACAAGTCCAGGGGTTACTGTGGTATGTAGAAAGAGTGTGGGCAGTAGGTTCAGAGGGAGATCTCAGTTTGAATCTAGACTCTGCCACTTGTTAGGTGTGATATTCATCAGTTTATTCCACCTCTTCGCATCTGCTTCCTCAGGATGATGGTGAGAATCAAGTGAGTTACCTTATACACATTCAGTACTTGGTACTTTACAGAGCCTGGTGCATAGTAGGGGCCCATAATTATCAATTCTCTTCCCTTTTCCTACTGAGTACAGTCCCAATCTATATTTTCAGGCTCACCTGCTATGCTCTGGACATATAGAACACTTAGCCTTTCTCCGACCATGGCAAATACTTGCTTTCCTCTGCTTCTGCTGTTACCCTACCATGGAATGACTTCTCTCATCCCTTTCAACCTGATGAAATCCGACTCAGATTTCAAAACTCAAATCAAATACCACTGCCTTCAGGAAGCCTTTCCAATACCCTCTATACTTCGTGTGTACTTCATTTGGGGCAGTTCCTATAGTTTGATTTATAGCTACATATCTGTTCACCTGCCGTATCTGTTCACTTGACTCTGAACTCCTTAAGTCTACAGACTATTTCTTAAACATCTTTTTTATACCTAGCACCCAACATTCAAAAGTATATGTTGGAAGAAACTGAATAGAAACTCTGCATGAGGGCAGTCAGGGTTTAAAAGCTGAAGAACAAATATGTAAAGTCTATTTCTGGATCTAATAAAATATATGTTTTCATGTTCAATTACTAGGTAATAACATTATAACAACCACTTACGTAATTCTTCTATTGCAAACAGTATTCTAAATACTTAACATACATTAACTCATTTAATCTTCACAACAGACCTGTAAGGTAGGTACAATTATTACTTCAATTCAACAACAGAGGAAACTGAGGCTCAGAGAGATTAAGTGACTTGCCTGAGGTTACACAGCCTATAAAACGAGGAGCTGAGAGTCAAATCCAGACAGTCTGGCTCTCGAATCCATGCTCTTAACTGCCACTGAGCTCCAAAAGTTCATATTGTAATTAGCTTTGCAGCATGCTAAGATGGCAGCATACATGAATTTTCATCTTGGCTCTGCTATATGTGTATCCGTAGGCAAATCATTTCTCCTCTCTGAGCCTCAGTTTCCTCATATGTCAAATGAGAAGATTATATCCCATGATCTGCTTGGTCCCTCTCAGCATCAACATTCTAGCAGGCTATGGTGGGTACGTTTTATCTGCTCGGCGTCTCTTTCAAGAGGGTTCAAACCCCTCAAAGGCAGATCTTGTGTTTTAATCAAATTTGTGCCCCATAGTGGTTGCCTAGGGGTGAGGGAGATGGGGGGATTGGCAAGTATACTAGGGTATGAGGATTCTTTCTGAGGTGATTAATGCTCTAAAATTGACTATAGAGATGATTGCAGAACTCTGTAAATATACTCAAAACTACTGAATTGACATTTTAAATGGGTGAATTTTATGTTCTCTTTATTATATCACAATAAAGCTGTTACCAAAATAATTGTATTCTCAGGGTCCAGAACATAGCATTGCTCAACAAATGTTTTTTGAGTACTGAACAGCTGTGCTATATGGCTTTTAACCTTCAGATTCTGAGTCTATTAATGGAATGTCTTGTATCTACTTACCAGTTCTTCACATATGAACTGGCACTTCTAAAAGCGTGCTCTACTTGGCAGTTTAAATAACCCCTTTGCCAACTTACTTTCTTCTTGTCATAGACTTATTTTGTTCTCACTGTCTGAATTATTACCTTTGAATTTGCAGGGGCTCAATTAAAGAGGTTAGCTATATTTCTGATCACAGTGTTCACCATTACACTGCCCACGAATTGATTAAACTAGCCCCCAAGATCCAACGGTTATAAATGGCTTTGAGTTCTTCAAGTGAGAGATCTAATAGGAAAAGATGGTGTCTCTACTGTAATTAGTACTTCAGGTACAAAATTAGTTATTTGAACCAAATGCGTAGGGAATCCTTGTCAACAACTGTTTTCCACCTCAAAGGAAATAAAAGAAGCATATTAATTATTGGGAAAAGAGTCTGCAGTTCGTGCAACGGTCTCTAGTGGAGGGCAGTTTTCTTAAAATATTTGTTGGCTTACAATTAGCTCATGCATCTTGATTAATTTGGGCGGGAGGGACCTTCAACTTTGAGAACAAATGTTAAGCTATTATACTTGAGAAAACCCAACTCCAAAGCCAGTAACTTTGGAGTTCACTGCCAACAAAGAGTAATGAAGCTTCCGGGCCCTGGGAACTCCAGCCGCCAGCTGGGTTCTGTGCCTCAGTACAAAGAGGCCCATCAGGCCGGGAGGCAGGCAACAGAAGCAGCGTGGACTCAGGGCTCTCATCGGCAGTGATCAGAGAATAAAATGAAAAGTAAAATGAGACCGCAGCAGGCAAAATGAGGGGAACAGTGGAGGCCGCAAAGTTAAACTTTTGCAACATGTAATCAAGGTGATTAAAAACTCAAGCTGATCCACCTTGTTACTCACGGGCTCGCCAGCTCACCCTGCACCCTCCACAATCACAGCCAATTGCTCCGATTTTTCAGAATGCTCCAACCTAGAAACTCAACTACAGTGGAACTTGTGTTGGGCCATTGAACAGAACTTGGGTGCCCCTCCACCCTCCCCTCACTAATACCATGTAGAGACCTAGACTTGATTCATGCCAACATGCAAAAGGTTTCAGTGGCTTCTGCTTAATTACTTGGAGATAAGAGGTAGTGGAAGTTATGCATAGTAATTAGGATGCAAAATTCCACTTACATTCATGGAACCATCAAAGTTACCTAGCCCATACTCAGAGGTACCTTATAACCACTTTGAACAATCTAGAAGAATGGGCTTGGGGATCCGTGCAACAGCCCTCCAGGGAGCCCTGACTAAAAGCAAAGTGCCAATGCTTGGCCAAGCCACCCGTCTTGAAAAACTCTGATAAATTATCTTTTGAATGTGTTGATTCTCTTCATTCATCCAGTCAAGATATATGGAGCCTCAGACTTTCAAGAATGACTCTTAAGACAAAATCTACATGAGGTCAGCAGTATGCAAATCAATTCAACAAATATCCATAAAACTCACTACATATCAGGCACTGTGGTAGGAGATATGCAAGTGAATAAAAAGGAGCTTGCAGTCAAAAGTGGTTCAAAGCAAAGATTCAGGAGCTGGACTGCTTGACTTCACCTCCTGGTGCTGACACTTATAGCTTTGTAGCCTTGGCCAACTTACCTCTCTTAGTCTCAGTTTCCCCCTCTGTAAAATGGGCGTGATAATCATACCCACCTATGGCTGTGGTGAGAATGAAATGAGTTTGCTTATATTCGTGTATATAAAGCACTGTGTATATAAAACCTGGCACACAGCAAGCACTGTATGCACTTTAGGTATACATGGAAGTTATTAACCATCTTTGTGTCATGAACTTCTTCAAGAAGCTGATGAAAACTGGCCCAGCTCCCCAGAATACATACATATACCTTTGCATCTAATTTGAAGGTCCTTGTGGATTCCCCAAGGCATCACAGACCTGACTTCAGAGGAGAGATCCCCCCACAAAGCTTTGTAATTCCCCCACCTAATATTAACCATGGTATTGGGATCACAAACCCTTTTGGCTTCCTAGAGTGACAAAGTAGACTAGTGGTTAAGAACATGGGCTGAAGGGTAGAGGAGCTGTAGGTCCCAAGCCTCACTCTATCACTCACTAGTTAAGAGGCAAGTTACTTAAGCTTTCTGAGCCTCAGTTTCCTCATCTGCAAAAGAGAATAGTAATAGTGTCTACTTCACAGGAAGACATAGGAGTAATACATGGAATACTTTGGCCTGTGTCTGGTAAACACTCAATAATTGTCACTAATACTATCATACCCTAGGGATAGGCAATAACTCCCACCAAAACAAATGAGCACCTAAACATCTTTTGAAAATGACAAGCTAAAAGTTTCCCACCTACGACGAAACCTCTATTCATCTGTAATGGGAATGTGTGCAAAACTCAGTCAGGGCTCACTGTGGAAGAGCAAAGGCAAGACGTTGGTGTCCAATGACTTTCTCAATAAATAAAAGACAGTCTATTTTCTGTATTATCAGAGCAGAGAATGCAACATGCCAAGAGAAATAGGTAGGTGTGACCAATTGGGAGTTTCTTTCCATTCCACCAGACTGTTGAATATCTCACCACATCCTTTGTTATCCAAATCAGCAGTGAAAAGCACTGTCAGCCAACCCCCAGTGCATTCAGCAGATAGGTTGCTTAATTAAATATGCTACTGAATGGGCTATAGAATTCTATTGCTTCTTATGACAGGTGAGAGACAGAAGGGACAATTTCCTGGGTTTTTATTTAAGATATATTTTCAATGTAGCCTCCACAAAGCGTGTCCCAGGCTGCATTAATTTTTTTATAAGATTTTTTTTTTCTAAACCTAACTTTACACAGAATGAGCTAGTTGATGAAAACAAGCCTAGAGTCAGTAAGGTTCCCATTGTCCCCACACTGAGAACCAACGCGTGATGGGTGGATTAGGCCGTTGTGAACAATTGAGACGATGCTGCAAAGTGGTGTTGGGAAAGCCTTTCCTGCCATTCTTGGTGTTAATGCCTTTGGACTAAGAGTGGGGAAGTGATCCTCAGTACCCACTGGGGGTCTGGCATTTGTAGACAGTAACAAGTTCTAAATATGCAGGATTTAAAGGTCAACTGAACATGGTTAAATGAAGACTTGCTTAACCTGGGATTGACACAGTGTTGCAAAGAAAATTCAGGAGCCACAAAACAATATAAAATCTTACAGCAATCTAGGGAAAAGTACGGAAGGTCTGGCTTTGTAGGCTTTCTGGAACATTGAGCTAGGAGCTCACCAGGGCCAACTGGAGCCCAGGTCCCATAGTAGCATCAATTGCATGTGATGTGTGCAAAGTAGAATGCTTAGAGAACTAAGAACGTGACCCAGGCTTCCTTGAGAGCTGACCTTTGTGAAACAAATATAAAAGAAAGACAAGGCCCCCAAACAGCATCCTCTTTGGGACCAGTTTGAGAATTGGAAAGAAATCCCCCCTCCTTTTTTCCCACCTGGAGACAGAATCGGTAGTTGACACGCTCCAGGTCACCTGCATTCCCAGAGCCAAGCACTTGACCTGACAAGGGAACTGACAAAGGAGTCCTCTCCGACATCCCCCTTTCCCCTCTTCTTTAGTTTAAGCTGCTGAATATGTGATAATACGAGTCCTTAAAGCTGGGATGGCAACAAAACACACGGATAGGGCCCACCCAGTAGCTTAGCAACTGTTTTATTTCTTTTGGCTTTTTTTTTTTTTTGGAGAAGTAGAGAAAAGAAAAAGAGCTTTGTCAAAGTGAATGTCACACCAGCGTGTTTCTTTCCACTTCACGGCGGTAGGGGTGAGGAAGGGGCTTAGCCAAATGGTAATTGTGAGCTGTGAAGCTTTTCATTCCAAAGGCTAAGAGAGAAGGCTGCAAGGCAGCAGGGGGGTGGCTCTTCCTTTCTTTTAGAAGGCACTGTGCTGATTGGCTATTCTAGAAGGCACCTCCCCAGCCTGAGGTCTACTGCAAGTTAGTGGCTATACCTCTTAGTACCAGGCATTTAAGAAAACGTTCGAGAGAGTTCAACCCTGTCAGTCCAAAGGCCCCCTGCTTCCTCGCTACTGTCTTTCTACAAAACAGATGAAAAACCTTAACAGGCAGGGCCCAAGCCAAGGTGATCACCTTACCTTAAAGGGCAGAAAGTTGGGCACAGCCACGGGTCCAGCCTAAAGCTGGGGTAGATGGTGGGGGAGGGGCAGTCAGCGGACCAGGAATGACCCCCATAGATTTCTGAACCCAGGAGATAGAGAAGGAAGAATGGACAAGTGGCCCTCCTGGTAGGATCTGAGGAAGTCCATGTAACATGTGGGAAAGAGGGACAGACAGCAAGTTGAAGACCAAACCACAAGACTACCATGCAGAGAAACGGCAGCACGATCCAGGGAGGGGAGGGCAAAGGGAGCGTCAGATGACTGCTGTCAAGAATCGCTGTGATGAGCTAAATGTACAACGTGGCTTAAGCAGGAATGTCTGCTCTGATCACTGTCTGGAAGACTTGGGGAAAGGGCATCTCATCACTAGCCTGTAAGCAGCCACAAATTGAAGCAAGGCCCTGAGCTGCTGTTCCATTCATCAGGCTGGTGGTGGGGTTTATGTTGGTGGTGTGATGGCATAAAGGGCAATACACTTACTCCCACTCCATCCCTGAGGGGAACTAGAACAACAAGGATGCCCATTTCTATGCTCCGCGTCCCAGGGCACTGGGTGTCACCACATGTAGGGAACAGCAGCCTTCCTATTCTGGCATCAGCTCCAATGAACAAATTAAGGTTTGATTGTGAAATTCACATCTCCTCCTCCTCTTTTTTTATAATTTATTTATTCATTTATTTTATTTTTGGCTGCGTTGGGTCTTCGTTGCTGTGCACGGGCTTTCTCTAGTTGCGGTGAGCGGGGGGCTACTCTTCGTTGCGGTGCGTGAGCTTCTCACTGCGGTGGCTTCTCTTGTTGCAGAGCTTGGGCTCTAGGTGCGTGGGCTTCAGTAGTTGTGGCACGCAGGCTCTGGAGCTCAGGCTTAGTAGTTGTGGCGCAAGGGCTTAGTTGCTCCTCGGCATGTGGGATCCTCCTGGACCAAGGCTCGAATCCGTGTCCCCTGCATTGGCAGGCAGATTCTTAACCACTGCACCACCAGGGAAGTCCCACATCTCCTCCTTTTCAAAGTGACTTGACTGATCATTCTTGCCACCTCCTTCTCAAAAAACCCTCACTGATAAAAATATATAAAATTCCTTTAAAATAAACATTTCTTACTTTTAATAACTGAAAGTTAGTCAAAAGCAGTTTTTCCTGACTCTCATGAAATCACAGTTCCTGCTTCCCATTCCTATTTTTTGGAAGCAAGAGGAGGTATCTGAGTGGCCCCCCCACCAGACCCTCCAATCCCTAGGAGCTAAGTTCTCAGAGTGCAACACTGGGGCTGGAGAAATCCAAACTAAAGAGTCTAAATCAGTCCTTTCCCAATGAATATAATAGCTAACAGTTAAAAATACAAAATACAAAGCACTTGACAATACAAACTCATTTAATCTTCATAAGAACCTGAGGAAGTAGGTCACTGTGAGATAATAAATGTGTGTTGTTTAAAAGAAAAGAAAAAGAAGAACCTGAGGAAGTAGGTACTATTATTGTCCCTGTTTTACAGATGAGGAGCCACAAGGAGTTTAAGGGACTTGCCCAAGGTCACAAAGTTAATACGTGATAGAGTAAAGATCAAAGTACCAAGAGTTGGGCCCCAGAGTCTGTGTACTGATGTCATGGTATCTCAGATGAGCTGGCTCTGTCCAGGAGGCCCAAGTGATTTCTGCCTCTCTTCCCTTCACTGGTCCAGAGCTACCTCGACCTCCATCCCTGCCCATGGTCTCAGAGAGGACAGCATGTCAGGCTTGCATGGAGGAGCTGGGCAAACTGAGAACACAGAGGAAAGAGAAGGGTAAGGCCCAGCGCCCCTCAGGCTCTGGCTTAAAGGAAGGGATCCTGGCAGCTCCCCAAGCTCTGCCTGAGCTCCTTTCAAATATATCCAGATTATTACCCCAATACTTCACCCGAACCATCCTAATGAAATATGAGTGGATATTAACTAAGCTGTAAAATCCATAAAAATGCTGCTTTACAAGAGACATTTACCTATGAATCAGCAGTTGGGTTAATTCATTATTTAGGAGGCTTGTTATTTATAGCATATTACAGCTTGGTAAATTATTTATATATGCTTGTTTCTGTGCATGACTTTCCCTTAAGAGAGGGAAAATGTTTATCAACCACACACAGGGAAGTTGTTTCAGTCAGAAGCCTGTTGTGAAAATAGCTCGGGCTCACTTCTCTTTCTTACTTCCTGCTCAAGACTTCCATCTGGAATGTCCAGGGGCTGACAGAACTGTAACCGAATCAGGCATTTCGCCAGTAATGGGGGCCGACAATCAGTGTGTTCTGCTGGACCCCACCAGGCCCACAGGATACGGGTTATGAAATTAAGGTTCTGTAGGCAGGAACTCCACTGGTGGTCCAGTGGCTAAGGCTCTGTGCTCCCAATGCAGGGGGCCCGGGTTTGATCCCTGGTCAGGGAACTAGATCCCACATGCCTCAACTAAAGTTCCCACAGCTAAAGATCCCGCATGTCGCAATGAAGATCCCACGTGGTGCAGCTAAGACCCGGCGCGGCCAAATAAATAACTAAACATGTTTTTTTTTTTAAATAAGAAAGGTTCTGTAGGCAGATCAGTTTGGTTAATACTGGGTTCAAGTCAAGGCTGCAAGACTTCTAAAAGCCTTTAATATACTAACGTTTCTCTTCAGTTTCCAAGAGGAGGGCATGTAATTAATTATTTGACTACAGAGTCCTTTTTATGCACTAAACTCATGGGATGAGAACCCACTTTAGGAACATTCCTCGAAGGAGAAGTATTCATCATGCTTGAAGAGAACTTACATCTGGTAAATTTGGGGGCCTAAACTCTGCCATCTTGTCCTTCTGGGAGAAGTTCAGAAATGGAATGGTCAACATGGACCAATCTATCGATGCAACACAGAAGCAATCTAATCCAACTCCACCCAAGATCTGCACAGCATGCAGCACACTCTTGTAATATTTTCTTTTTTTAATTGAAGTATAGTTGATTTATAATGTTTCACGTGTTCAGCAAAGTGGTTCAGTTTTATATATTTTTTTTTTCAGGTTCTTTTCATTGTAGGTTATTACAAGATATTGAATATAGTTCCCTGTGCTATACGGCTTGTCCTCGTTGTTTATCTTGTATTATTTTTTGTTTGCTAACTGTCTTGTGAGTTTTGTTCTGTTCTCTAAAATGACTGCGCTTCACTATGGCAGGGACTGCCTTTGCCTCTTTTGGCCCCTCCTCGCCATGCTTAAGAGCATGACAAACACCAGGACCCGGCAGACACGAGAAAAAGCATCAAACATTAAGTAGCAACCAGCTATTTCAGGCCTTCAATTTCTAGGCTGTTATTTCTTCCAAGAAAAGTACGAAAACAGACCGTGTATTATTGGGCAAAGGAGTCCATAAAGTTAAATGATGTTAGAGGTCAGAAGAAAAATGGTAAAGAAAAGTGGTGGGACATTTGAGGCCAGACTTAGAGGGCCTCTGAGTGTTGTGTAGTGAGCAGTTTGTCAGATAAGGAAGGTACCAGAATGCCTGGCCTCCACTCTGTGGTCATCTGAGTACGTTTTCTAACTCTAAGCATTTTTTTTCTATGATTCGTACTCCAACTGGAACCGTATTCAGAGTAGGGTTTTAATTTTCAAAGTCTGTGCTTTTCTTTTAAATGTGAGTTTTAAAGATTTGCTGCATTGCTAAGCACAGTTTTATTCTATTCAGCAGGGTCGACATGTTTTCCATTTGAAGGACATCTGATTTTATCAACGTTCATAAGACTATTGAGCCCACTTACCATAAACTCATTTCAGAGCAGTCATTGCTGAAATCCATCTCTTAATTCAGGGATACCTATCATCTATGATACAGTTTTTCAATTGTTAAAAAGCCTGAGACAGCTAAAAAATTACTCAAAGTCACTGAAGTACACTTCCTATTCTGAATATGTTGTTTTCTATTGAGAAAGCCTTTGGGAAATGTTAGCATAGCTCTCTGGGTGGGAAGAACCCTGATGAGGGCCTAGCTCTGCCACTTCTACAACTGTGGGACCCTGAGCAAGTCCCTTCCTCCCTGGGCCTCAGTTTGCTCTTTTTATAAGATCAGAGCATTGACCTAAATGGTCTACGAAGATTCCAGTATGCTAGCATGACTTTGGGGTACTGAGGAAAGAGAAAAGAGGAAACCAACTAATGGGACACCGGTTATAAAGACCTGTGTTTAATGACTGCAGTCAAGTCCCAGAGGTATCACGTGAACTGGGCCCATTTGGATCTCTTCAGAAGAAACAAACTGCTGAGAATCCTTGGCTGGAGATTTTCTACTGTATGTTGATGTGGTACCTCAGCATGCCTGTAGTACCTCTGTCAATAGAGGTGGGGACCTCCCATGACACAAAGCACACAGATCACTGCCCCCAACCTTCTCAGGAGCATAACTGCTAATAGTTAAGGTGAATGCTCTAGGCTCAGATTACACTCAGATTCAAAATTTTGCTCTGCCAACTTTCGAAATGTGTGACCTTAGACAAGTCACTCAACCTCTCTAGAGATTGAGCTTTCTCATTTGGAAGATTCAATGACATAATACATATAAAGCACTTAGTAGGGGGACTGACTTCTAATCACTCAAACGCTGGTTGCTATTGTTATTTTCATCACGGTTATTAACGGAAAGCACCTCAGCCATCTCTCTAAACATTTCCCCTCTCTGTAATATGGCCAAAAGAAATCCCACCTCTCTTCCTACAATTCCCTTTATGTGAACTCCCAGTTATAGCCAAGCTAATCTACTCACTGTCTTACGATGCTTCTGATACTTAAGCAATCCTACACATTTGCTCGGGCTGTACCCCCTGCCTAACCTGTTTACTCTCCCCTTTCTCCATCTCAGATAAATATTGTGTTTGTCCCATGTCCCTTGTCCTCCATGAAACATCCCTGACTACTTCAACTAGCAAGGATTACGTTTTCTTCTAAAGACACGGTCTTTTACAAGCTAAATCACTTGCTTGAGAATTAATCACAAAAACCACCTTGGGGTTGGATACATTATAAATTACAATCAGAGTGACTTCACTTCTCAGGTGTGACTGCTTTGATGGCAGACGCTGTCCTGCACTCTTTCGTCTCCCCCATCAGTGCCTAGCATAGAGTGGGGATTCCATAAACACACCGTTTTGTTTGTTTGTTTTCTAATTTGCCCATGAACAAATGTAGTTCCATCTTTATAGGAAACGTTGCACTACAAGTTTCTTTGGACCTGTGCTGTCTAATATAGTAGCCAGTAGCCACATACGGCTCTCGAGCACTTGAAATGTAGTCAGTCCAAAACGAGATGTGCTGTAAAGTATATATTTCACACCTGATTTTCCAAGACTTTGTACAAAAACAGAATGTAAAGTCTCTGTTATAGTACTTCCATGTTGAAATGATAATATTTTGGATATCTCAGATTAAATAAAATGTATTAAAATTAATTTCATGTTTCTTTTGACATTTTTAATGTGACTACTAGAAAATTTTACGTTATATATGTGACACACATCATATTTCGACTGCATAGCACTGCTGTGGTTCTTGGAAAATATAAAGCGTGTGAAAACATTGATAATTAGATGCACTAATTATGTTACCACTGTTCTTTCCAGAGAACACCTATAACAACCTGCTGGCGCTGGAATTTCATGTCTGTTCTGATCTAGCGCGTAGGTGTGAACGTTCACGAGTCTTTGGAGAGAATGGGAGCTCCCAGTGCGTATGCCAGATGGGGGACCTGTCTGCAGATACTTGGTAAAGGAATGCGCTATAGTCAGGCCGTTTCTTTCCAGCTTAATATGTTTTTGTTATTAATTAAGAAGCTTGAAAGCTCCCTGGTGAAATACTAAAATAAAATACGGTCAAGTGCTTTATGCATGCGAGTGGGGAGGGTGGCAAAGGAATACACTGAATGATCAGTGTTGGATAATGATATTGATTTTAAGGCAGTAGCTGGGGGAACCAAAGAGCTTCTATTGATCAGAAATCACTCAGGAGCCCTTGGAACAGTCAGAGAACGTTTGTGCCTTTATATAGACTGTGGCTACAAAAGCCGCCTTCCGAATCAGAACTTCGTCTTTGTCACAGCGTTATTCGAACCTAGGAATCACTGAGTGCTCTGTGCGTGCAATCCCTATAGGTGCCATGGGGGCTGCTGATATACTCCAGGTCATAGGCTCATGGGCTTCCTAAGGTCCACAGTGTCAGGGAAGCCTTCACGAGGGAATCAAGGTTGGAGGTGACCCAGAAGGGCATGCCACCTTGGATCAGAGACCATTTGTTATGGTACACTCTGTTACAGCAAAAGACAAAAAGGATGAAAAGGAGAAGGAAAACAGGAGGAGGATACACATCTTGAAATGTATCAACAGAGGGAAAAGAGGGGATGGCAAAGAAAAAATTTAACTATGACACTTTGGACATGTTCAATCTCCTCATCAGCAAAGGGGAACAATATCCTCCCTATCTAATTGTGAATATGAAATGAGTAACAGCACATGAGAGCACCTAACATTGTTAGGCCTATTGAAGACACTCCATCATTGTTGATTGGCTCCCTCATCTTTCGGTTTGGGCTAGATGTCTCGGTTTCTGACCTGAACACTGGAATGTATACCTGCAACTGCTGTTGAGCCCTAAGTTCTTGCCCATGATGTTCCTAACCTTGAAGTTGATCTCTATCTGGTTACTAGAGAGGATTTCAGGTGCTTTTTAACCCATGAAGAGCCAGTCTATCTCAGTAAAGATGAAGTCGGCTGAATAAAGCTCTCATGGAAAATTAGGAGCCATGATTTTCATCAAAATCAACAGCAAAATGACCCCTTAGTCTGAGCAAGTGAGTATCCACTCTCTGATCCCACACTTCAAAGCAGAGTGACCAACACAAACATACCATATCCTCAGCCAGTCCTACTCGTCCTAGGAGACTCCATTTTAAATCTACTTCCTAAGGACTTCAGTACAAAGGGCAATTCTGTCCTGGCAACGTATTGCAAGATCTGCAAACCAAGCACTTCACACGCCCTCTGTTTTAACTAATCTATAGAAAGAAGACAGCTAGGAGCAGGCGGGGTGAGGGGCTGTTTCTTTCAAAGGCAGCATCGCTTCTGCTTTATTTCTGTAACACACCTTCATCACCCCTACCTGCTACCTCATGTGGTTCACTACAGATGGCAGTTGGTTTTGTTAATTCCTGTGGTGAAGAAAAAAAACGGTAGTGGATATGGTGGGCACAGTCACAAGTGATCCTAAGACAACCCGAGCACATAAGAAGCTAAGCTCCGTACAGGCAATTGGGCAGAAATAAAATAAAGACGGTGCAGGTCTGCTCTGACCTGCCAACATGAGGTGGGAGAAGTCTGCGTGGGTCCAAGAACATGGAGATCTCCTCTCAGATATCACCTGTCAAGTCACTTCAGATGAGAGAAGAAACTTTCAGAAATCACTGGAAAATGAGGACCTTTCAGAATAATGGTTACCTCCAAGAGGGGGTAGATACTGATGGGGGTAGGAGGGAACCTTCTGTGGATGATGGAAATACAAATATCTAAGTTTATATTTTGATCTGGGTAGCATTTTCACAGATGTACCTATGTAAAAATTCACCAAGCTAATGCACTGAAGACTTCTGCACTTTACTGTATGCAAGTTATATCTCATTTAAAAAAAGAAAGATAAATATCATATATCGCTTACATGTAGAGTCTGAAAAAAAAAAGATACAAATGAATTTTTCTACAAAACAGAAACAGGCCCACAGACATAGAAAACAAACTTATGGTTACCAAAGGGGAAAGGAGGGGATAAATAGGGAGTTTGGGACTGACAAATACACACTACTATATATAAAATAGATAATCAACAAGGACCTAATGTATAACACAGGGAACTATATTCAATAGTTTGTGATAACCTATAAGGGAAAAGAATCTAGAAAAGAATATATATATACATATATGTATATATATGTGTGTGTGTGTGTGTGTATAACTGAATCACTTTGCTGTACAGCTGAAACTAACACGACATTGTAAATCAACTATACTCCAATAAATTTAAGGTATTTTTTGAATGATTAATGTACCCACGTGCAGGCCTGAAGGAAGACTCAGGCCTTGCTGCTGCCAGACACGTCAACTAGCACAGGCTTTTGGAAAGCAATTTGCCACCATGTATCAAGAGCCTTAAAATAGATTCAGAACCTTTGACTCAGTAATTCCATTTCCAGGTATCGCTCCTAAGGAAATAATCTGAAATGTGAGAAAATCTATGTGTAGGATGATGGCCAAATGCCTGCAAGGAAGATGCACTTGTTGGTGAGTGACTAGGTTATGTTCTGTGAATGTCAGGTTAAAAAAGGATACAAAACCTTGTGTGTAGTTTTTATTTGAAAAATAGTAATATCTGAGGTGCTAAAGTACTAGATAATATTAATCTGAAGAGTCTTCAATTAAGATGTTAAAATTATATTATGCCATAAGAAGTGGACACTTTCTTCTTGTTATAACAATTTTGTAGTAAATGTTTGAGTCTCTGTCCTAAAGTTGTCTTAGACTCACTCTGTGTCTGTGTATAACATATCCACCACTTGTGTTTTCTATGAAATGTAATTTTACCATTTTTTTAGAAAGTCAAACTATAGGGAACCTACGGGTCTCATGATGGTCCTACTGTTATCAATTGCACCAGGGTCTTTGGTATCAAGTCAGAAAGATGAACATTAGCTTAAAAAAATGATACTTCTCAAGATAATACCAGACCCTACACGGATTCTCTTATATTAGTACCATGCTTTAAATATTTTCCAGAGCACTTTTACATAAATGCATCAAATTTAGAGAAAGAGGCAATGATAAACATGCAAATGTAAATCCCCCAGATCACATAGGCCTCGCTAGGATGGATACCAGACCAGGAATCCAGTGCCTAAAATGGGAAAACAACCACAGAGGTAAAGCTTCAGATGACTAGCTTTGTTCTTCAGATCCTTGCTGTTTCCTAAGAAATTTTGATCAGCCTTGACTTATTCTGCTAGGTGGGTAATCCAGAGGCAAACAAGTTGAGACACATTTTTTTTCACTGGCAATAACAAAAGCAAGCACTTTCAAGTGTTTTTCACCACCCACTGCTACTTCTTACATTTGGAACCCAAATTTTTAAATTCCTGTCGCTTCTCAGAATTTCTTGAGATGTCCTCCTTTTTACCTGTATGAAGTTTGAGGGCATATTTCACTTTCCCCCTCCAGGTTTTCCATTAGCTAAAGCCATTAAAAAAAGCCTGAACCTTGTCTTTATGAGGCCTCCTTCAAAGTGGGCTGTCACTGGGGTTGTTGGTCCGGTTACAAGATTGAAGACTTGGGCTCTGTAAAGAACTGCTCTTGAAAAGTCATTAGTGAGGTCCCCAGGCCCAAGCTTTTACACCCCATGCAGAAATTCCCAGGGCATTTTACCTCCAGTGAATACATAAATTCCATTAATCCACACGTACTTTTCTACCACTGTGCATGGGAATGGTTACATACGTAGAATACAACAGAAGGTAGTGGGGGGCAGGGGGAGGCTGGGGGTTGTTTTGTTTTATTTTTCAAATTTCAAAGAACAGTACTCAGGAAACTGTCTCAGGACTTTCATTTTTCCAGAACTTGTCTTCTTTTTAGGTCTCTGAAAGCTAACTATAAATCCTGTGACCAATCTATAATTTCAATACCCTGGATTAAGGCCCAAATCATAAACATGAGGAGAAAGAGGTTTTCCAGAAACCTGACAAAAAGAGGCCGGGAAAACAACTCTGAAATACTGTGATATTATTAATAATGGCAGACAAAACGCCACGAACTGGCTTTGTTAAAAGCAAGACACTTAGGTAACAGGGTCATCGGTCTCCTCATCTGTAGAATGAAGGTTTGCAACAAAAGAGCCTTTCAGTTGCCAGGTTCTCTGGTACAAAATGAGGGCCTAAGAGGGGATTCAAGTGAAAGGCTCTACTTCTGAGACAAGGAGGACTAATATCGGGCTGACTTCTCCAGAGTGAGGCCCAGCCACTTAACAGACGTTCCACTGCACACAGGCCTCGTCCAACTACATCCTGGACGCTGCCCTTCAGTTCTCAGAACAGAGATGCTGTGGAAATGGTTCTCATATACTAAAATGTACCCAACAGCTGTACTTAATGAGGGCTGGGAGGAACGCACACGTTCTGTTCCAGGGGCAAACAAAGGGGTCAGGCCTGTCTTAGGCCGAAGCCACCCAAGGCAACAATGCTTCTCTTCACAGTGAGCTTTCCCACCTGTCAACAGATGCTTAAGGCAACAGGATGAATATGAAACAGCTGAACTGGACACCAAAGCTGAGCGAGGCAGCTGTTCCTTGCCTTTCAGTATAAAAAGCATGGCAGTAATGTTGAAAAGGGTCTGGTGGTGTATAAATAAGACCACTCTGAACATTCCCCTCTCTCTGAAATTTTTAGGACTTGAGGTATTTAATGGAAGAAACTGTAGAACAACCAAGAGTTTTCTGGATGGGGAGGCTGAGGAAGACAAAATTATAGGAGACAAAAGATAATAACGTGTGGCCATGGGGAGGGGAAGGATCGCTAGGGAGTCATTGACCCTCAGAATTAAACTTCAATGGAGAGACTAGATTTTATCAAATTATTCACTTGATAAAGTTCATCTTCCCACCAGTCCTTCAGTACTAATGGTTTGAAGATCAATTCTCTGAACTTCTTAATAAAGGTTAATTCTTGCTTGAATTTATAAACTGGATGGAAGATTAAGACATGTAAATTTGGGATGCATTATGACTATGAAGGGGATCAGAATGTGCCGCCCCAAAAGACACCACGTTGGCATAAGGATTATATTGAGCTGAAGGCAACTGAGAAACAGTACACACAGAGGAATTCTCCACCCTTCCCCTTTCTGCCAAGAAGCAGAGTATAAATTTCCCCTTGTGAAAGCGGCCTCCTCTCCAATCTCCTGAACCAGGAAGAGGAGACATGCATTATCACTGGAGACAGAAAGTCAACACGGAGATGGGTCTGCACAAACAAACCTTGCCAAAATAACCTTTATCTTCCATTAGTTTTCCCCATATATTTACCTTCCTACAATTTTCCACTCGTAGAACCCCTTTTCCTTTGCCATGTCACTTGTCCACAAACATATCACCCTTTGCTAAAATAGTATATAAGCGTTTAGCCACCTCTTTGGCTCTTTCTTTTCTATGAAGAAAAGTAAATGCACTTAAAAAGTAAAATATTAACATCACACACACACTCACAGGCAGTATGTGCATACACACATACACACACATGCATGCACAGAGTCACTCATGTGTGCATACTGCATGCACACACATATAATCACATATGTACAGAAACAATGCAAGAGGGAGATTTTAGTAGTGCTCAAAGTAGAGATGTTGGAGGCTAGAACTCAGGAGGAATGAATTTCTAGTAAGGGTATTAACAACAGCAGACCTCTAAGTTTTCACATTTTTTGCCAATCAAATCCTGGAATTTGTCATTTGACTCTTCCAAAGGACAATATTGACTCAGGTTGTATGAGTTCCATATTTTAAAGCAAAATATGATTTTAGATAAATGTTCAATAACTGGATGGAGATGTATTCAGAAACAAACTATGTGAATCTAATAAGGCAAACCCCAGAACATTGATGCTATTAACACTTGGTTAAATAATTCTCATTTAGATAATAACTGTAAGCAACAATGTTATATCTATACTGTGTAGTATCATGGGTCATAATCATAAATTTTAAATAAATATGAATAATGCAACAAAAGTAAAATATTGACATCAAATAAAATTTGCGGACTTCCCTGGTGGTCCAGTGGCTAAGACTCCACACTCCCAATGCAGGAGGCCCGGGTTCGATCTCTGGTCAGGGAACTAGATGCCACATGCCACAACTAACAGTTCACATGCCGTAACTAAAGATCCCACATGCTGCAACTAAAAAAAAGAAAAAGATCCCACATGGCGCAACTAAGATCCGACACAGCCAAATTAATTAATTAATTAATTAATTTGTATGCCTTTGTTCCTGTTAATGTCTTTGTCAGTGTAATTTGCAGGTCCCAATAACAGAAACTAAGAGAATACAGAAAAATATTATTTTCCTCTCCTACAATTAGAAAAAGAATTTTTATTTTACATTCTGAAACATTCAAAAGCTCTAAATATGAACCATGATGGATATCAATTCTGAGAAATAATTTTATTAAGATTATCATATTTATCACTGATTTTCCCCATCAACAATATTTAGGTCTTCTGTTCTATATCTACCATTATGTCTGACAATTTTGTTAAAAGCTAAAATATTTTTGTTTGCTTCTTTTTTTTGAACATCTTTATTGGAGTATAATTACTTTGCAATGGTGTGCTAGTTTCTGCTGTATAACAAAGTGAATCAGCTATACGTATACATATATCCCCATATCACCTCCCTCTTGCATCTCCCTTCCTCCCACCCTCCCTAACCCACCCCTCTAGGTGGTCACAAAGCACCGAGATGATCTCCCTGTGCTATGGTGGCTGCTTCCCACTAGCTATCTATTTTACATTTGGTAGTGTATATACATCCATGCCACTCTCTCACTTTGTCCCAGCTTACCCTTCCCCCTCCCCGTATGCTCAAGTCTGTTCTCTAGTAGGTCTGCGTCTTTATTCCCATCTTGCCCCTAGGTTCTTCATGACCTTTTTTTCTTTCTTTTTAGATTCCATATATATGTGTTAGCATACGGTATTTGTTTTTCCCTTGACTTACTTTACTCTGTACGACAGTCTCTAGGTCCATCCACCTCACTACAAATAACTCAATTTCGTTTCTTTTTATGGCTGAGTAATATTCCATTGTATATATGTGCCACATCTTCTTTACCCATTCATCTGTCGATGGACACTTAGGTTGCTTCCATGTCCTGGCTATTGTAAATAGAGCTGCAATGAACACTGTGGTACATGACTCTTTTGAATTATGGTTTTCTTAGGATATATGCCCAGTAGTGGGATTGCTGGGTCGTATGGTAGCTCTATTTTTAGTTTTTTAAGGAACCTCCATACTGTTCTCCATAGTGGCTGTATCAATTTACATTCCCAACAACAGTGCAAGAGGGTTCCCTTTTCTCCACACCCTCTCCAGCATTTATTGTTTCTAGATTTTTTGATGATGGCCATTCTGACTGGTGTGAGGTGATATCTCATTGTAGTTTTGATTTGCATTTCTCTAATGATTAATGATGTTGAGCATTCTTTCATGTGTTTGTTGGCAATCTGTATATCTTCTTTGGAGGAATGTCTATTTACGTCTTCTGCCCATTTTTGGATTGGGTTGTTTGGTTTTCTGATATTGAGCTGCATGAGCTGCTTGTAAATTTTGGAGATTAATCCTTTGTCAGTTGCTTCATTTGCAAATATTTTCTCCCATTCTGAGGGTTGTCTTTTCATCTTGTTTATGGTTTCCTTTGCTGTGCAAAAGCTTTTAAGTTTCATTAGGTCCCATTTGTTTATTTTTGTTTTTGTTTCCATTTCTCTAGGAGGTGGATCAAAAAGGATCTTGCTGTGGTTTATGTCATAGAGTGTTCTGCCTATGTTTTCCTCTAAGAGTTTGATAGTGTCTGGCCTTACATTTAGGTCTTTAATCCATTTTGAGCTTATTTTTGTGTATGGTGTTAGGGAGTGTTCTAATTTCATTCTTTCACATGTAGCTGTCCAGTTTTCCCAGCACCACTTATTGAAGAGGCTGTTTAAAAGCTAAAATATTAATGAAAAAGCTGAGTATTGACATTTAATCCAGAGTACACAGGGTCATCCACCTTATGCTAAATTTTCATTTAGTATAAAAATAATTGTTACCCTTTATATTTTATTATTTACATTTTAAATTCTGTGAGCTAAAAAAGTTGATATTAATTCAAGTTTACTTATTTGCCTTTTAAATAGGTTTTTCATTTTAAAATTTTAAAGTAATTATGTGATCACTATAGAAAACATAGGGATATAGAGAAAAATAGATTTAAAAAAGCAGTCATAATTCAGCACCAAATTATATCCACTGTTAGCCTTTTGGCAAATTTCTTTCTATTCTATTTCTCTATGTATAAGGTTTGTTGCTGTTGATTTTTGTTAACAGCTTTATTGAGATATAATTCACATAACATACTTCTCAGACATTTAAAGTGTACTAGCCAATGTTCTTTAGTATATTCAACTCTCATCACAATCAATATTAGAATATTGTCATCACTCCCCAAAGAAACCCCACACTCCTTAGCCATCATCCCCCAATCCTAGGCAACCACTAATATGCTTTCTGTCTTTGCAGATTTGCCTACTGTTGTTAAGTTTCTAATTATACTAAATTTATATAGTTTAAAATATATTTATATGTTTGTATGATTTTATTCAGCTAACATTATAACATAAGCCTTTTCTAATGTTAATTACCAAGTTTTCATTTAAAAATAATAATTACATAATAGTCTAGAAAGTAGATTTATGATAATATATCTAACTCCTTGTTATTAGAAATTTAGATACTTTCCACTCCCCTTTATTCTTTTTTTTGTTTGTTTGTTGTTTTTTTTTGTTTGTTTTCTTATTTTTTATTTTTTTTAACATCTTTATTGGAGTATGACACTCCCTTTTATTCTGATCAGTTTAAGTTGCATCAGTCCTGGACCAAAACCAGTTGATGAGCGATTCATTCATATGACTGTAAGTCCCAGGCTGCGACACTAGGGCCACACCAGCCTTCCTGCCAGCCTACATTTTTCCCTCTCTGTCAGAGTTTACTGCTCAGCTAGAATTCTGCCCATGGAACCCTTGGCATGAGTGGCTAACCTTGTCAAGGGGAAACTAGGGCTCAAAAGTGACCCGTGTGACAAGCTGTCAAATGCCGGATGCCTGGTGTCCTGTTATCTTCCTGATCTGATCACTATCACACACAGAATACCTTTCCTCCATTCGGCACTGCAATCTGATGCCCTCAGGCTACAGCCAGAAGCACAAAGCAATCAGGAAACCTGCAAGAACGTAGTCCCGCCTCAGGAAGGAAGTGGGCAAGAGGCTTCCAGGCGCATTTGCAGGAAGGGAAGTTGCACGTTCCACCATCTCCAAATATGAAAAGTCATGAGACAAAACCTAGCAGATCTGGAGGGAATATGTTTTCAGGGCACCATCAGCAGTAACCCCAAAATGACAATGCCTGCTGTGAAGGACATAATAATACTAACCACAGCAAACACTCATTGAGCACTTACATGCTTTTATATGCACTATCTCACTTAATCCTCACAACACAAGCTTGGAGGTACATATTTTTATTATCTAACCCCACTGGGCAAATAAAAAAACCGAGGCTCCCATGCTCAGTAATCTGCCCAAGATCACGCAGCCCTCTGTGTCCCTTCCCCTGCCACAGAAAGCAGTAGAGGCAGAATTCAAATCTAGGTCTTCCCCATGCCAAAGTTCAAGCCCTCTGATTCATTTCAATGCCATCCTCTTGCTACGAAGGAAAAAGGAAAAGACAATATCACATATTTATTAAACACCTAATATGTATCAAGACCTGCACACAAACACCCAATACACTTCGAGTTAAAGATATCTCCCATTTCACAGTTCAACAAACTGAGACTTTGGGGATTAAAGGATTTGTCTGACAGTTACCTCATAGCTAACACATGTCCCAGCTGTGAGGAAATCCATGATTCCAACTGAAAAATCTTATTGTTAAACCAAAGCTTAAAGAAAAATGCCTTTGCTTTAGGTCATTGATAAAGTCAGGGCTGATGGCAACAACATTATTTGAAGAGTCAAGGCTCAGGAAATTGCTCTTTGGCCACATTTTAGGAAAGCAGGTTAAACCTGGCTCGGGGGGCAATAAGTTTTGAATCCTCAGTTTCTAAATGTAAGGTAAACTCAATGTAAACGATATAACTTTCTTCCTGATTTGAGAATTGCACATCGCACATAAATGTGCACTTTGGCAAAGCTTCGTAGTTCACCTTTCCGCTTAACAGACCTCCTGGGGAGCAGAAAAATATGACAATTATGCAAATAGCAGTGTTGAGCCAACTACATAGAAAAGTGGGTGTACTTAAAGGGGAAAAAAAGGTTTGGCAAAACTTAAGACATTTTTGGCAAACACGAGGGCATAGGTGGCTCTGGCTTTTTCTCTAGGTGTTATTAGCACCAGAGGGGTCCTCGTCTTTTGTTTTCAGCTTTGAATAAGCCAAGTGCTCTCTAATGGTATTTTAAGTGAGTTGCTAAAATGTTCAGGATTCATTTCCCTGTGTTGAACTCCACAGAGATGATTTTCAGTGAGCAAATAAAAATAAGCATTTAAAAGATTTATCCGCTCATCAAATGGTGAGGAAATCTATTCCTTTTAGCCTGCCCCATGCTTGAAAAGGTTAGTGTGGCCTTTGGAAAATACCAGGCTGTGCATTCCGTACACTGTTAATGATTCCTGGGATGCACTGACACTTTCGAGTACATCTTAGCCTTTTGAAAATGGGGCCTCCATTGTCTTACCTTAATAAGCAGTTTGTTCACCTTGTGTCTTACAAAAGCCACCACAGTGGAAAATATATATGAGATGTAAAGCTGCACGGATGAGCAGTGTCACAGAAGGAGGAGGACGGAGGACCAATTCCATCAAACAGACCTACAGAGTCCCCTGCCCCCATCTCTGACCGCAACCCAGTAAGGACAGCTGCTCGCTTAAGCAATACCCAATGATTACGCCTCATCTCAGCATCTTCCTGGAAGTCCTCATCTAATTGTAGCTGTATGAATTGAATTCTTGCACATTTATATGTCTCCTTGTAGCCACCAAACTCCAGACTCACCAAGTGGCCCCTGTGCTTTAGAGAACCAGACTGATGAGAAATCTGCTATATTCATTTCACTCTCCTATTTCAATGCCTCACCTATTCCGGTAGCAAGCACCCTGACCTGTCCCAAGTCCTTTTTCAAATTTTAGATCTTATTCGTCCCGACACATTCTTCAGCATGGCTCCAGGATCCCCTATGTGGGATCAGCTGTCCCCTCCTCCAGACTCCTGCGGGACTTTTTTTTTCTCGGCAGCTTGAAACATTTATTTTTTTTAATAAATAAATTTATATATTTATTTATTTATGGCTGCGTTGGGTCTTCGTTGCTGCACGCCGGCTTTCTCTAGGAGCAGCGAGCGGGGGCTACTCTTCGTTGCGGTGCGTGGGCTCCTCATTGCAGTGGCTTCTCTTGTTGTGGAGCTTGGGCTCTAGGCACGTGGGCTCAGTAGTTGTGGCTCACGGGCTCTAGAGCGCAGGCTCAGTAGTTGTGGCGCAAATAAATACGGGCTTAGTAGCTCTGCGGCATGTGGGATCTTCCCGGACCAGGGCTTGAATCCGTGTCCCCTGCATTGGCAGGCGGATTCTTAACCACTGCACCACCAGGGAAGCCCCTGAAACATTTATTGAGCATCAACCATTGACAACACTGTCTGCTGGGCTCTGGGGTTACAAACTTTAAGTCACATGGTGCCTGCCCTCAATGAGCTCAAAATCAAGTTGGCTACACTTCTGTGGAGTTTCTGTGATGTGCAGACAATTAATGGAAGGATCATTTTTCACGTGTCACTTGCAATTTGTCGCTAACCATGACTGACTCTCAAGGGTCCTGGCAGCGGGGTACCTTGAGGTTGCTGGGGGAGGGGCATGTGTCCACAAGGGAAGGGATGGGAAGAGAATTTATGAAGACAGAAAAGGCCCTTTGAGAGCCTCTCTGGTCTCTCCACCTCTCGGGCAGAGAAATTCTCCTTTCCAGCCTCCCTCGTGACCGCCCCACCCCCTAGCAGTTTGCAAACAGTTCAACATACTTTACAGGAAGTGTCCACTTGCTTATCTGTCCTGCTCAGCAGCCAGTGAGTGGCCTGAAGGAAGGGGCCAGGCTTGTTCTTTTTTTTCTGTGTCCCCTCTAGCAGTCAGCACATGTTAGGGCACCTCCTCCGCCCTCCCAGATGAACAGATAAATAAAGGCGAGTGAGGGTGGGTTGGTCCATGGCAGGTCTTGATTATAAGACTAAGGAATTCGAAGCACATGAAAAGCTGCTCAACATCACTAATTATTAGAGAAATGCAAATCAAAACTACAATGAGAGGGGCTTCCCTGGTGGCGCAGTGGTTGAGAGTCAGCCTGCCAATGCAGGGGACACGGGTTTGTGCCCCGGTCTGGAAGATCCCACATGCCGCGGAGCGGCTGGGCCCATGAGCCATGGCCGCTGAGCCTATGCGTCCAGAGCCTGTGCTCCGCAACGGGAGAGGCCACAACAGTGAGAAGCCTGCGTACGGAAAGAAAAAAAAAAAACTACAATGAGGTATCACCTCACACCAGTTAGAATGGGCATCATCAGAAAATCTACAAACAACAAATGCTGGAGATGGTGTGGAGAAAAGGGAACCCTCTTACACAATTCAAAAAGACACATGCACCCCAATGTTCATTGCAGCACTCTTTACAATAGCCAGGTCATGGAAGCAACCTAAATGCCCATCGACAGATGAATGGATAAAGAAGATGTGGTACATATATAGAATGGAATATTACTCAGCCATAAAAAAGAACGAAATTGAGTCATTTGTAGAAACGTGGATGGACCTAGAGACTGTCATACAGAGTGAAGTAAGTCAGAAAGAGAAAAACAAATATCGTATATTAACGCATATATGTGGAACCTAGAAAAATGGTACAGATGAACTGGTTTGCAGGGCAGAATTTGAGACACAGATGTAAAGAACAAACGTATGGACACCAAGGGGGGAAAGCCAAGACGGGGTGGTGGTGGTGGTGTGATGAATTGGGCAATTGGGATTGACATGTATACACTGATGTGTATAAAATTGATGACTAATAAGAACCTGCTGTATAAAAAAATAAATAAAATTTAAATAAAGACTAAGGAATTTGAACTTGGATGTGCACAGATTTTTCATAAGTCAGAAGAAATAAAGCCTCTAAAAGGAAGTGTATATTCATTTATGTTTCCAGGAGAATTAAAAAACTCTAGCTCCCACAGTCTAAAACAAGATATTCAAAACTCTACTGGACAATCCGTTTGTGCGAAACAAGGAGCCATTTAGGATTCATCAGAGCAAAGGGGTTTACTTGAGCCTTGGGGTGGCGAGAAATAGTATTATAAATCCATTTTAAAAAGAAAAGTCGAAAATGCCTAGAAAGCATTTTGCAATACAAGAGAAAAGCAATTTACTTGTTACTGCTTCAATTTCTTAAATCATCTGGCTTCATAGATCAACACTAACTCTCTTTAAATCTACCAAATGAAATTCCATCCAGTGACTCATTACCCAGGGTGAGCCACAAATTGTGATTTGTGATTCTAGGAGTTCCTCCAGGAAATGCGGGAAAAATGATTGTCCAGGAAAACAGCAAAGCGCCACCTGTGTGTAAACAGATGCCATTCACACGCCTACCTGGGTCTGCTCCGTTATGTCCCGAACAGGGAAAACTAATCAAAAATGACCCCTTAACTTCTTAGACAGATGCTTCTAACTAAATATAGACCCCTCGTCCATGTGGGGCTAAAGCTGCCCCACTGGCCACAGACCACAAGAAAGTTACCAAAAACCCTGGCGTCACTGTAATTGCCTTGCAGGGAGTGTCACTGATTCCCTAACTCAAACAGGGACCCTTTACAGCAGGCTCCCCTGGAACAGTCCTGTTGTTTTCTTTCATTAGCTCCGCTCTCATAAGTCCAGGCAAACCATCCTTTACGGAGTAGCATTTGGGAAAAGAAAACCCCTGAACAGATATAATGTCTCATTCAAACTGGTCTATACTCTTCTAAACCTGTGACTGCAGGTACCCAGCAGGTGTCCAGAGAGTTCTTGGCTTGACCCTGTTTCCGGAATCATCCTCTCATCTCTCAAACTACTGGCCATACTCTGTGCATTAGTTGATCGAGTCCTATCTTGCAAGAATTTATTGTTTAATTAATGGCTTGACTGTGAACCACTAACACGAGTATGCAAATAGACATAATACCCATGTTTTTCCTCCTTACAAAAGAGCTGGTTTCTTTACAGCAGAGGCACAGTGGTAGTCATCAAGTGGCCCTTTGGTCTAATGCAGCCTATTTTGCAGTAATTGTTTTTATGGCTGTATTCTTCCTCACTTACACAAAAACATCCTTTTAATTATCATGAAGCCTTTAACCATCTTACTCTTTTGTAAACACTGGCTTTCTCCCCCTTCCCCACCCTTCACTTCACCAGATTCTGGCAAGCCTACAGCAAAGCTTCCCACACACTTTCCCCCTCCCCGCTACCTACCTCTCCTGCCCTCCCACCCTTTTCCTGCCAGGAAGAGTCACCAGTTCTGTTCTCAAAGATGCCACTCATCCAATGAGATCCTAACAACTAGCTTCTGGTCTCTGTGCATCCAAAAGCATGTAGGTCATGAGCAATGTTCTCACTCTCACCAGATGGTGTTTATAGACAAGGGAGCTATGAGGTCACCAAGTGATAGGCTTGGGTGGAAGGGGTGGTCTAAAGGGGTTTTGGCTCCTAGGACCCAGAATTATACATTTCAATATGTGAATTGAAATTAGACTCCACTTGGCAATATTATATTTAATATTATATCATTTTAAGGTGGATTTTATTTTTTCCTACTAAGAAAGGACTTACACAGAAATTCTGAAGTCAAACGTATTACTTTCAGAAGAATGCAAGAAGGTTTTCTTTTTTCTGGGTCACACCTGAACTTGGAAAAAGTGGTCCTGGGTTTCTATACCATTCACTACAAAATGCAGTTGTAGGTGACAAGTTAAGGGTAAAAGGAGCCTCCCACTTCCCAGCACCATTAAATCTGAAGCAAACAAGAATTGCTCAAAATGATAATGTTCTGGAAGCAGAATTGGAGGATAAAAAATAGATCCCCATGGAACTGGGGATATATCCTCTTTAGAAAAGAGCCTTTGCAAGGCTAATAAGAGCAGCTGAAGAGCTGTGAACGGGGCCTAATCTCTTTCCTCCTGACCATGAAACAAGTCTCTCTCAGTTCTTATCCACATTATACCCACAATGATCCAATTAGTTTAACAATTGGACTTAGTCGGGGGGGGGGGGCTCAGAATATTGAGATAAAAAATGCAGGTTCCCAAAAGTTCAAACATTCTGAAATGAGGCAGGCTTGGTGTCTCTCTCCTCCCCAATACACCTTCCCTCCTTCTTTCTTTTCCCCCTTTCCTTCCTCCCACCCTCCTCCTCTCCCTCTCTCTAAAAATGTCTTGCCAAATGTTTTATTCATATTATTGGAATTTGAAAAGTGTGTACACTGCAAGGATAGTTCGAGGATTAAATGAAATTGTGTGTGAAAACGCCTAGCACAGTGCCTGATACATTTGGGGTGCTCATTAAATATTTATTTTACTCTCCTTTTCTCTTTCCCTTCCCTCCCCCACCCCGCTCCCACTCTTTCTACTTTGCTCTTTCTATAACCATTATGCCCTTATCTGGCCATGACTGGGAACTGACACCAATTCTAATACATACATAGAGCCACAAACACGCATAAATGTTAGGACTTTTTTTTTTTTTTTTGCTGCGCCACATGTCTTGTACGGTCCTAGCTCCCCAACCAGGGATCAAACCTGGGCCCTCAGCAGTGAAAGTGCAGAGTCCCAACCACTGGACCTCCAGGGAATTCCCTAGGACTTATTCTTAAATCAAGCTGTAGCCTCCCTGTTTTTAATAATAAAATGGTTATGTTTAACATTTTATATTTCTCTCTCATATATCATGTAAACCGTGTTTGTTTCTGATGAACTTCACTGGGATGGTTCATAAAAATCCCAAAGCAATTTGAAAACTGCAGCAGGTCAGCAGGAAGCAGTAGGCTTACAGAGCTTCATTTTTTTAAGTGCAACAAAGTTGCTCTTAGTTCTAGTTATAAATGGTTTAAAAGCCCATGTGAGAGAAATAAAATTGCATGATCTCACACACTCACCAAATTTTATCCTTTGAAAGAAATTCAGTCTCTAAGTTATTTTTACTAGAAATAATGAACTAGACTCTTAGGTAGAGCCACCTAAGAAGTAAAAACTTGTGACTTACTAGTTTTTGGAGAGTTCCAAAGAAGCCTGTTAGATTTATTGCTCATTTCTCCAAAGGTCTCCAATGGGACTGCTTTTCTTATCTGGAGTTTGACTTTTTCCCAAATCAAGAAATTATCTATAATCAGCATAAATATTGCTCAGTTGCTCCACCCTGGAGCCTCCATATATTCCACAAGTACTCCTCCAGCACCTCCTCTGTGGGAGACTCTTTACGTCTTGTGAATATCCTTAATGGGTATTAAACTGGGCAGCAGAGAGACCACTGACCCTTCCATAGGGAGCAACCACAGGCACGATACTGATTACGGAGTTCAAGGGCACAGAGGCATTGCTGGCAATGAAGCTCATTTATCAGACTGGACAAGGAAGGAGCCTTCTTGCTGGCAATGAGGCTCTCAATAAAATTAAGAGCAAACTGAAGGGGTTCTGGCTACAACAGTCAACTTAGTGACCTACCATATAAAATGGGAAGCCCCTCTCCTGAAGATTTTTAGAAGTAGCCTTCAGTTTAACTTGATACTCGTATAGCCAATTGAAAAGTAAAAAAATAGGCAAGCAACCATGTGTCAGGTTTTACTAAGACAAAAAGGCAGCTTTACTGATTATTTTCACAAAGCACAGTTTTTTAAAACTAAATCAGCTTGTTATTTTTATAATCCATAGGCCTATGGTAATAGGTTCAACATTTTATCTCGTGTTTTCAGAGAAATAGGTGGGTGAAACTGATGGACACAGCTGACACACCCATCAGGTAAAGATCAAAGGAAAGATGAAGTAACTGTATCTCTTAAAGTCTAAGAAGATCGAAGATGAAAGAAACTGAGTAAGTAGGAAACTGGCTATGAAGACATGATATCAAACACAAATGATTAAAGGTTAGAAAAATTCAACCCAATGAATTTAGAGGTTTTGTCTGTATGAAGGGGAAAAATAAAAACACTAGCGAAATTCGGTCACTACATCAACCAGTTTTGACTGAACAGATCAACTCACCCTACAGCTTGCCAGCGGCCAGACTCGGCTCTAAGCCATTCCTTGGAGAGACACAAATGACAGCTCAGGCTGGCAAACGCTCCCTGACAAGGTTTTCTGCCTCGTTGTGGGGACCATATATGTTCAGTTTTGGTTTTGTAGGAATTATATGCAGCTAATTTAAGCATATTCATTTTTCACAGAGTGATTGTATTTGTTTGTTTGCCACTTCAGTAGATTGTTCTCTAATCACCAAATAGCTTGTGGGCAAGTACCCTTAAATATGTTAAGTCTAACTCATCATACAAACGCACTGTGCTTCTGTGATGACTTTTCATTACCACTTCTAATTAAATGTTTTGCTAAACTATCAGAAAAATCTTTTCCTTTTTATTCCCAGAAAATCCCGAGAGAGGAGGACAGAGAGAAAACAGTGCTTCGAGGCTGGCCTGCTCTCCCCCCTCCCCTCGCTCCCCCCTCCCTGGGCTCTGGTTATGATGGCTCTGCGAATGCACACGGAAGCTTTCCAGACACACAGAATCCCCTCACTGGTAATCAGTGCATCCAACAGAAAGAAGCTGCTGCAGGATTTGAATCCTGATGACTGTATTCCCATGTGAGGGTCCTGTCACACCTGGGATGATTACACCTATTCTACCTGCCCGGTCCTTGCCTACAATTCATTGTAGACTTGGGACCAGAGGGAGATCTGTAGCTGCATTACAAGTATCTGGATCTATAGCTAATGATTTAACAGCAAGCCACTTAGAAGAAAATGACATTAAGAAACCATTTTCTTTCTTTCTCTAAGGAGCAGAGCCACTACACATTGACACAAGGACACTTTTGCCTTCTACTTACAGCTCTTTGGACACACATGCCACTCAGTGGGCTTCTTGGCTCTGTTCCACTCCAGATAGCCCTAGCAGTAGTCACTCTTTTTAGTGCGTCAGTAGGGAGGAGGTATCTCCACCTCCTACTTGGCTCTCACTTCCTCATCTTATAAATGACAAGTGACCATTTTCTACTGCAAATAAATTCTTCATAATTATTATATCTATTTAATGTCCCGAATGCCACCTGAACTGATGTTTACCACTATATCCCCAGGACTTCCAAATAAAAATCCTAAAAATTCCTTCACAAACAAATAATTGATCATATGATAAATAAATCACTTACGTATTTTCACGTCTGAACATTCTTACTAAATACTGTACCACTCACATGTGTTTTTGGTGTTTACTCTGAAAAATGTCAGGATTTCTTTAGCAATAAGAATAATAAAGGTAAAGTGAGGTTTTTTTTTTTTTAATTCCTGAAGGAAAACGTACTCATCTACATACATGCACACAATTGCCCCAATTTGGGCACCCATGCGATGACTTTTTTTTTTTTGATAATGACAGTAACTTTTCATTATCATAATTTGATCTTTCCAGCTAGAATAGTGGATATAAATAGATCCATGAGCCAAACCTACAAACACGTTGAAGGACATGCTGGCAAATCAACAGTCAGATCATCATGAATCCGTAGTAGAGTGAAGTGGCTATCACAAAAATGAATGAATTAGGCATTCATAGAAATATTTTAGCTAGAACAATGGGGTTATAATCGTGTTCTGATTTGTGCTGGTCGGAACACCCAAAGAACACTATCTTCGGGGACTTCCCTGGTGGTACAGTGAGTGGTTAAGGCTCTGCTCTCCCAATGCTGGGAGCCCGGATTCAACCCCTGGTCTGGGAACTAGATCCCACATGCATGCTGCAACTAAGAGTTCACATGCCACAACTAAGACCCGATGCAACCAAATAAATAAATATTTTTTAAAAAAGAACACTATCTTTAGTTCTAGCTGCCATGACCTTATGAGGGACAACGACACACTAGACAAAAACCCACACACAGGGAAGAGTCTGGAAGCCACAGGTATATGAGGTTTGGAAAGGCTCTTTGGCTTGGGGAAGTCACCCTGAGGAAGGCCTAACAACTGTTCTTATGTTCAAAGGACTGCAGCACGGAAGAGGAGCAGAACTGATTTTCCGTTCCTTTAGAGGACAGAAACCAAACTAATAAGATGAATTTGGGGAAAGTTACACAGAGATAAATTGCCACTTGATGTGAGGAAAAACTTCCTAACAATTCCAGCTGTGCAGCCTCACGAAGTCAGACCTTCACCATTACTGAAAGGTTTAAATGAGACCGTTCAACCACTATTAATCAGAGTCCCTATGGGGAGGTCACATATCTAGAGAGCTGGTTTTGAACCTTTTTTTTGGGGGGGGATGGGAGGGTATCCTGGACCTCCTAGAAAATAATGAAAGCTCTGAATCCCCTCTCCAGAAAGATGTCTAGACACCTAGCCTCTTCAGGAAACCTGTGGACCAACCAGGTTAAGAACCACCGCTCTAGAGGGCTGGAAACCCGGGTCTCTAAGGTCTTTTCCATCCTGAACATTCCATGATCTTTGCATACTCTCCGTCTTGATCTGCAGGTGCAAATAATGATGTTTCTTGTCTAACTGGGTATGTAAGTTTTGAACCCTAAGCTCTGGATCTAAGTTTTATTAAGGGTCTTCCTTCTTTAGCTAATTATTCCCTTTCTCTTCTTCTCTCATTTCTCTCAGAGCTGCTACTGCGTCTGCCTTCCACTCTGCTCCCAAATGAGGTGCCCAGTCAGGTTAGCTGTCAGCAGAATGAGAACTGACCTCCCAGCCAACCACTTTTTACTCCCCTGGTCCCTTCCCGACACCACAGGGACCCCAAAAGTGGGATCAAAACCCACTGCCCAGAGTGAAGTAAGTCAGAAAGAGAAAAATAAATACCGTATGCTAACACATACATATGGAAACTAAAAAAAGAAAAAAAATGTCCCGAAGAACCTAGAGGCAGGAAAGGAATAAAGACGCAGACGTAGAGAACGGACTTGAGGACACAGGGAAGGGGAAGGGGAAGCTGGGACGAAGTGAGAGAGTGGCATGGACATATATACACTACCAAATGTCAAATAGCTAGCTAGCGGGAAGCAGCCGCATAGCACAGGGAGATCAGCTCGGTGCTTTGTGACCACCTAGAGGGGTGGGATAGGGAGGGTGGGAGGGAGACGCAAGAGGGAAGAGATATGGGAACATATGTATATATATATAGCTGATTCACTTTGTTATAAAGCAGAAACTAACGCACCATTGTAAAGCAATTATACTCCAATAAAGATGTTTAAAAAAGAAAAATACCACTGCCCTAATGCAGATCTAGCATAAACACGCCCCTGACAATATTCGTGAGATGCCAGAGATATTTAGAGGATAAGTCTCAATCACTGATAAATCCCTAAGGATAAAAATTATATGGATGAAGAAATCTCAAGGATATTGTCTTAATGAAAGTCAATTTCATTCAATTCAATAAACATTTAACAGGTATCTACTATGTGCTGAGCATGGTACTTGAATGCTTGGGATACAAAGGAGAATAAACTATAGTCCTGGCATCCAAAATGAACTACTAAAATATAATGTTCTGGGTGCTGTAATAGTCTCTCTAGAGTTTAAACCCAAGGTTCTGGCGGGAAATAAATATTAATTACATAGAAATATATATACATAATTATAATATTTATAATAAATATATAATTGTGTTTATCTAGAGGTGGGGTTGATTTAGAGGATGAGTCTCAAACACTGATTAACCTTAGAATTAATTCTAAGGATAAAAATTATATAGATGAATAAATCTCAAGGATTTTTTCCCAGTTAAAAGATTTAATTCATATATATAAAACAAGCAGCTGAAATTTCAAAGTTAGTTTCCTATTATCTCTGTGTATATAAAGGAGACAAATAGCCATAAGCAAAAAATAATAATAATAATTTAATACCAGGTTAATTTCAAAGAAATTGAGGTAGAAGTCCCCTAAGATTCCACATCTGGGAAAATCTCAGAGAAAGGTCTCCACACTTACTGACTGGCACATAGGAAATGCACAAGAATTCTGCTGACTGAACGTAACAAACTGAACAACCTTCAGATCTATTCAGAAGAAGGAGGCACTCCTTTAAAATGCCTATGAACTTTAGAAGTTACTGTACAACCCTAGGTTGAGAAGCTATTAGATGAGTATAAAGAATCCAGAAACGCCAAACACAGCAACTTTAGTGAGCTTCTTGAAATATTCCTTCCAGCTCCAAGACTGCAATTTTACATATAGAAATAGATGCCTCATTTAGCAGTCTCAAAACTCTCCACAGTTCCTTGAGTCCACACTCAGACACCAAGAGACTCCCATTAAATATGTTATTCATAAGAAGTTTATCTTCCCAGCTCCCAACAGATTAGAAGTCACAAAATGAAGAGTTATCTTTAAAAAGTATGCTCTAGACCAGGGGTTGGCAAGCTTTTCCTATAAGAGGCTAGATAGTAAATATTGGGTTGGCCAAAAAGTTTGTAAGATGTTACAGAAAAACCTGAGCTACTCAACTCTGCTTTTACTTCAAGAAAGCAGCATAGGCAACGTGTAAACAAATAACTGTGGCTTGTGTTCTAATAATCCTTTATATCTGGGCACCGAAATGCAAATTTCATATAATTTTCACATGTCACAAAATAGTCTTGTTTGGACTTTTTTTTCAACCATACAAAAATGTAAAACCCATTCTTAGCTTGTGTCTTCTAGAAAGACAGAAAACAGGACAGATGTGGCTTGCCAGCTGTCGTTTGCTGACCTCTGCTCTACAAGTTAGGATCAAAAATTGCACTTTTGGCCCTTGGAAGCAAAACATTTCCGTTAATAGTTAATTTCACTCAAGTGGAATAGCTCATTCTCTATCGATGCCCAATAAATAAGACATCAGAAATGCCTTAGTAGGGTTCTTATACCAAGCTCATCCCTTGTGATTTGTCTGTGGGATATAATATACTTGAAAGCTGAAATGAGAGTCTGATGATCTTGACCAACAGTGGAGACAATCTGGTCATTAAGCTAGCAACTGGCACAACTGGAGCCCAGCCTGATGCAGAAATCAGAAAGAGGCAAGAAAGTTTTCCTTCAAACAGATCACAGTAGAGACAGCAGGATGCACCCACCATTAGCAGTGATTCTCTCCATCTCTGTCTAGGCAAGTAGAGCTAATAGCCCTGGAATAGCGCTTGGAGTGAATGGATTTTGCCAAGCAACAATCTAGTCACCACTGTTTTTTCCCCCCAGGCACTACGGAGGTCAATACTTTTCCTTCTGCTGATGTGGCATTTGGAGGTTCCCTTTGCAGAGCAGTGGCGCTTAGCTAAACTCTCTCTCTTGCTAATCTGATTGGACAAGAGTGGATACAAATGTCATTCTAGATCACACCAGTTCTCTATTAGGGAAGTCTGAGAGTACCAAAAAAGTAAAAAAGAAAAGGAGATGAAGCCTAGCCCTTCTTAATGATCACCAGCCCATCTGCCACGGAAGTCCATGTCAGTCCAGGAGAACAATCTGCATTAGGTAAGAGGAAAGGCCTCTGAATTTGGTAATAACTGTCCATCAGAAGCAACAGAGGCTCATTTGTGAAGCTGAAAGTACTGAAAATGGGCTGGCTGATGGTGTGTGCCAATCTGGCCAGTCCCAAAGATCTCAACGAGCTATAGTGATGTGATTTCTCACTGGATGACATTAAACAGAAATAAGTGTAAGGTTCTGATACGTGTCAACAAATCTACCTTCACAAGTACAGGTTAGGAATATGGAAGGAATATGGACACGTGTGGCTTAGAGGAATCTCTGGTACAAGAATGCCATTAATGAAACTAACAGGGTTGGGGCTGCATTCTTAAAGCTAGGGAGAGTAGACAGAGAAAGGAGAAAGCAGCACAGGGAGAGCATATCTGAACGTGGTCAAGAGGGGTACAGAAATACAGGTGCCTATTTTTATCAAAGGGAGAGGAAAAATCCAAACTGCTTTATCAGAGGAATGGTTGGGCCACGCTTCATCCCAAGCCCTTCTCTTTTTCAAGTGAACCAACCATGCTCTGACTGAGAGAGAAGGGAACACCCTTCCCCTGTTATCTCAAAGTCATCCTTTTATTCCTCTCTGCTTCATCTCTACTGCATTAGAGGCCACTTGAAAGAACCCAAACCAGACTAGAAAGGGTGGCAGTGGGATGGCACACAAAGCTCTGAAAGGCTGGCATAATGCAGAACAATTAGATTTCTGTGTGTTTCCAAGAAGCCCAGCTAGCACCGCTAGATGGGAGCAATTGGGAAGAACGTTTCAACTTGATGTATGGAATGCGTTCCGAGGGCCCTGTCTCTGAAAGCATCACGCATAGGCAAGGATGACAACTTGGTTGTAGAAGCAGCTGGTGCATCAGATGGGGGTGAGTGGGTGGAGTAGATGACTTTTAAGAGCTCCTCCAGCCCTGAGATTCTCACAAGTATGCGAACGGAACGCTGCCAACACCGTGCTCTTTTCAGAGCAGGCTAAGATGGCAGCCCTGTAAAAGCATACATACCGAAGCTGCCTACCTTACCCAGTACCAGGCTTAACGTGGGCTCAAAAAGATCACCTGTTCTCACTACCTTTGGGAGGAATATGGTCCTCCAATCTGCCTCCCTCAGCACTGCCTCGGTGCCTGGAGATGTGCCCCGCTAGGGTAGCTGCCATGGCCGTGAGCCTGTCACAGGATGCCGTCTGGCATCAGCCCATGCCCAACACCTTCTCAAACGGAAACAAAGAAAACCATTTTCCAGATCCTTTCTGTTCAAAGGAAGAGCGCCCTTTAGCACTCCTGGCCCTCTTCCATGGAGTGGGGCCTTCTACTTTCCTGGCACTTGGCTTTTGTGACGCTCAGCATGCATTCACCTGGCGGTCACTGGGCCATTTTCATAGACTTGTGCCATGGACTCTTGGGAACAGCAAATGGGCGGTCTCTTCACTCCTGAAACATAGGTAAGAGGTCTAGGATATACAGCCGGTAATCACTCAACAGGGACCATCAAGAAAATTCTATGCCGACCCCAGGAGCCTCCTTACTGAAACCTATTACTGAAAGCCAACAGCATTCAGGTAGGAAACCCTAAAGTGGTGGGAGCACAGAGGTTTCCAACTCTAGAAACAGCACCTTCTTAAATACCAACATCCCAATAACTGCGAAGGTCAGTCACAAGCAAACAGATAGAAGGGCCAACTGTGATGAGAAAGATGCATGCTTACAGAGTCCTATGTTCTTTCTAAATAATACAGATGAATGTAGCTGAATTTCACATTCTCAAATGTGCCCAGGTTCCATTACAGCTTATCTTAAAAGGGGAAAAAAAGAAATCTCCTTGTCCTTGAGCTAGTCACGCAAAAAAAAGAAAAAAAAGTGTCCGTGGGAGGGGGAATCTTGGTAACTAGATAAAATTCAAAGGCATTGGTTTCAAGAGGTCTTCTTTTTCCTTCTTCATTAAATACCGATAAAGCTCAGCAAGCCATTGAAATAAAAAGCAAACAAAGATAAAAATCTCCTTTTAGTGTCTGCTTTTCTCTCTGTTATAATTTGTAATAAATTCCTTGTGGTGACTTTTGATTGCAGAAATAATTTGTGCCTTTATGCCTTCAGGCAACACAGCATATTAACTCTCCAGCCCTCCCACTGACAATGCAAAGACACAGTCAAAAACCTGGATGCAAGGAGCAGAAGGTATTCCAACTACACATACTGTACAGCATGGCTTCCAAGGAGCCAAAGAACTTTATATGGAAAAAATCAAGGGGGGAGGTTGTCAGCCAAACACAACTGTCTTTTCAAATCAAAATCATTATAATCACAGAAGCCCACATTAGATCACAGGGGTTATGCTAACATTATCAGACAATCATTCCCACCTATGGGAACCATTGTACTACAAATATTAGCACTGCAAAAACAATACTTTTCTGCATTCACCCTAAGCAGAACCCAAGTATTCAATAAAATAAAAAATCTGGAAAAGGTAGAAATGTTTCAATGGGGCACACTGATTTTATAAATTACTCACTTGGTGACACTGTGAATGTCAACAGCTCTGCTTTACCTAATACACAAATAATAAGGTTTGATCCATATTTATTGTACCTACCTCATATCAACCAAGGATATTTTATTATCTATCAAATGAACTTTGTATACACAACTACAGAAAAAGATATCAAAGTCCAGAGAGGTGATTTCACCTGACCAAGGTCACACAGCATGTCCATGGAAAAACAAGTTAGGACCCAGGACCCAGTCAGCCACCTCCTAGCAGAAGGCTCTCTCCACAGACTAGCAATCACTTGTTCATCTTCTACATTGAGATGGATCGACTTTTGGCTTCCCAAAACCAAAAGTCAAATTTCAGTGGAGTTTTGTGTTTGGGGAAAGATATGGTATATGATTTTATAATATTCTCTCAAATTTTTTTTTTTTTTTTTTGCGGTACGCGGGCCTCTCACTGCCGCGGCCTCCCCCGTTGCAGAGCACAGGCTCTGGACGCACAGGCTCAGCGGTCATGGCTCACGGGCCCAGCCGCTCCACGGCACGTGGGATCTTCCCAGACCGGGGCACGAACCCGCGTCCCCTGCATCGGCAGGCGTACTCTCAACCACTGCACCACCAGGGAAGCCCTATTTATTTATTTATTTTGCGGTACGTGGGCCTCTCACTGTTGTGGCCTCTCCCGTTGCGGAGCACAGGCTCCGGACGCGCAGGCTCAGCGGCCATGGCTCACGGGCCCAGCCGCTCCGCGGCATGTGGGATCTTCCCGGAGCGGGGCACGAACCCGTGTCCCCTGCATCGGCAGGCAGACTCTCAACCACTGCGCCACCAGGGAAGCCCTCAAATTTTTATTTTAAAAATATTTTTGCAAGAAAGATCTCCATTTTCTTGAAGTCTATTTTCTAACCAATGTATTATTAAGTTAAAAATGACATGCTCTGGTGAGTCAACTTTCCCCACTTTTTGTTCACTTTAAAGCTTACCTCTGGCCCAGAATTGTTCTCTGGCCACCAGATGAAGCTGCCAACATATTTTTGCATTTTCTCTTTTTCTAAGAAGCAAAGAGTCAGGAACAATTATGGCAGACAGACAATGCAATATGCCAGTTCAAGTCAGGCAATCTGAATTTCACTTTGTGTGGCATCTGAGGACCTCAATTTCTCCATGTCTAAAATGAGAGGAGCACCTACCAATCAGTTACTAACTACTGTGGGACCCAGTATTTCTCGTTTTGTTTACTTGCACCACTGCCAAGTGGGGAGAAAGAAAGGGTTGGGGGCTGGGTGTGTTAGAGAACATCTGTGAGAGCACAGGTGGGAAATCTACACATACATATGTATGGGCATAACTTACTTTAAATATAAAGGCGAAAAAGTCCAGACAAGAAACGGCTCTCTACATCTACACACACACACTTCCACATCATACACACCCACGTGAAATACAACCTGATGTATTCTCTCCCCAGAGCCAGGTTAAAGTATCCTGGCTCGGTTTTATGTGCAGAGCTAATTCTCAGGCACTGCATGTTGAAAATCAGCTTATTCTGCCCCCCGTCCCTGTTTCGTTTTTGGTTTTTGGGGTTTTTGGTTTTTTTTTTTTTTTTTTTTTACCAATTCTGTACAAGTGATCATGGCTCTGCTATTTGTGTAACATTCTTTGTCATCTATTGTCCTCTTCCAACTCCACAACTGGAAGTCAATTTTCGGTAAAATGCAGAGCCATGAATCTATGTAGAGGCTAGTATAAGATCTATAAAATCTTTGTTAGATTATTAACCATATCCAATGTATGCAATTCACAGAGGTGCTAAGATCTCCACACAGATCAAGAAACTAAGGTTATTTCCAAATGGTTCCATAACTATTTCCTAGTTACTTCCATACTAGGAAGCACATTTTAACCCATGGGGATGGGAGGAGAGAGAGACAAAATTTAGTTCTAATCAAATTTCTCACTTCTACCTCTATGCAACTGTATCCAAAAGGCAATCCAGAGATTCCAAAATCAACTTTAGAAATAAACACCCTCCTTTATAGAAAGATCGTCATCTCTGGCATCAGAAAGACCTGGGTTCAAGCCACTGTGTGAATTTGGGAACATCGCTTAACCTCTCAACTTCAGAGTTGTGGTGAGAATTAAATGAAACATCACCTGGGAAGTATCGAATACACGGTAAGAACCTAAGCAGCGTTACTGCCCTCCTGTTGGAGATAACTAATGTGGGCAGTGGAAACAATATCCATAACTAGGGACAATTAAATATCACTTCACAAATTGTCTGGTTTCACAGATCTATATCATGCATTTTCTACAAGGGCAATATCGCCCACGAGGGGAAGAAAATTCATTCTTAGGGAGGGTGAATAAAAATCTCAGATATTACAGTGGTTTGTGGCCTTTCACAATCCAATCCTACCCTCCTCCCGGCCAAAATCTTACTCCTTAGTATTTAATTGCTATTGTTAGGGATAAGTTAAATTGAATTTAACCTTCTTCCTTACAGGGATGATCATGAAAACAAAGTTGAGAAACACTGATCTATGTCTTTTGCATTATTGAAAAGATACACTCCAAGAAATTTTCATCCTATTTCCCTCCACCAGCAGCCTCCAAAACTGCCGTGGTGTCAGCAAGGGTAGAAGTAACCAAAGAGGGGCTTTAACATTATGTATAATAGCATAAGACATTGTCTGTTATTAATGTAATCATAGTATGCTCCATTTATTAGGGTCCACCTTTATAAATGTTTGTATATCCCTCTTCTCAGCTTCTGATTTCCAGCCCTATTTCTAATCCATTTCAGAAAGACTATCAATATGTTATTCACTTTCCTCTTCAATTAGGATTTGGGACAGGCAGTACTATAGCAAAACATTCTTGGTGCAGATGCAGATTCAATTTAAAGCATCATTCTTGACTATCTGCACTGCCATCCACCCATAGAAATTCATCAAGTTTCCAAGGCTGACCTCCTTGACATAAATCTGCCCAGCTCTCTAATGAATCTGTAGGTGTCAAAGTCTTCTCCTAACCTGTCATCAGTTAATGAGCCTGGGGACCCATCCCAGTATAGGATTCAAATTATGGCCCTGTACTTACCTACAGCCATTCTATAAAATGGATAAATGGATGCCACGGCAAGTTAGTCATTTACGTGTCAAGGTTCTGATGAAAGCAGGAAAGGGGTTCCAAATGGGAGGCCAACACACGGCTGAGAGCCCCAGTCTCTGCCGCCTGTTGGAGATCTTCCCTGCCATCCTGAAGACACTAGGTAACTTCAAATCAAGATTTATCTAGTCTTTCATTTAGAGCCAGCTGCCGATAATTTGTAGTCCTGGGCAACAGCATGAGCACAGGTAACTGAAATCCACAATCTCCCAACACACCATACCAAGAGTGTCAGCCCCATCCTCATTTAACTATTTTCACTTGCAAGAGCTGTAAGAAAGTAAAACTGTTTCCATCCATCCTCCCCTCTCCAATCCTACAGACTTTGAAGCTGGAGCTTACAAAATAAAAGGTAGGCATGCAGACAGCGGGAAGCAAAATGAGGCAGAATATTCTCCAACAAGGATAATCAGACTGTAAATAATCAAGAGTTGGACCCACTGTTGCCCCAAAACACCAAGTCTTCTAAAATGTTACATTGTGATTGTAAATGAATTGTGTCCTGGGGGGTAAGGCATTGTGAGCCTTGGGCTGGGACTGTGGGAGGCTTGAAGCAGGAGCTCAAGAGCCACTTAGGGACAAACAAATACCCACAAACCACACAACCACACTCCCCATGTGGAAAGAGGACCAGCAGCCTGGTTTAAAAGCATTTTGGAATCTGTGCAATTCTCACAGCTTTCATTCCATCGCTAGTCACAACACTATTCTTTGCTGAGATTTTTTTTAAGACTGCCATCTTCATGGTCCTACAACATCCATCTTTTTATAGATGGATATCTTGTTTGAGGAGACTGAAACTTAATTACTCCTCCTGTGTCTTAAAGGATTTTGGTACTAACCTATTAATGTCAATGTGAGTGAAAGAGCAAAACGTAGTTGCAATGGCCGAGTGCTGTGGAAAAAGAAAAACTGTGCTTCTAGTCCCAGTTTCTGTCCCTAACGCACAGTGGACCCTTGAGTAAGTCAATGTCTTCACCTATGAAATGGAGAATCCCTGCCCCACTAGGCAGAATAAAATTGAGATCAGTGCAAAAGCATTTTAAAGAGCATAAACCATTACATGTGTGTAACATTTCCAGACCCATGAATCTGGAAGTAAAACTGCCACAGACTGAATGTTTTTGTCCCCCCAAGATTCATGTTGAAAACTAATCCCCAATGTGATGGTATTTGGAGGTGGGGCCTTTGGGAGGTGATTAGGTCATGGGGGTGGAGCCCTCATGAATGGGATTAGTGCCCTTATAAAAGCGGTCCCAGAAAGCTCCCTCACCCTTCCACCCTATGAAGACACAGCAAGAAGATTACCTTCTATAGATGTATTGAAATGAAACAACTGATTTGAATAAGAATAAGAGTAAGAATAAGAACAAGAACAAGAATAAGAATAAGCGGTTCCCAGTGATTTACTAAGTAGAAATTTGTGAAGTTGTTGGACTGGAGTCAACTCTCTTCTCCCAGGTGCCTCAAATTTACATGGCCTAAATCTTGAGATGCATCCCAGTTGCCATATGGAATTCATTTGAAACAGTTTAAAGTGACTTTTACTGTTCCTTGCTTAAGAAGAAAAGTGACTTTCTGAAATGAAGTATTTCCTTTTCATGCCAGGCAACTAATATGTGGTTCCCTGAGCTGGTCAGGGCTTTCCTTATCGCTAATTACAATGCTCATGGTATCTTGGAAACAACCACCAAAGACAGGTCATTATTAGAGTTCTCACGTAAATTTAAACGACATGTGTGAAATTATGAATCGAAAATAGAAGCTTCATCTCCCTAGACCAAGCTCATTTAATAAATAAACCTGAATTAGTATACATTCCTAAAAGAATACATTTAGCTCCTGACTTAGAAAATATGTAAATATAAATCTACCTTAGCATCTTGAAACTGAAACTTAAATAATATGAAAATGATCACTGGATTGCAAACACTATAAAAATCATACAGGAGTAAATGTATCATATTTCCTTAAAATTTTTTAAATTAATCACATTTTTTAAATTGGAGGTTTTTGTTTTTGTTTTTTTGGTGAAAACCAAATGCTACTGCTAACAAAGAACTTTCTTGAGAGCTAATTACTACTAGTAAACTAATATTACTCCAGGAAAGCTAACCAGAATCCTGCTGGCAGCCTGGCAAAAAGAAGATGTGACAACATTAAACAAAGCTATTGTGGGAAACTCATTATAAAAGAAAAACGATATCCCCAAAATAAACACTCAAGCTGCATCAAATCAGATACCAAATTATTTGGAAATGAAATTATCTCTGAGAGGATATTTACTATAAGCAGTCAAGATTTAAACAAATAAAATTATAGGAGAAAAAAGACCCAATTTTCTCCTGAGGATTGATCATGGTTAAACAAGCAATCTCCTGCAGCTCGAGAATCCAAGGCTATAACTCTGGGAGCTGCTCTCAGTACAGAAGACTAAACGAAATAAACAAAAGAAGGTTGATGCTGTAATGGGAGAAAATCCAAAGTAATACATGAAAAACTGAGTAAAAGCACATTGTGAACTGGGCACTCAAGGTGGAAATAAAATAGGCACTGTCTTTGGGCTAAAAAAAAAATCTATAACAGAGAAAGAGAAAAGAATGATCTAGGCAAATAGAGCTATAGAAATACCCAAAGATGAGTCATATGAAAAAGGGCATCCTTGTTATTTTCCTTCTAGTACTCAAGATTTTGAATTGTGGGAAAATAAAGACGTGACCAAGAAAGCAAGTAAAGGTGGAGAAGATGGTTGAAGAAAAAACAATAGGAAGGAAAGATGGAAACATTTAGTATACACAGGAGGGTACACAGTCCCAGAGACAGAAGTGGTTTGGTTGAGGCCACACACAACTAGTAAAAGGCAGATCGGGACAAGAGTAGAAAGCTCCACGAAGGCAGGGACATTTGTCTGTTTTGTTCCTTAGAACAATGACTGAAACACGGTAGACACTCAGAAAATATTTCTTGAAGGAAGGGAGGGAGAGAAGTAAAAAGGAAGAATTAATTCAGTTCAACTCAAAAAGTATGTATTATATGATGTCCTGTTGGGAATTCCAAGAAAGTATATGGCATGGCACCCAGCGCCAGGAGTTTGCAGTCTATTTGGGGAAAACAAAATGTACACACAAAAGGATGACTAAACTACCAAATGCTATACCCTGAGAGCCAGATGATGGTGTGGATGTCAGCCCTGAACAGGGGTTGATGAATAGAAACTCAGCTATGTACTGCAGTGGTCGGGGAATTCCTGATGACAAAACAAGCAGCACTTGTCGCCACTAAAGACATATTAGTGTCTTTAGTGGAGTTCTGAGCCTGTTGATTACCTAATGTTACAGGGTCTCATTTAATAATACAAGTAATGACATTTCTTAACCGTTTTCAAAGTGCATTCAGTTTGCATTATCCCCTGCAGTCGTTACAAAGCACTAGGGGGTGGGCCAGAATGGGGCGCTGATCTTCTGCAACAAAAAAGAGAGAAGGCACATTCTCCGAAACGAGGATTGAACCCAGCACTGTGCGTAATGGCACCTACCCATCTCCAAGAAGGTGGGAGTCTTAATGCGGATGTTGTTAGCATATGTGAGATGAGAAGATGCAAGATGGCCACAGACAAGGTGAGAGAAGGGGATTGTTCGGTAGGGCGGTAGAGTCAAAGCACATCCGGGAAATGAGGTGATGCTGGGGAAAAGCGAACACTTCCTCTAGTGTGTAAGCTAAGCCATTCTCTCCTTGCTAACAATCGAACTGGAGAGAAGGCACTCCCCTCCTGGGGCAGCTGGGGCTACCCCTAGCACATGTGGTGCCTCTATGTGGAAGCCTCAAAGATGCTCTTTCCAGGCACCCCTTCCTCCCGGCTGACATGGCCCCATTCCAAAATCCAGAGCTTAGTGAGCAAAGCACGGGCTGCATCTCATCTCTCATTCATTTCCGTAGCCAGGTACCATTGTACAATGAACAAATTGTACACCCAGACATGTCGGCCCTGGAAATAACCCATACCATCTTTGACCTGCTATATTAGAAGGTGCTTCCTTTTCCAGAGTTGAAATCCACCTCCCACTGGGATTTATTGTGTTCTTTCTAGCCACATGGGAAATATCCAAGTCCCTCTTCCCAGTGACAGACTTTCAAACACATCCACTGCTTTTGTGCCCCTCCTCAATCAAGCCATCACATGGAGCTATCTCTTTGGAAAGAAAACCAACCCCACTCCAAAGCCACAGCAGAACCACGGTGTCATTGAAAGCACACTTAACAGCAGAGCTGCCATAAAGAGGTTTGAAATACAGCAAGAACTCTATACAGACAAGGATCGTGACAAATTTATCAACACTCTAATGGAAGCAGTCAAAGCACAAAAGGTGGGAAAAAGCAGAAGTCGCTGAATATTCACTAAAGGGTAGGGACCAGAACTGCTTAGGAAAAGAAGGAAAGAAAAGGCGGGGGTCAGGGGAGAGAAGGAAGGGAGGATGGAAGGGATGCATGGAGGGTAGGAAGGAAACACAGTGCATATCCACATACATGTCTGGTTTGGGTGTCAGAGTTCACCAACGAACACGACTCTCAAATCAAACCCAATGCCTTCCTATTAATTCTGCATTTACCATATTCATTGAAACAGCAGCTCCGTCTAAGGCATCTGTGTATGTGCGGCGGGGTTGGGGGGGCAGTTTGTTGATTTTTTTCCCCCAAGGGAAATCCACATAGAATGTGGTCTGCAAAATCTGGCTTGAATGATGTTCTCCTTGGTAATGGGCATATCTGAGCTTATGAGTGGCATACTGTCAGTCTGTAGTTGATTTGTTTTATAGTGCTTCAGCTGGGCTTTTTCCAAGTCCACTGCATTTGGATTTTCTTCTGGTATTTCATGTTCATAATCTGCAGTTTAATTTGCCACAGCACATTCTACCAGATGGCCTCCTCTTTCATTCCCACTACCTCTGCTGAATCTTCCCACACAGAGTCTTTGTACATCCTTTCTCCTGCCAACCATCACAGAATAAATCTCTTCACATAAAGCAGTACTTTCTCCTACTGATTGTGTTCCAGTGAAGGTCGGATAATTCCAGTCACTTGCTGCTCATCTAAACAAGGAGTCTGAGGACAAAGTGGGGAAAGGGGCAGCTTCCAACAAGCAACAGTGCTTTATGAATATAATTCACGTCTGCGACTGCCTGTTCATGTTTTCATTTCTATATTTTTATTCATTGCTAAATAGGACATTGGTAAGAAAAAGAAAAAGAAAAAATCACCCACAATCCCATGACCCTAATATACCAACTGTTTTCATTTCCCTGAGTTCCTTTGTAGTCTGGGTCCATATGCATGTGTATCTTGGGACATGGTTGAAATATTACTTAGCCCAGGTATGAATCTGCCTCCTACTGTTTTTCATTTGCCACTATGACCATTTTCCATGTTCCTACATAGTGGCCGTAATGATCATTTTAACAGATGTGTAATATTCCTTAGAGTGTACCTATCATAATTTACTTAACCATCTCCACCAATGACTGGATATTTTCTATTGCTTCCCTTTCTTTCCTTACTAGGACTAATGCTATAATTTTTAATCTTCACAAATTCAATCAATATGTACACTTTTTTTCCACTTTCAAGATTTAGTGGTGGAAGGAGGTAAATTTTTCCTTAAGGGTTTTTTCTTCAGATAAATTTTTGGAGGGGATCATTAAGTCAGAGGTAATAAACATTTTTATGATTCTTGATTATTTTATCAAATTTGCTTTCTAAATCAGAATAACTTCACCTGCCACAAGCAACATATAAATACATCAGTTTTACCACCTTCTCTCCAACACAGAGAATTATTATTTTCTTAAAATTTTCTAAATTCAAAAGGTATAAGATGCTGTCTTGTCATCACTTAACTTGTACCTCTTTGAAAAGCCCCATTTCAACTGTTCCCCATAAGTTTTATTCACTATTTGCATCCCTTGTTATGTCAATTGTCTGTTCATGTTCTTTTCCATTAACTTACCTGAGTGTCCTAAGGTTTTTCTTACTGAAAATCTAATTAGCACCCTTTTCTGTCTTATTTGTTGCAAATATTCCCCAAATCTGTCGTCCTTTTTATTCTAAGTATATTTTTATTGTTCATTAAGTTTTTACTTCTTAATTATTCAAATCCGTAATTTTTTTCCTTCATGATTTCTTCAGAACTTACCACATAACAGATGGTTTCTTAAATGAATTTTCAGCCGTTTATTCTCTTGTGATTTGATTTTTTTTAATAAGTTTATTCTTTAATAATTGAATCATATGCCTCTTGGAATCTATTTTCCTATAATATATCAGGTTAGGAGCTTATGTTTATTTATTTGATAACCAGTTTTCCCCAAACCAGTTAAGTAGCTCTTCTCTTCCTTAATTCTTTCATGATGTCCAGTTTACCATGTATTCAATTATATACATATATGAATATAAATATAACAAACATCTATTTTCTTTTTCCCTTTTTTAATTTCTTTGAGCTTTATTAAGAGATAATTGACAAAACTGTAAGATATTTAATGTGTACATCATGATGATTTGATATACGAATATATTATGAAAGGATTCCTCTGTCCTAGTTAATTAGCACATCCACCACCTCACATATTTATCTCTGTTTCTTTTTTCGGTGAGAACATTTAAGTTCTGCTCACTTAGCAAATTTCAATTACACAATACAATGTTATCTATTTTCATATCTATATACCTTTTCCTCTGTTCCATTAGCCATAATACTATTGGGGGACCAGGTTCATGCTGTTTTAATGACTGTTGTCCTTTATTTTGTATTTATCAGCTTTCTTTCTTTGGTTAATTACAAGTGTACCGGATCCAGGTGTTTCTTCACAAACTGGACACAACAGAAGGGGCACCGTCTAAGTGGTGACCACAGAATAGCAACGAAATAAGGACACTGGCTTCAGAATCAAATCCCTGCTCTGCCATTTGCTAGCTCTGTGACCTTGAGAAAATTATTTAGCCTCTTCGATCCATAGCTTCTTTACATGTAAAGTGAGAATAATGAAAGTACTTATACTTCATATCTGCATCGTCCAATACTGCAGCTACTGGTCACACTGGCTGCTTACATTTTAATGAATCACAATCAAACAGAATTAAAACATCAACTTCTTGTTTCCACTAGAAATATTTCAAGTGCTCAGTATTCACATGTGCTAGTGGCTACCAGAGTTGGATAATACTGGTATTGTGGAACATTTCCATCATTGCAGAAATTTCTCTTGGACAGATCTGCATCTGGGTTGATGTGGTGACTAAAGAAGATACTTCATGGAAAGCACTTAGCACACAACCCGGCACACAGTAAACACCTTCCGGTAACTGTTGTTGTAGTAGTAAAAGTGTGACCTACACTTGTTTTCAAATAAATATTAAAGTCTCTACTGGTAAAATGAAAAGGGTCTTAATCAAGAACTCATATTTGTACCTCACAGCAAGAGACCATTTATAAATCAGTGGCTTAGGAAGCAGAAGGAATACATCAGTCTAATCAAGGTGGACAAGCATGTGCTCAGCCCTGGAAAATAACTCCAAAAGGTGCTCTGATTCTTCAGGATTGAGATTTGGCATCTCAGCAGAACAATCTCTACTGGAAAAAAGATCATATTCGTGGAAATATTATCCATGGAGCATTCACTAGTTTAGAACTTGGTGTCCCAAGTGGAATCCCCACTAAAGGGTACCATCTTAAGGGTTTGAGAAATCAGTGTCAGTTGACAATACAATTAGCAAATGAATGAAAAGGCACTTTATAGTTATAGAGCAGTATCTTATAAATTTGGTTAAAATAATTCCTCCAAAGTGTGATAAACTCTTGGTGAGCTTAATATTCCTTAAGTTGCCAACAGTGTGAAGGTACTCCCCCGGCCACTATTTTCCCTTGCCTCCAAACACCTTCCTAGGGGGCACTTCTCACCATGATTAGTTGTATATGCAAAGACATGAACACATTCCAATATCACTCTGAGGCACAAAAGTTAGAACTACTGGAGGTGGGAGTGCAGGTGGGGAAGACCGTCAAGCGATCCACATCAGTTGTCCTTTACTGGTGCAGAGAACTGGGAATTGATCATAGTCTTACTCAAGAAATCAGTTAAAATCCCCCTGTAGGTAAAGTCCTTGTACTAGATTTTAAAGTCAGTCTTTCAACTACCTCTCCATTTGTTTAAACTACCAATGTGGAAAAGATTCCAAAGACTAGGCTGTCTCCTACGGGCTTTTTGTAAACCTTAAAATGTTAAAGCTGGTGAGGGACTTAGAGGGGACTAAGAAACCCCTCATTTTTACAGATCAGGACGCTGACTGGGAAGAAAGGGGAAGTGACTTACCCAAGGTCTCAGCTAATTAGTGGCAGAGTCACAAAACCCATGTGCACTAATTCCCAGTGGAGTGCTTCTGAAACAAATCAAGTGCCTCAGTACTATTTTGCAAACATAATAATAAATCTTGTAATTTAACAGAATCCCTTAATATGATCATATGAACTCTGTAGATTTGCTTATTATTTAAAATATTTAATATTCACAACCAGAAAAAGTTCACAAGAGGCTGCTATAGACTGAATGTTTGTACCCCCCACCCCCCACCCAAATTCATATGTGTCACCCTAACTCCCAGTGTGATGGTATTTGGAGGTGGGGCCCTTGGGAGGTGATTAGGTCATAAGGATGGAGCCCTCATGAATGGGATCAGTGCCCTTTTATAGACCTCAGAGAGACTCCTTCGGCCATGTGAGAACACAGCTAGAAGATGGCAGTCTATGAACCAGGAAGCGAGTTCTCACCACACACCTAATTTGCCAGTGCCCTAACTTAACACTCTCCAGCCTCCAGAACTGTGAGAAATGAATGTATATAGTATTCTGCTATAGCAGCCTGAATGAACTGCTAAGACAGAAGCTGATTCCCTGTTCCTTTGGGATACTAAGAAACTACCAAGATTGCTGTTTTTGAAAGTAAGAAAAATAAATAACTCATTGTGAGATCATTTCAGAATCATATTGTACCAAGACACTTTACAACATAGATACTTTGAACAATAAAAAAAAGATAGCCATGAAACAATCAATAAAATGCCTTCTTTCTGGGCAAGCTGATCAAAGGTCTGGAGAGGTCCAAGCGCTTCCTTCCTCGAGTCCTCAGGAGTAAAGGCAATGCGCTGCTAAGTCCCACGGCTGAGTCAGCAAGCCATTTTCCAACCCAGCGCATCACCTCCTGCAATCTCCCCAAACTGCATTAAGGCCAATTAAACCTCTCATGGATTTAAAAAAAAAAAAAAAAAAAACTTAGAAAGGAAGGGGAAGCTTTGGCCCTGGTAAGCACCGAAATGTGTAACATGGCCATTTTGTGATCGGGTACTCAGCGACAAGTCTATATAATGTACCAACTCCTCTGTTTTGCTGTCTTGCTGCTACCACAGAACCACAAGGCCAGAGCAGGATGCTCCAGGTCAGGGGTCCCCAACCCCTGGGCCTCGGACAGGTGCCGGTCCATGGCCTGTTAGGAACCAGGCCGCACAGCAGGAGGTGAGCGGCAGGCAAAGAGCCAAGCTTCATCTGCCGCTCCCCATCGCTCGCATTACCGCCTGGATCATCCTCCCTGCCCCCATCCATGGAAAAACTGTCTTCCACGAAACTTGTCCTTGGTGTCAAAAAGGTTGGGGACCGCTGCTCCAGATCACTCTTTCTACTGTATCGGTGACATAAGCTTGCTGCTCTTTCTATCGCCACTCATCCTATTAAATTTCCCCCCGGGGAAGACAGGAAACTAAGTTATTCCATGGGTGGACAATAAGAGATTCTGGGCCCTTGCTCATGCATTTAAATATTATGCTATTCCAAAGCTCTCATTCCCAGCAATTTCCCCTTGCCATCAGACCTCTGGTTATGAAAAGATATTAAAATACTTGAGAAACAGAAGCCTCCATGGCAAACTTCATTAAACTGCATTTGCCTGAAGCATCCATTCATACTTATGCAACTATATGCACAGCATAGACTTGATTTTGAAACACACTTTTTGATTGAACAAGAGTGAGAGAATGAATAGCTTTAATGACATGAGCAGCCATCAGTTCAGCAAACACATGAACCGGTTAAGAACAGAAGTGTCAGTCTACTTAATGATCAAGAATAAGAATGTGTTATGGGACTCAGAGCGGAGAGAACTGACCTGGACAGAGGGTAAGGTTGTGAGCAGCCCTCAACTCAGGCTCCTGCAACATGAATCCACAGCTTCACTGACCTAACAGCAGACAAACTGTCCCCCCAAGTGATGAGACATCATCTTTATGCAGTTGACAGCTTTCTACAACTCCCTCCTACTTCCTGAGAGTAGCCCCCGAACACCAGATTTCTCCCCAAGCAGCCAGAGGCTTTGTACACTGCCCTCTGCCAGGTTTATCAATAACCCTGAAGCTGCAGAATTGCCCTAGATCCAAGAAGGCACTTTCCCACAATTCTCACTCGGGCCTTGGGAATTCTCTGTGTGTACTTTTAGGCAAACAAGTGATCCATAAAAACTGGCAAGAAGAATTTATCCTAGAGCTGCCCCTGCAAAAAGGAAGAATTTGAATCGATAAGCAGAACCATCAATACAACTTTGTTTCAATTGTGAAACACCTTCCTTAGAGCACAGAGAAGCCAAAGAGACAGGTCATGGTAAAAAGCCTCCCCACACACAACCCAGGATGCCAGACCCTCCTGGAGGTGCTTATGGGAACTCTCTCAAGGTTCAGACCAAACCCTCCCCCCAGTGCTACTCCACTCAGGAGTCCTCAGAACCCCACCTGTGCTTCCACCCCCTCAAACCGGCTGTGTGAAAATGAAAAACCCAAATCCTAGCTCAGTCTTGGTCCAGCACAATATCCGGGCCAAAGTGACTGCCAAAGGCCTCCCTGGACTTGGCTGTCTGTTCCACCATGTGGGAGAGGCTCTCCCACACCCACCCACCCCCCTTCCAGAAGGGAAACCCACGGCAGAACGTGGGCAGCGGAGAGTCGGGGGTATTGCCCCTGCCACCTCAGAGAGGGCCATGGATCACAAAGCGGAAGTCCAGGAGGAGAGGAAATGAAATCCACTTCCCAGTGACAAGAAAGCCGTTGGCTACCCTCTAACAAGAAGCATGATTCACAAGCAAAGCAATGAAACTGCAGGGAGTGCCAAAGCCTGGGGCAGAGGACAGGTGGCGGGGGGGGGGGGGGGGGGTAGTTCAGGTTGTAGAATACGGTCCCAGCTGGTGGCATGTCTTGCCATCTTGTCAGTAATAGCAGGACTACAAGGTGCTAACATTGTCCCCGGGAGGAGTAGAGAGTGGGGAGGAAGTTCAATTGATTTTAAACATGGAGCTTGTATTTAATGCTTCCTTCAGTTCAAGGCTCAAGTTCAGGATTTAAAGGGTTCAAGGACCCTGAGTTAGAGTTCAGCTCTCTGGAGATGGAGCCCCAGTGTCTACATGCCCAGCCCTGTTTGAGAGGTAATGAGCAGTCCCAAAGTCCCCCATCTGCATAGGTTAGCAGGCTAGCATGTGAAAAAAGTAAGGAACCCAGCCAGCTGCTTCCTCTCTCTCCCTCCATCTGTAAGCAGCACCCAAGATGTCTGAGCATTTTGTTATGGGCTAGGTAACTGGGTAGCTTGCAATTAGCACAGATCTTTCTGGAAAGTTTCTAGTGGAGGCCCTTGATGGATGGCAGAGGAGATCTTGAATGAATTCATTTTCTTTAGCTGATAGAAATGGGGATGTAATATATCTGTAGAAAAACACACCTAAGGCTAAAGTGTCCAAGGCTGAGATGAGAAGTGGATGTTTTATTTTAAAATTCAGCACACTTTCAAGAACATAAACTTTGTGGGGGGCGGGGGCAAAGCAGGAATCAGGAGTGAGGGAACACTTGGTTTTACATCAACTCTCTGTTTTCTGTTAGCCCACAAAAACACTGCCTCAGCTGGAGGGGGGGAGGGAGCCTGACAACCAGGAGATGTAGAGATGAGGTGACTTTTCCAAACTCTTCCCGACCAGATGGTCCACCATCCTCTGGGTGTCCCAGGCATGTTTTAGCTGTAGGAAGGGTCCCCTGCACCTGGAGATTTGGGACCCATGGAATGGGGACCAGGCAGTATTAACTCCAGTGGGGCTGCATTTGCAGGCACATCCTCACCAAGCCGCTCAGCCCCACAAGTGTCCAGCCGTAGGATCCAGGACAGCTGTGGGCCCAGATGATGTGACTCCAAGTTGCGTCACCACCCCTGAATGAATTTTGTAAGAATTTCTCTCTCTCTCACTCTCTTTTTTTTTTTTGTATTTTATCTATATTTTTATAATGGGGTAGAGCTGATTTTCAATGCTGTGTTTCTTTCTGCTGTATATCCACTTGATTCACTTACAGAGAGACATCGATAAATTCTTTTTCAGATTCTTAAAAAAAAAATACTGCCTCAGGGTCTCCAAAAGGATGTGAAGTGAAAAATGCAAAGAGAGAGTCATTAAAAGAAAAATCTCAGCTTCTTTGGAAAACATGCTGTAACTGAAAGTTTTACTGGTTGATCATTTCAATGCAGGGGATTTAAAAACCACCACAGTCCCACAATGAGGGGCTTCAATACTGAGAAAATCCTGAAATACCTCTTTTCCAAAATGCAGGTCTATAATCCCGTCCTGTGATAAATATGGGCTTGCTTAGGTAATCCCTCTGAGCACCCCTAGCTCCTTTGTGGTGAAAATGTCAAGGGACAAAGGGGACTGGAGGATGGGTAATTTATGTGAGAATGGAAGGCCTAAACCACAGTCACCTTAGGCAAACTTTATTAACCTTTGAGATACCAGTCCCCGTTTACTAAAGAACTGAGACCCATCCAGAGTTCCACAGGCATCAGGTGCTATGCTCACTGGAATCTGGATCTCCTGACCTTCCTTTCTCTTTCAATAGTTCTTTTAGTGGTATTCTGGAGACAGAGTAACAGCTTATTTTCAGGTAATGGGCATGGAGTGGGGTTACATTTAGGATTGCCTTTTCTTGTGAATTTTAGTTTTTTCTTTAATTGCAGTAGAGTTGATTTACAATGTTGTGTTACTTTCTGCTGTACAGCACAGTGACTCAGTTATACATATATACACATTCTTTTTCATATTCTTTTCCATTACGGTTTATCATAGGATATGGAATACAATTCCCTGTGCTATATAGTAGGACCTTGTTTATCCACTGAATTTTAGTTTTCAGGCTTGATTGCCTTTGGTCCCTGGAAAGAAACATCAACCATAGGGTGGAGAGGTTTTTGGAAGTAAGTGTAGGTGGAAAACACAGGGATAGAAGGAGGGAGGTGGCAAATCGTCCTGAAGGAACACCTACTCCTTTATGGTGGGAGGGAGGTGAGAGACAGCTTGAGGGGGCAGAACATTGAGTGACTGCAAGGAATCAGCTCACGTTCCAGCCCAACAGCAGGGGCCCGATTACTTCACTCTGTGATTTTAACCTTTGGTTTACCTTGGCAAAGGAAAATCACGCTCCTGTGCTGGCAGCCGCCATAGCTGTTTCAATACAAATAACATCTTCAAGAGGGAGATTCAGAGGGGAAAACATTTTTCTTCGTCTTCTACTCAAAATCCGAGGTGGGAATATGTGCAAGTAAATATGATATTTCCTCCACATCAAGGACATGAATTCTAAAAGAATAATATTTAGCCTTTTTTACTGGCTGCCATTCAAAGACCTGGAAACATGTACTAGGAAATTTAATTACTTTGCATTTTGTAAAACGCATCAATTTCAAGTAAGAAGTTGGAGCTAGCAAGGCTGAAAAAAAAAAAAAGAAAAAAGCTGTGTCCAATCCAAGACACAAGCAGCCTGACTTCCACACATATTCTTCAGGACCTGGGAAAGCCCCACATCAGGACAGTCCACAGAAGAGAATTTACATCCAGGCAACAGTGATTAAACACCTACTATTTGCTAAGCACTTCCACGTATGTCATCTTATGCTACCTTACTTAATCTTCACCATAACCCAATAAGGAAGGTAGGTATTATCATCTCTCTTTTACAGATCGAGAAATATGAGGCTCTCAAAATGGAAATTTACTACATGTTTATACACTTGCAGTTTCTAAAAGGTTTATACATATACTCGCTCTTTTAATCCTCACAGCAACTTTTCAAATTATCTACATCAAGTATTATTAATATGTACAATAGATAAAATGAGAAAACTGGCTCCGAAAAGTGAAGTAACTGAAGGTCATAGTACTAATCAGTAGCAGGTCTGGGGCTTAAATTAAGTCTTCCAACTCTAACCCTTCAGCTCTGTCAACTTATGGTCAGATCCGGTTTCACACACTCCATTTGATTCAACCAGTGCTCTCCAAAAGGATCAGCTCAATATAATAAGGAAGGTTGTTCATGCAACAAACATGCATGCGTCAGGCACTATGCAAGTCACTGTAGGGATCAGATCCAATCTGCATACTTGCTTTTCTCAAGTACCTGCCAACCTAATGGCAACAGTAGCCAAGAGTTCACTGGCGCCTTGGCAAGGAGGGTAAGAGAGGCCTTGAGGAAGCCCCACTGTACCAATATGTAGTGACCAAGCCATCCATTTCAAATATGGAGGGAGGGAAGTTTGGAGAGTCTTCTTAGAGGGGGTAGCCTTGAAGATCAAGTAGAAGATGGAATTGAATAACATTCCAAGAGAATGGAACCACAAGAGTAAGAATATTTTTTAAAGATGCGGGGAAAAGAGTCATTTGGAAGGATAGGATTTTTAAGAAAACCTGCTAGCAAGATGTATTATTCCAAGCAATAAGCAGTTGTAAACTAACTGCTGCTACCAAGGCTACGGCAATTGGTTCAGCTCATGTTCAATGTGAATTTTGAAATGAAGAGAGATTCTAGGCTACAAAGAATGTATTTGCTATGTTTTTAATGCTCAAAGATGGTGAATGATAGCAAATGCCAGTGAAATGCACAGAAATGACACTAGAAAGCAAAATAGAATCTCAAAAACTGCACAAAATATTAATCAAAAGAAAATAAGATCATTTGGAATATAAATCAAGGATAATAAACCCATCATACTGTCAAAATATGGAACATTTTCAATAAGGTACCACATCCTAGACACCACATACCATCAGAAAATTTTCTTGGATGTTACAACTTTAATACAGAGCACCACAACATGCTTCCCTGGCACCCCAAACCAGTCCCATTCCTGAAATAAAACCCAGAAAATCAGTAATGATGCCTGGGAAAGCAATATGTGAAAACCCCATTTCCAAGGTGAAGAATTTCATAAAAAGAAATAAACTTCACCAAAGCCAGCAATGCCCCAGTTGCTTCCAGCTCCCCAGACTGCCTGACAAAAACCAATACAAATCACAAGAATTACTAATTACAAGCATTTAAGGAATTAACATCTATGTTTAATTAGCAAGCTGGAATGCAAAACCCAGTTTCGAGGGCTTTCAACGTCTTTCTCCCTAAGCAGAAGAACAGTGAGTTCTGTGGTCCAGTCTTAAACCACATGCAAAATAGCTGATAGCGCAAAGGCTAACCTCTTGAGGAATTCCACCTTGTAACTAGAGTCCTGCTAAGGCAAGCTGAGGTGTGAAATGCCCCTTCCCAATGCCTAACAGCCACTCCGTGAAGAAATCCTGTGCATCAAAAAGAAGAATGCTTATTCTAAAGAGTAACACGCTTTCAGACCATGGTATGTATAGAAAGTGTGGCTATATCTCAACTCCTGGAAACATACTGTTTGGAGCTTATTTGAAATCCTGTAACATCCTAGTAAGTACAACAGGAAACTGACAACCTCCCAGGACTTGACTGAAAACCTATACTATCCAACCACAAAGAGGTGGTTAAAAACAAAAGGAGCACAGGGTTTTCCCTCCAGGAGACTTAGCCACACCTGTCATGGTTGAAAGCAGAGGAATCCACGCTTTCAGGCTAGAAGGAACCTTAGCTTTTGAGTTCAGTTCAATCTTCAATTCAATTTATTTTTATCCATTACACATCAATTGAACACATCCTGGGTACAAGCCTCTGTTCTGGGCACTGGAAATACAAATAGAAGATTCACACTTGCTGTGGTGATCATTTTGCAATATATACAAATATTGAATCATCATAGTGTATCCTTGAAACGAATAGAATGTCAAATGTCAATTATATCTCAATTTAAAAAAAAAGATTTAAAGAAAGACTCACTTTCTGTGCTGTAGCAGCTCATTGACTAATGGGGAAACAGTCAACGTAGCAGCCAAAGGACCTGTGGGGACATGAAACTCTTTTCCCATCACTATTGCTCTTGGCACTTCTCCTCCATTTCTTATTCTTGCCTATTAGAACACAACACTCCCAATGGTACACTGAGCTAGACTTCAGGGGACACTTTAATCCAACCTTGTACCTAACACAGGAGCCCCTCTTCAAAATGAGTGCCAAGTAGTCGGTGTCCAGCTTCTGTAGGGACGCTCCAGGTCTCCAGATGCAAGTCAAAACTTCTCCAGGACTTGCCGCTACATCACAAATGCTAACAAGATGCTTGTTCACTGATATATTCCTTTCTCTCAAGCACACCTTCATGTCTTCCTGGCTCCTTCCATATTTTCCCACCTCCCTCTACCTCAAAATTAAAATAAATGCAGTAAAGAAGTTTAGAGAGAAGAATCTCATCTGAGAAGATGCATTATAAGTTTAGTAGAGTCTATTTCATCAACTTTTTGAGTGCTTAACCCATGGTGGGGGGGCAATTGAAAATGGGGAGCAACTTCCGTACTGAGTCAAAAAGGAAAGACCACCAAGTCCTGAGGGTACCAAGAGCAGGTTCAGGAGGGGAGAAAGGAAGAGATGGATGTAGTCAGAAACGAATGTGTCACAGGTTGAGGTCTTCGGAGTGGAGCCACATACAAAAAGTATACGATCAAATGTGTGTTGAGCATGGTGACCATAGTTAACAACACTGTATTGTATACAGCTGACCCTTGAACAACTCGGGGATTAGGGGCACCGACCTTCTGCGCAGTTGAAAATCCACGTATGACTTTACAGTCAGCCCTACGTGTCCGTGGTTCCTCCATATGTGTGCTCTGAATCCATGGATTCAACCAATCACAGATCCTGTAGTACAGTACTACGTACTTAGTGGGAAAAAAAAGACCTATAAGTGGACCCCTGCAATTCAAACCCGTGTTGCTCAAGGGTCAACTGTCCTTAAAAGTTGCTTAGAGAGTAGATCTTAAATGTTCTCACCACACACACAAAAAGAAAACTATGTGAGGTGATGGAAGTGTCAACTAACCTTACTGTGGTATATATGTATATCAATATATACGTATATCAAAGCATCACGTTATACACCTTAAATTTACGCAGTTTTATATGTCGATTATATCTCAATACAGCCGGAAAAATAAAAATAAAAAGATCAACTGTGTGACTGTGCTACTGGGTGCATGAGTGGAGGAAAATGGAGCAGAAATGCATATCATGAAAGCTAGAAGAGCAGAGAAGCAGTGATGCATTAGACCAGTCATCAATGCAGAAGTAAGTAGGTGATGGGTAGAAAGACTATGATAGATAACACAAAGATTTCTAATTTCTCCCCCACTAACTTCAAGAGTTCAGCTTTGTAAGCAACACTAACTCCTCATACCCAATGCTCCTGTAAAAAAAGACACATGATTTTTGGCTTAGAGAATAATAATAACTATGAATACTTACTGTGTGCCAGGCATTGGGCTGTGCGCTTTACAGAAATTATTTCATTTAATCTTCAAAACAACCCTATGAGGTCAGCATATCATTATTACAATCATTATGCTCATGATGCAGGAAGAAGAAACAGAGAGGACAAGTACCGTGTCCAATGTCACACAGCTATTAAGTGGAAGAATTCGAATTTTAATCCATGCAGTCTGACTCCAGGGCCATAGCTCCCAAGCACTCAGCTCTATGAAAAATATGGAAATGTATACATGAATGGATATTGGTTTAAAGTGTGGGCTTTGACGGCCATTATCAGGATAAGACCGGTTTCCAGCTTGAATCATCAGAACGGCTTGGTGTGCTTAGAGTACCACAAGCCCGTGTGCATATATTGTTTTTTATTTTTAATTCTGTAATTACTTCTTGGTGACTAATGATCCAATATTGATCAAACCCATTTTGTGGTTACAGATGTTGAAAGTGAAGAAACCTGGATAAGTACAGATGGACCTCACTCCCACCATGCTGCTGGTTGAGGCTGTCACATAGGTACAGCTCTAATGACAATCACAAGGGTGGGGGAGGGAAGCCGAAGGTCACTGGCTTTCAACTCTAGGGAACTCGGGGAGTACTTCTGCCTGGGCTTTGGCTGACAGTCATTAGGAAAGTTATCTAAAGGGTCTAGCACATTTATTTTTACCTAATTATAGCTATCAACTGGCATCTTCAAAGGGCTTCAATTATGTAGTCAGCAGCCTGGGAACTCACAGCATCTGATACAAATAAATTGTATATGTTACTATGTACCCTTCTTGGTCAAGGCTTTGGTAACAGGGAAGTTCCAGAACCATTTGAAGGAGTGCACATTTCTGCTGTAGCAGTGGTTCTTCCTTTTTTTTCTTAAACTCTTTATATTCAACACCTCCTTTTATTTTTTTTAATGTTTTTTTCATTGTGGTAAAAGTCACATCATATAAAACATACTATTTTAACCCTATTTAACTGTACAGTTCGGTGGCACTAAGTACATGTACATTGTTGTGCAACTCTCACCACCATCCATCTCCCGAATTTTTCACCTTCCTAAACTGAAACTCTGTTCCCTTTAAACACTAACTCCCCATTCCCCCTCCCCACGCCCCACCCCCTGGCCCCTGGCATCTACCAGTGTACTTTCTGACTCTATGAATTTGACTATCCTAGGCACCTCGTATAAGTGGAATCGAACAGCACAGGGGAAAGAAAAAAAGAAGGTACAATCTGTTTGCAGGGCATATATTAAGTTAACCTTAAAAATGCAGTGGTTCTTAACTTACTTTAGTTCACAGGTCCAAGGAGAGTGTGATGAACAATTCCAGATCCTTTGCTCAGAAAATGCACATATACACATACATGAATGAGTCTGTATATAATCTTGGGCAGGGGAAGTGTAGAAACTTCCTGAAGCACATTCAAAGGCCCCTGCTTAGAATGTCACCAATGTCATGCTGAAGTCACAAGTACAGTAAAAGTGTTATAACATGGTGCATTCCGTCACCTAAATTTTTACAAAGATTTTGTTAACTGAAGGAACAAAACGTTTTGTCAATAGAACTGAGCATCATATTCAATACGGTCTTTAAAAGCAAAAGAACACTTTATCCTGTAATATCACTTCAACGATACTTTTGTTTAACATGCCCAATCACGTTATAATATTCTTGAGTCCCCTTGTATTTCTAATAGTGGATGCTCTTGCTAATCAAAATGTGGTCCATGGATCAGCAGCTTTGGCATCACCTGGAAACTTGGTAGAAACACAGAATCCCAGGTCTCATCCCAGAGGTACTGGCTCAAGATCTGCATTTTACAAGATTCCCAGTTGATGCATATACACATGACATTTGAGAAACATTGATGGGTATGGTAGAGACATCAGGGCCTAAAGAGGCAGTGAGATGTGGTAGAATGAGGACCTAGCCTCCGATATCAAGCTCTATTATTTGCTAGCACGTGACTGTGGGCAAATCCCTCAACTTCTGTGAGGATGCTTCCTCAACTCTATCTATATGTCAAAGAGTTTTTGTGCCTGACTCATAGTAATCACTTGACAAATGGTACTTAATGTTCTTACTGTTAAGATTTTTATTACATCTTAACAACTGTCATATGTCAGTGCTTAGTAAACTAAAAAACCTCTCTGTAGATGTAAATGGAAGGAAATGAGAGCAGTGTGCAATCGCTCTAAGTGGGATGAGAGGACCAGATGGCTCATGGGGCTTATGCATGCAAAATTAGGGGTCTGAGGCTCTATTGACCATTTCTCAGATGTGTGCCTCTGGGCATAACGGGGAAGATTGAAGCAAAGGCTCAGGATATAAGTTCGAATGCCACACAGATAGCATTGTTCATGAAATCCAACAGAGTTCCCAGACTGGGAGACACCCAGGGCCTGAGCGGTAGTGGGGAAGGTGGAGGGGCCATCGCACCAAGATGGTCTGACTGAAGCCTAGAAAGACAAGAGTGAAGAAGAATGAAGACGGTGTTGGGGTCTATCTAATGTCACCAAAGAGGATGTCCATTTCCTAGAGGTATACGGGTTGCTGTGTTTCCTAACTACACACCGTGAGACTAATTTCCAAATGGTCAGGGACAGAGCCAGGTCCAGAATCCAGGCCTTTAGACTGCAAATTCAGTGCTCCTTCCACCTCATCGCAGGAGCTTCATCCACAACTCGCCTAGCTTCTCTATTTGATGTGCTTGGGGCTTTGCATAACGTGGAGATGTCCCGATTCACCTCTGGCACCCAGCAGGTCAGCACTGGGGTGCTTGTGATGGAATTACAGATGACACTTGTGAAGTCCATTTTGGGGCTATGGCATCACAACACGGCCACAATAGCTTTCAAATTACTAAGAAAAAGTAGACCTATTTTTTTGTAATGGAAAAGATGACTAGGAAAGTCACCTATTACATTTTAAAAGATGATACAGTTTCCAAAGGGAGAACATGGGCTGAAGGGCAGGAAGTCCAGTTTAATGTGAGAAACAGAATATTACCAAGAAAACTAAGTGAATATATATTTTCAAATTTCACTTCAAGTGCAGCCAATTTTATTTTACCTATAAAACCAAAACTTCTTCCTTCTTCTTGTCACTCAGGTCAAATTCTATCACTGATCCTTTGAGTTTCACTACTCCAGTAAACTAAGAAATTAAACTTGTCCTCCTCTAACCCATTACCTTTCACTGGCACTTAAATTTAGCACAGAGAGCATGCCACCAAGAAGAACGTAGCAATTACATAATTTTATTTTAAAGTGTGTTCATTAATCTGACCGTGTAGAGAGAAGAAATTCTTCTTTTGTGAAATACAAGGGCTCCTCATTTTTTCAGCCGCATTGGAGAAAGCAGTGTTCCATTGTGATAACTGAAGGTACTTCTCAATGAACTACAATCATTTTTAAATTCTAACTACTTCCATGGAAATTATTCTAAGATGTGTCTTTTATACTTCTCTGACTTTAAAGAAGTCAGAGTATAATGTATATAGTATACATACAGTATACTGTATATGATGATATATATATAAAGTATAATGATTATAATAGCTTTTTCATTCAAATATGTGTGTGTGAGCTTTATTCAGTGCTTTACATGTGTCAGGCATTTGATGAGGACTTTATATACATTTGTCTCAGGGTCTTTAGGAATATCTGTCACTGTATCAAGTTATAACATGATGCTCAATGATGATATTGACATGGAAACAACTATCTAGCAGCTGGTTGTACTTGTTAGATTAACCTGTTTCCTCTTTCTGCTATCAACTGTCCCTTCTACCTAGGGACACCGGCCTGTGGTTTCTAATCTGTTGCCTTAGGTCTTATCAATGGACTGAGTGATTCTGCATGCCTACAGTGTACAGTGCACAAGCTTGACGAAAACTATTTACACAACTCAGGTGCCTCTTTTGCTTCTATAGGAGCATCATTCTAATCTTGTCACCTGGCAGATCCCCATACTAAATAACTGGAGGACTAACAAACATTAAGAGTGGAAAGATTGCCTCTCTTATTAAAGGTAATATTAAATTCATTGTTTGCTCATATTAAGAACTCAGTGAATACTTTATGATTGGGAATTTGGAGCAGGTTATAATATAAATATAGGGGTGATATGTCATAAACAACTAGAGATTCAGTGTACCACATGAGAAAGTCAGAAAGACCATGTAACCAAATCCAAAGCAAGTGCTGATAAGTGTCAGAAGGATTTCTGCAGGACATGGTCCACCAAGAAAGACAACATGAAAGAGCCAAGTCTTGGGCTTTGAAGGAACATGAGATTTAAAGGCAGAAATGAGGGTTTCCCTGGTGGTGCAGTGGTTAAGAAACCGCCTGCCAATGCAGGGGACGTGGGTTCGAGCCCTGGTCCAGGAAGATCCCACATGCCACGGAGCAGCTAAGCCCATGTGCCACAACTACTGAGCCTGCGCTCTAGAGCCCACGAGCCACAACTACTGAGCCCACGCACCACAACTACTGAAGCCCGCATGCCTAGAGCCCATGCTCCGTAATAAGAGAAGCCACCACAATGAGAAGCCCGCGCACCTCAACGAAGAGTAGCCCCTGCTCGCCACAACTAGAGAAAGCCCGTGCACAGCAACGAAGACCCAATGCAGCCAAAAATAAATAAATAAATTTATAAAAATAAATAAATAAAGGCAGAAATGAGCAGGGTCTGAGCAGGAGACAATAAGGAAGTCCACCACCTAGAACTGTAAGGTGGAACTCAATCAGAATGTGGAACATTTTAGAGATTGAGAGATACCTGTTATTGAGTAACATCCATGCTCTTCCTGGGCCAGGGGTAGCCTAAAATAGATATGGGCGGTGGGTAGAAAGATGCCAGATGATGTAGAAATTAATATGGAAAAACAGGAAAGCCTAGCTTTCTTAACAATTCAGATGGAGATATGAAGGCAAAAATACAGATTATGGCACGCAAAAGGTGTGGGTTCTGGTCGTAGCTCAGCCAATTACTAGCTGTATGGCCTTTAAGTACATAATTAAACCCCTCTGTATCTGAGTTGCTTCACCTCTAAAATGGTAATAGTAGTAGCACAATGTGAGGATTCAGTGAAAGAGAATATATAAAGTACTTATTACAGTGCAAGGCGCATAGTAAGTGCTAGATAAATGGCAGCTCTTATTGTCCAGAGATCATTGATACGACCTGGGTCTCTAAACATGCAGAAAGAAAAAGGGAAGGCAGCTCCAGGAGTAGGGAACATACAAGAAAATGGAGATGTGAAGCCTCTCAACCTATGCGCTACCCTCTTCTATCTACAACCCTAGTAACAGATGAGTTTCAATTCTTACCATTTGGGACCTGGAGTAATTGGATTCGTTGTATAGTCTCAGATGAGTCATTTCTGCTGCTAAATATCACCTTAACCAGTATGTTGTTAGAGTGAGTCAGTGCTTTAAATGGCTTTGCATCTTCCCAGTAGTTCAGAAAACAAAATGTTTTATCTTCTAGAAACTTCTACTAACTACTAGGTTCAAAAAAGGTATCCTTTTATACACGCTCTCTTTATTGACTTCAGGTAAATATATATAAGCTACTCTGGATTTTAATAAGCTGAAAAATCAGCACTTGAGGGGCCACTGTAAATTCAATCTGACATCTCAAATATGTATTAACAACTTCTGCTTCCAACCATGATGGAGTAAAAGGAATCAAATTAAACCACTAGAGAACTGGACAAAATATATGAAAACAAATAGTTTACAGACACTGGACAACAGGCCGTGCAGGACTGTGATCGCTGAGAGAAGGGGAACAAATAAGGCAAACACGACAACTGCCCTAGATTACTGCCTGGAGAGGATTTCTGTGCTACAGTGCAAGGACGGGGAATAGAAACAGAGCCCAGTGACTTCTGTGTGTTGAAGAGACAGAGATCATAGTGTGGGGAGACCGAAGCAGTTAAAACTTATGGAGAAAAAATACCAGAGAGCTGCACAGGAGAGAGATCCAGAGGTCTTCAGAAGGGTCCCCTTGTGTCTTCAGCTGGGTATTCATCTGCTCATATATGGGGAAGAAACTACCCAAGACCAAGGAAAGAATCACTGAAAAATAAAGTAGGAAGAACTATCCCCAGAAGCACACAAACGGACAGCAGCAGAGTGGAAAGATCTTGTAATACATGGGGCATTAATTAGCGCCCTCATAAGTGTATTGCCTCAGTAGTGGGACAAAATTTGCCCTAGGCTAAAGGCTGCACGGATACTATCCTAATAAAGCATAAAGCAAGCTTCAAAAGGATCAAACTGATTCCAGTTGACTGCACCCCAGTTCAAAGTTCAATAATATTTAAAGGAATACAATAAAATCCAGCACCCAACAATATAAAATTTATAATATCCAACATCCAATAAAAATTATCAGACATGCAAAGAATCAGTAAGATAGAACTCTTAAGCAAGGAGAAAAAATCAACAGAAACAGACTCAGAAATGACAGAAATCATAAAATTAGCATACAAGGACATTAAAACAGCCATTATAAATATACTTCATTTGATGAGAAAGCTACAGGAAAGATTGAACATGCTAAGTATAAACATGGAAGATACAGAAAAGGATCCAAGGCTCAGTTTAGAAAGCTAGAGGGATATGTTGAGAGAAGAGTCAGAGGAGGGAAGGGAAGAGAGTTTATAGGAGACCTGGAATACTGCTTTGTAACAGAGAACCAGGGAAAGAAGGCTGTATAAAGGAGTATGGGGCCACAAGATCAAATTATGCAGAAGCAGCAAGGCGGACAAAGACTTAAAACAAAGAGACACTGGAATTGACTGTGGCACAGGCAGAGCCTACTCCAGGGGTTGCCTCTATTTGCACACTTCCATACTACCAGACCAGTGGCAGACATCACTAATTAATGACAGCACTGAGGCTATACATAGCCTCAGATCCCTTGGCTTCAGGAAGCTACTACCAAAATATCAGAATTATCACAGGAAATGAAATGTGTCTGTCACCCATAGCCTAATAACTTAAGAAGTCTGGTCTGTAGGGAATAAAGGATCCAAAGAGCTTATTTTGTGATGGAGGCTCATTATATGTGGAGTGAAGAACAAGGAGGATCCTCTTCGAACTAAGAAGTTTGTAGTCTTTGCAAAATCATGCATCTCTTAGAGGGATAAAATGGAGTAAGATTTAAGAAAAAGGCTGCACTTTCCAAAGTAGCAGGGCCTCCTAAATCCACTCTGGTAATCAATGGGTTAAAGGGGGGGCATTAATTTCCTCCAACTAAGAAAGAGCACCCAGGAAAAATCCACAGTTAAAGTTATACTAAATGGTGAAAGACTGAATGCTTTCTCCCTGAGATCAGAAACAAGACAGGATGTCTGTTTTAGCCACTTTTATTCAACGTTGTACTGGAAGTTTTAGGCAGGGTAATTAAGCAAGACAATGAAATAAAAGGCATCCTGACTGGAAAGGAAGAAGTAAAACTATCTCTATTTGCAGATAACATGATCTTATATATAGAAAATCCTATGGAATGCACTAAAATTATAGCAGAACTAACAAACAAGTTCAGGATGGTTTCAGGATACACAGTCAACATTTAAAAATCAATTATCTTTCTATACAGTAGCAACGAACAAACTGAAAATGAAATTAAGAAAACCATTACACTTGTAATAGCATCCTAAAAATAAAGTACATAGGAATAAATTTAATAAGTGCAAAATATATGCTCTGAAAACTAAAATACATTGTAGAAAGAAATTAAGAGCACCAAAAGAAATGAGAAGACACCCCATGTTCATGAATCAGACTTGATACAGTTAGGATAGCAATACTCTCCAAATTGACCTACAGATTCAATGCAATACCTATTAAAATCCCAGCTTTCTTTGCAAAATAGACGAGCTGAGGGCTTCCCTGGTGGTGCAGCGGTTGAGAGTCCGCCTGCCGATGCAGGGGACACGGGTTCGTGCCCCGGTCCGGGATGATTCCACATGCCGCGGAGCGGCTGGGCCCGTGAGCCATGGCCGCTGAGCCTGCGCGTCCGGAGCCTGTGCTCCGCAACGGGAGAGGCCACAGCAGTGAGAGGTCCGCGTACCGCAAAAAAAAAAAAAAAAAAAGACAAGCTGATCTTAAAATTCACACAGAAATAGAAAAGAGCTAGAATTTCTTTCCAAAACATTCATGAAAAAGAACAAAGTTGGAGAACTTACATTTCCCTATTTCAAAACATTAATCAAGACAGTGTGATACTGGCATAAGAATAGACCTATAGGTTAATAGAACAGAATTGAGAATAAAGAAATAAACTCTAATATTTATGGTCAACTGATTTTCAACAAGGGTGCTAAGCCAATGGGGAAACAATTCAGTGGGAAAACAATCGCCTTTTTTATGCCATAATATCAATTTTTATTACATAGGATTCATGACAATTATTTTGCAGTACAAAAGGATGACATTGTTTGCATGCTAATATTTCAAAATCTACATGTTTTCTTAAAAAACAAGCTCAAGAAAAGCATTTTTGTACCACAGTTCTGCTTCTTGGCTTAAAAACATTACTGTGTATTTTATGTCATAGTAATTGACATGTTCATTTTACAAATTAATCATAGCATACAATGTTTTCACCTATATGTAAAAATGAAAGATTATGAAGCAAAGGCTTCATGTGGCCATGACCTAAGTTTAGCTATAGGACACTGATCACAGCCCTGAAGCCCTCAGATCTCTCCAGCAAGTAACATCCCTTGCACACCCAGAGGTCTCCACATCCTGACTCTTGTAGTCATTATCTCTTTACTTCTTGCTTGTTCATTATCACTATTGTTTTATATTTCATTGTATGAATATACCACAAGTTGTCAACGGTCCTATTGATAAACATTTCTGGTTTTCACTATTACAAACTATGCTGCTATGGATATTTTTGTTGTATCTCTCATGGTGGAATATCTAAGGTCTATAGTTAGGAACGTCATTGCTGAGTCATAGGGGTATGCATACAGGATTTTGGATTTTAGTAGATACTGTCAAATTGTTTTCCAACCTACTTGTATCACCTTACACTCCCACAGAAGTGGGTCAGACTCCAATTGCCATAGTACCAATGCTTGGTGTATCAGACACTTTAATTTTTGCTGATTTCATGGTGTAATGGTGTCTCAGTGTGATTTTAATTTGCATATCTAATTACTAACAAGGCTGAATAAATGTTTGTTTATTGGCCATTTAGTTTGTCTCCTTTTGTACAGTACTTACTGGTCTTTCACTTATTTTTTTATTTTTCTTTTTTTCCCAGCTGTAGTTCTTTGTGTATTCTAGATATTCAACCATGTGTAATGTTTTTGCAAATATCTTTTTCCAATTTGTGACTTGTTATTATCCTTATGGTATCTTTTGATGAAGAAAGTTACTCCACTTCAATGAACTTGAACGTAAAACCTTTCCTTTACAGTCCTCACTTTTTAATGACTTGTTTAATAAGGTCTTTTCTACCCTGAGGTCATAGAGACACTCTCTTATGTTATCTTCAAAAGGCTTTTTAGCTTTGCTTTTCACATCTAGGTTTTTAATAAATCTAGAATTGATTTTTTTTTGTTTGTATGATAAGGCAGTAATCTGGGAAACTTTTCTTCCTATATGGATATCCAAATGTCCCACTCCCTTTATGAAAAGTCTATCCATTCACCACTGATCTGCAATGCCTCCTCTAAGGTATGTCAAAGTCCATGTATTCCTGGATCTGTTTCTCAAATTCTGTTCCACGGTTTACACAACTGCTCCAGCATTAATACACCGTCTGATTTATTGCAGCTTGACGTCTGGAGGGGCAGGTTAGCCCATTTTGTGGTTGTTCAAGAATATCTCGTCTCTTTTTGGCTCTTTCCATTCCCTTGTGTTTAAAAATCAGCTTAACAAGTCCCACAAAAATAATTGGGATTTTGATTGCAATTACATTGGATCTGTGGATCAATTTGGGGAGAATTAACAGTTTCATAACATCTAATTATCTAATCCATATATGCAGTTTATCTCCCCACTTGGGCAGGCCATCTTTACTATTTCTCAATAAATTTCTATAAACTTCAGAGAAGTCTTATACCGCTTTTGTTACTTTTCCTAAGTCTTTAATGTGTTTATATGTAGAAATGCAACTGATTTTTATACTAACTTTATATGAAGCAACTTTGCTTAACTTTCATTAAGTTTAAACATTTATTTGAAGAGTCTTGTGGATTTTCTATTTGTACAGTCATATCTGGGCAAAATAACAGTTTTGTTTCTTCTCAATTCTCATATGTTTTTATTTTTCATGCTTTACTATGCTGTCTAGGATTTCCAGTGAAATACTGAAGAAGAATGTAGACATCCTTGTCTTGTCACTTTCTGAAATCTCCTGTAATAACTCCATAAGTTTAGTAGCCAAACCAAGGCATCAAAATTGTGGGGCAACAGACAGAGCTGTGACATGCCCATACCATTCTTCACTAGATATGGAGTCTTCTGCTTTACCCATAATGTGACCCATTAACTCTCCACTACCTCTCTGCAACAATGAAATGCTACTCTAGCTAAGGAATCCCATAAGTTTCTGTAAGTGGATCCAAATTAATGTCACTGAGACTGAACAGATCATCACAAGTAAAAACTTGGAGTGTGGTTATGGTGCCACTGCCACCAAAGACAGCTCACCTCAACTCCATGTCTGCTCTGCTAGAAGTTGCCAGAGTGAGACCACTCTGGCAGGGGTAGGGTAAGAAACTGCCAACAATAGCCTTTTCAGCAAATGGTTTTGGGTCAAGTCAATATCCACATGAGAAAGAATGAACCTGGACTCCTACCTCACACCATATACAAAACTTAGCTCAAAATGCCTCAAAGACAGAAATGTAACTGCTAAGACTATAAAACTCTTAGAAGAAAAGGTAGCTGTACATTTTTGTGACCTTGGATAGGCAATGAATTCTTAGATATGACATCAGAAACACAAACAACAAAAGAAAAAACAAAGTGAACATCATCAAAATTAAAAAACTTTTGTACTGCAAAGAACACCATCAAGAAAGTGAAAACACAACTAATAGAATGGCAGAAAAGTTTTACAAATTCCATAACGGATACGAGATGTATATCTAGAATATATAAAGAAGTATTACAATTCACTACCAAAATGTCATATAATCCAAGGTTTAAATGAGCAAAGATTCTGAATAGACATTTATCCAAGGAAAATATACAAATGGCCAATAAGCAGATGAAAAGGTGATCAACAGAATTAGTCATTAGGAAATTCAAGTCAAAATTACTACAAGGGACTTCCCTGGTGGCACAGTGGTTAAGAATCCGCCTGCCAATGCAGGGGACACAGGTTTGAGCCCTGGTCCGAGAAGATTCAACATGTCATGGAGCAACTAAGCCCGTGTGCCACAATCAATGAGCCTGCGCTCTAGAGCCTGCAAGCCACAACTACTCAACACACATGCCACAACTACTGAAGCCCACATGTCTAGAGCCCATGCTCTGCAACAAGAGAAGCCACTGCAATGAGAAGCCTGTGCACTGCAAGGAAGAGTAGCCCCTGCTCTCCACAACTAGAGAAAGCCTGCGGGCAGCAATGAAGACCCAAAACAGCCAAAAATAAATCAATAAATAAATATCCTTCTTAAAAAAATTAGAAAACAAAATTGCTATGAAATACCACTTCACACCCACTAGAATGGTTATGAAAAGGATTGACAGTAACAAGTGTTGGCAAGAATGTTGAGAAATTGGAGCCCTCATACATTGCTGGTGGGTGCAACCACTTTGAAAAACAGCCTGGCAGTTCTGCAAAGGATTAAACATAGAGTTATCATATGACCCAACAGTTCCACTCCAAGGTATATACCCAAGAGAAATGATGGCATAGGCCCACAGAAATAGTTGCACAGGTAATTCCCTGGCATCCCAGTGGTTAGGACTCTGTGCTTTCACTGCCGAGGGCCCGGGGTTCGATCCCTGGTCAGGGAACCAAGATCCCACAAGCCACGAGGCACGGCCAAAAAAAAAAAGAAAAAAAGAAAAGAAAATAGTTGCACACAAATGTTCATGGCAGCATTATTCACAATAGTCACAAAGTGGAAACAATCCAAATGTCCGTCAACTGATGAATGGGTAAATAATATGTGGTACATCCATTCAATGGAATATTATTCAGCAGTAAAATGAAAGGAGGTACTGATTGATGCTACAACATAGATGAACCAAGAAACCAGTCACAAAGAACCACATATTACATTTTTGCATTTATATTAAAACTGTAGAGACAGAAAGTAGATTGATTAGTGGTTGTCAGGGCTGTGAGAAAAGGGAAGACTGGGAGTGAAGGCTAAGGAGTATGGGGTTCTTTTTGGGGGTAATAAAAATATTCTAAAATCGATTGTGGTTTTGGATGCACAATTTTGTGAATACACTTAAAACCACTGAATTGTACCCTTTAAATGGGTGAATTGTATGGTATGTGAATTATGTATCCCAAAAAGTTAAAAAAAAAAAGGAAAAAAAAAAAACTAGGAGCGGGCTTGAGAGTCCCATCAAAGCAGCTGAGTTATACATGGGTTGTTTGTGCCATTGCTTTCCTAAATTAGAAAGAATGGAAATGTTTCAAAGCCAGACCCATAGAATAACTCCACTGGAATCCCCAGTTTGGAATTAGGTACTTAAAGCCTGCAGTGTGCTGGACCCCAACCAGCATGAAGCCAATCACCAGGCTGTCTTTTCTGATTAGAGACAATGGGTAGCTATGAGGTGTTAAAGCCAGGTTAACATATAAATATGATTTTCTGCCTGAGCAAACCTGCTCTAAGTGAAATACTTTTAAACAATTATCAGAACAGGGCTACTATTCAGTGGTCTCAAAATATGAAAATGCCAGGATTTCCAAAGTGAGCTGAACAGGCTTTTGTTTCCTGAATCCAGGCAGAGAGATTTTTCAACTGTCAACACGGCATTGATTTGATTTCTCTCATGGCCCAGTGGCTACACACTGATGTATTTCCCACGGCTAAGATGGAATTAGCAATGCAAGACCATACAGTAAGGCTAAATGTAAAGGGGTAAGTAAACACAGGGTCTTTACTAAAAACTACTGATTTGAACTTTAAAAAAAAAAAAAACACGACTGAAGTTAAGGCAAAATTTCTGCTAACTACATTTACGAAAATAAAACCCTTTCCCGAGACTGAGGAAGGGGAAGGGGCGCACGCTGTGAAGTCATTCCTCAAACCATAACAAATTGAGAGCTGTGGTTTAATATGTAACCCAGATGGTCAGTTTTGTCATAATTTTACGTTTACAGTATCTTCTCTTTTTTTTCTGTGGCATTATATTTCACTTGGCAATAGTTCATATCCTGGTTTCCCTCCAAACACTTCTCAAAGGCAAAAATGTACATGACTTCATTTTGTGGTTTAGTCTTCGTATAATGGAGCATTACAGCAGCAGCAATGATTTCTTGTGACCACCTCTGGCCCGTAGTGAGATCCTTCGGGCGGTAGGATTGCACAAAGCATAATTTCACGACCAGTGAGAATGGTCATTACTTAAATAGCTACAGAGGTGTTAGTAAATGAGGACCTGAGAAACACCCACCCATCCCGCCTAAACTCCACTCTTAAGTGGCCAGAAGATGATGATGTGAACAGGAGTTCCTAATATATTCACGTTCACTCCACCATTTGTCATCCCAAGATCCAGAAAGCCTTCAAATTTGGACCTGAGCCTTATGAGAATTGTATTCTTTTCTTTCTAACTCTTGTGAAAACAGGTTGCTATGAATCTTGACTGCCACCAACAGTTCTTGGAATTTCTGTTAGGAATGAACAGCAGATCCAAACAAATCTAAGGATCCTATTTTAGTAAAATACTTCCTGCTTTGGAGCTGGGGCAAATAATCTCAGAACTAATTCTCCTTCAACAACATTGAATATCAAAGAACGTAACCTTGAAAAGCATTATCACGAAGCGGGGAGAAAAAAAGGAGGGGGGGAAATAAGGAGGCCACATTTGGGTTCCATTATCTTTTCTCTGTAGGCAATGTACAAGGCAACTTATACACACTCTTTCAAAGAACACACTTTTCTTTATATCACAACCAAGAACACCCTGATGATCCATACTATGGAGAGTTTGGATTTTATTAATGCTTTCATGAATCCCATCGATGAAATTACAATTGTGTTAAAAAGGAAAAGAGGAGACATTTTATGCATATCACACAGAAAGCAGAAAATTAAAACTTGCAGGGTCAAAGACAAGTCAGTTCCAGAGCCGGAAGTAACATCCTGGCCTTGTATTGCTTCATTCCAGGGCCCAGCCCACACAGGGATGGTTTCATGTTTCTAGCAGCTAGGAGTCCCTTGCCTTTGATCCATTTGCCTCTGTAAATATGAGCCTCTGACAGACAGAGGAAAAAATATTTCTAGGAATCCTGCAGCATGACGTATACTAAAAGTCTTAGAGGTGAAATATTTGTCAGTATTTTACCAGTAACCTGGTCCTACAGACTTTTTTTTTAACATCTTTATTGGAGTATAATTGCTTTACAATGGTGTGTTAGTTTTTGCTGTATAGCAAAGTGAATCAGCCATACATATACATATATCCCCATATCTCCTCCCTCTTGCGTCTCCTTCCCACCCTCCCTATCCTACCCCTCTAGGTGGACACAAAGCATGGAGCTGATCTCCCTGTGCTATGTGGCTGCTTCCCACTAGCTATCTATTTTACATTTGGTAGTGTATATATGTCCATGCCACTCTCTCGCTTTGTCACAGCTTACCCTTCCCCCTCCCCATATCCTCAAGTCCATTCTCTACGTCTGCGTCTTTATTCCTGTCCTGCCCCTAGGTTCTTCAGAACCATTTTTTTTTTTTAGATTTCATATATATGTGTTAGCATATGGTATTTGTTTTTCTCTTTCTGACTTACTTCACTCTGTATGACAGACTCTAGGTCCATCCACCTCACTACAAATAACTCAATTTCGTTTCTTTTTATGGCTGAGTAATATTCCATTGTATATATGTGCCACATCTTCTTTATCCATTCACCTGTCAATGGACACTTAGGTTGCTTCCATCTCCTGGCTATTGTAAATAGAGCTGCAATGAACACTGTGGTACATGACTCTTTTTGAATTATGGTTTTCTCAGGGTATATGCCCAGTAGTGGGATTGCTGGGTCATATGATTGTTCTATTTGTAGTTTTGTAAGGAACCTCCATACTGTTCTCCATAGTGGCTGTATCAATTTACATTCCCACCAACAGTGCAAGAGGGTTCCTTTTTCTCCACACCCTCTCCAGCATTTATTGTTTGTAGATGTTTTGATGATGGCCATTCTGCTGGTCCTACAGACTCTTAATAGGCCATTCCTAACTAATTTCCTTCCCACTGTTCCTGGTCCCCGTTATACTCCATTGATCCATCCTGCTCTTACCAAAAACTCAGCAGGTAACAGACAAGTTTTAAGGGGCATTTTGCGACATGAGCTTCTGAGGCCAACTCTTGAGTTATATACACCAGCAAAGTAACAGTTGACCAGTGGGTCTGTCAAAGAAAAACCTCCACAAAGGGCTCAAGCCAAGATCTCATCAATTGTTCTTAGAGCGTATCAACCACAGGGTCTTTGCAACTGCTATTCCCTCAGCCTGGACTTCCCCCATCTTTTCCATGGCTAGTTCCTCCCTATATTCTCTATGCTTTCAGCTCACATGTAACCTCCTCAGAGTAGCCTTTCCTGAGAATCCCTCTTAAGGAGTTCTAACCTCCTCCCACCACAAAACCATCTATCGTGACATATTCCTCTCATGACATCCATAGACTCTACAATCAGACAGTCACTAGTGTCACCATGGGCAAGTCACTTAATTCTCTGAGTCTCCTGACCCTCATCTGGGTGGTCTCCATTGCAAAGTCATGATGAAGTGTAAAGGGGAACAAGTTCTAGATGGAGAATTAGAGGGCCTCCATTTTAGTGTTGACTGTGCAACTAACATGGTGGGTGACCTGGGTCAGTCATTTCCCCTCGTGGGCCCTCAGTTTCCTCATCTGTTCATTGAAGGGATTGGTCTCAATGAAATCTACAGGTCCTCCCTGCTCTGGGAGTCGCCTGTTCTACATCTAGACATGTTCACGCGCCTATCCCAAATTCCCAGCTGCCCGGGTGTCAGGCCCAGGTTAGCATTTCTAGAGGCACTTGAGCACTTCCCTTCCCTCTCCCAGACAGCACTCAATTCAACTCAATATAATACATAGTTTAATCAATGTAGGCTGTGGCACCCCACTGTGTATGGGGCTGGAAAGGTGTTTACAACCAACAAAGACGTCAGGGTCATCTGTGGTTTGTGGCTCAGAATTTAACTCCCTAAAATTGCACTATTATTTCTCTTGGAACCTTCTTGTCAAATCCAAATGTTCATCTTTGTGCTCTTCCAGTTGGTAGACTTTGTCCCTTCCATTGACCCATTATGGAAACTCCCAGCCCATGGCTTCTCTTCTTGCCTCTGTGTCCTGCTCACCTTTGTGAATCACTAGACCCCATGACCCTTAGGCGGCATCGTCCAAAACTCAGTCCTCCACACTTAGTCAACTTATGAGCCCTAACCCGATGCCAGGCCCTGTATGAGGGTATAGCAATTGAAATGACCTAGCATTCCCTGATTTGGGATTCAGAAATATATTAACCATAAAAAGTCTGTTCCACCAAGTCAAATATTGTATTGTATTGATTGTATACTGTACTGGCAAATGGTGGCTGATTCACCACCCCCTTTCTGCCTCTCCCCCTCTCTCAGGCTTTACAATGCCTGCTCTGAAATGCTGTCCTTTTACCCACCCTTTTAGACTTTGGCTTATTAAGTCATCATGGAATTATTTCAATTGAATTAAATAAAACTCATTGACTAAACATCTTATCTTAGACAGAATGTGAAATTTTTGCTTCAATAATAATAAAAAAAGACCCTTGTGCTTACCCCCATTCTGCTCTTGCAAAGGGAGGAAAAGATTATTAAGGTGCCATCATGTTGCTAACGTTTATACCCCTGACAGTGTGCTTTCCGTGTGATATCATCGCTTTAACAACCCACAAACAGATGCTTAAACTTACCAGGGAGTTACAGAATCCACTGACAGTTACTACCCTGATAATCTACCCAAGCAAGGCGAAAAGGGGCCCTTGTCTGACAAGTACCAAGTCAACGTAACTCACTTCCGGCTCTGAAGCCTGTCCGTGTTCAGAACTGAGGAAAACCACAGACTGCAAAATTTCAGCCTAACTGCCAAATGTTACTTAGGGTGGTTTACTTATAATTGCCTGTTTGGCTTTTTTTTCCCCTTGAATTAAGTGAAATTAACATCATAAAGCTTTGTAAATGGAAACTTTCTATTCATTCACAAAAGAGAAACTCAAAGGAATGGCAGGACCATTTTCCAGGCGGCCAACTCGCCAACACGGGCCCTGACCTGAAGGGCCCAGGGCCAGCACCGAGAAGATTCAGTTTCTTGGTGTGACCAAATCTTTGTCTTCTGAACCTCAGTGGACATCCAATAGGCCTGCTGAGTTGGGCTTGCACCCCTAAACGCGGAACTGGTACCGACTCTACTCTCAAAAGGGACCAAATAAGTGGGCGGGGCTTTTCTTCTTTTCCCTTACAATTTTTTTAAGTATTAACATTTAGAAACAATTCTATGCCAGCTTAAAAATGATCAACTTTCCAAAATTGCCAATGTCTCATTGAATTTTTAAAAGGAAAGACGTGCAGAAAAGGGGGAAATTGCAGCAGACCAAGAAGGAGCCAAGTGAAACAAGCCTTTGAGGATCCCCTGTAGCCAGCCTGAACTGGACACAGATTACCCAGAGCAACAGCTAATCCCCACATTAGCCACTGGACCGTTGGCAGACTTGCCCTTTGGGACCAGTCTCAGCTCCTCCTTGGCTAGGCCCTCTCACTGGTGGTATAAGAAGCACTGCCATTGGCCATAAGCCCATTGTTGAACCTTAGCTACCTCTGTTACTATAAACACCGAGATTCAATATAACATAGTCCTTGGGGCTCAGGCTATGGCAACGACTTGTAGGTAAAATCACCCAGTGACTTGGGGTTTCTGGGATACTGGTGACTCAATCTCCCTCATGTAGAGGAGTGGCATTCAGCAGTGAAATGATGTTCCTACAAGCATCTAGGCAATATCGCTTTTTCTCAAGATCTACCTTTAGATTTACATTTTGCTTTGATGTGTAACAACAGGGCATTGAGGAAGTCAGAACCCAGGCACAGTCATCTCAGTTCTGTCACTGTCTGCATGACCTTGAACCATTTGCTTATCCTCCCTGAGCCCCGGTTTCCTCATCCATGAAGATGACAGTATTAATAATAATAATGATGATAATGATAATGGATGATATCCCTCCTTGCCCCCATCTCACAAGCTTTGGTAAAGACAGAAGGAAAGGGTTTATATAAAACAGCTCAGTAAAATGCAAAGGGCTATAGTAACATAAAACGTCATGATTATTGCTAACTTCTAATAAGAAGAGTTTACAACACCTGCGTGCAAAGGAAATTTCGCTGGAGATGCAATACAACCATAGAGGAGAGGCATTATGACATGGTGCAGAGCATCTGACGGCAGCCGAGAGGCCCAAGCTCTAGTCCCAGCCCGCCCAGTAACTAACTGCATGACCTTCTCTCTGAACCCCTGCAGAACAAACAGGCTGCATTAGGTCAATTTTCAAACACTGTAGGAGCAGAACCCTTCTGTCGCATGAAACTGTAGGTGTGAGCCCGACATATAAAACACATGGACAGCCATCATTTTCAAGATAGGAGGCATTTCTCCCGCCCCTTCCCCTCAAGAAAGCCTTCAGAAGTGGATTTCCACTGAAGCCCATTTGCTTCCTCCTTGGAATGTGGGCAGGTACGGCATGGTCTCTCTTACTGGGTGGTCGTCAGTGAAGCCTTGCTCCCTGCTCTGTTTACTCTGCAAAAAACCCCACGTCCTACTGGCAGCCAGCCAGTCACCCTCAGCTTAACCATCCCAGTTCTGGAAGCAGATGACGGCCATACCTCAGAACAAATGACCTGCAGAAGGCAAGAAAGCCTTGTTAACTCTTCTGAACACACCTTCAGGCTGACCCTAAGCCCATGCTGCTTCTTTAGGGAAGTCAGTCCTGAATTTTCCTGCTAACAGAGGGGAACAGGGCCTGTCTAGAAAAGCATGTAATGAAGGAATAGTTCATACTGGATGGTGGGCTATGTTGGGTGATGTTTGCCAAAATCATCTGCCTAATTATGTTTCCTATAAGGGCTCATGGGAATAACTTGCTTTTCCTGGTGTGGCAGCGGCAGGGACTCGTTCAGATGTGTGTAATAGGCGGAGGGGATCCTCCGATCAAGCCCCCATAGTTAACAGCTAGCAGACTAGACCCCTGCAAGGACACGTCACCAAAGGTCACTATGTAAAGACAGGCTAATCTCTTAAGGCAAGTGGCTACAATATTCATTTCATCCCGTAGGTACAACCAGACTTTAATGGAGCAAAAGAGGATAAAAGATGAGACGCGGTTTTCAAATTTTCTACAAGGTGGTCACAAACTTTCTGCTCAGAATCAGGCAACTTCAATGATAAAAATTTTCATTTGGGACACCTATGAATACACAAGACTGCAGCACTGAGTTCTAAAGCCTAAACAACAAGCTCTGCATTTTTTTCCTGCAATACAATGTTCATTTCAAATGAGGTATTTCTTGAGTCTTCTTGAACAACTAAAGAAAACGTGAAATGATTGAAAAAAGGTATTCTGTGCAGCTTCCTTTTCCCACCCTCCCCTCACAACCCTCCAATAACGCATGTGAAGGTACACTTTTTACAACTTTGATCTTCCATTAGCAAATTCCTTCATGTCAAATGCACTTCATTTCCCCCCTCACGCTCGAGTTTGAAATGGTCATTTGAAATCTAAGCAGAGCTGGAAGCTCAGGCTGGAAAACAGCCATCCGAGGCATGACTGCTGAATTTGGGAGGCATTTCACTGGGCAAATTTCTGTCCTTGGAAGCACTTCTTCTCAATGAAGTGAATAGAAGCTGCCTGAACACATTTGAAAACCTGATTTACCCTTTAAGATCTCATTTGATTGATCTTCCCAGTACTTCTCTCTCGAGAAAGCCAGCTGTAAGCATTAGTCAGTGTACAAAAAAACCAGGAAAGATGAACAAAGAACAACCCCTGTGATGAGTTTTTAAATTAAAGGGGGAAGAAAACAAACGCTACCAAATGTCAACAGAGCTCAGCATTCTCCCTTAAATGCAACCACACTCCAGAGGTGGGAGCCAGGGTGGGGACAGAGGGGGTGCTGGCTAAAGACTGGAAAGCAGGGAGCTAAGAATTCCTGAGATAGATTCCTCCCACCCATCCGCCCACTAAAAGAATAGCATTCCTTCCTCTTCTCCCCATCCCCTAAAATCTGGTCATCCCAGATAGAGTAGGTCTCAGCAAACACAGGTGGGCTCCTTTGCTAAAGCCAAAACAACAACAAAAAAACATGATCGTGGAAATGTGACATTCTACTGTAGCTGCAGCCACCGTCGGCACTGTGGCGGGACGAGCTACATCCCATGCCCTGGATGGGTTCAGTATCAGCAAAGCTCACACCTCACTCAGAATCTGCACACACTCACCATCTACCAAACCGTGGATAAAAGCACAAGAGAAATATGAAAGAAAAAGGAAATGGCGAATCATCTTTTTGGTATGGGACTTGTAACAAATTGTTACTCAGTGTACACTAAAATTCTCAGTAATTCAAATGAAAAAAGAATGTGAGCAAGGGAGTTTGGATTGACTGGGCCCAGAACAGCAAATATTTTGACTAGAAAACTTTGAGATATCTCATCTGTCAGAGAATCTGAAACAATGGATATCAAGTTATTGCGGTTTTATCGTAAATGACATGAAAAGGCTTTTTTGACTGTCTGGTCCAAGAGCCAACAGTCCTAGCATGCTGGGTTCCTGGCCAGCTGGCTAACTGACTGAATGGACAAATGGACGGATAGATAGGTGGATGGGTGGATGGGTGGATGGATGGACGGATGGATGGATGGATGGATGGTCAGTCAGTTGGGTGGCTGGATAACTGGCTGGCTGGATGGTCAGTCAATTGGGTGGCTGGATAACTGGCTTGCTGGATAAATGGATGGCTAAAGGGATGGATGGATGGATGGTCCACTGGGTGGCTGGATAACTGGCTGGCTGGCTATATGGGTAAGTGGATGGCTAAAGGGATGGATGGATGGATGGATAAATGGATGATGGCTGGAAGGATGGATGGATGAATGGAGAGATGGATGGAAGAGTATGTGTAGGCAGCCCTTATGCATGAATTGGCCCCTAATTGGTCCACCACCACCCTAAACCCTTGGTTCCTCAAGTCTCACATTGTTTTGCCCCTGCCCCTGCTCCCATCTAATATAAAGGCAACGTAGCAACAGAGGAGTTACTATTTTACCCTGCATAGAAGGCTACAAAGGTAAACATGATCAGAAATGTATCTGAGAAATATCACTTTGGTTGCAGTGTAGAGAATGGTGTGGAGGGGAAAGAGCCAGGGAGATTAGATGAAAGCTATTACACTAATCCCTGCAAAATAATATGAAGGCTTCAGATAAAGTTGTGGCAACAGAAACAGAGACACATGGTCAGAATTGGGACAGAAGCGATAGCATGAACAAGACTTGATGATGGATTAAGTTTTGGAAATGAGGCAGAGACCCAGGTCTAGACACTTGATACTCGAAGTGTAGTATACAGACCAACAGCATTTGCATCACCTGGGAGCTTGTTAAAAATGAAGAATCTTAGGCTCCATCCCAGATCTACCGATTCAGAATCTGCATTTTAACAAGATCCCCAGGATAAAGTTGAGAAGTGCTGGTTCAGAGAGCACTCTGGTTCCTTTGTAAGCTGGCCATCCACTAAAAAAATGGTTTGGCTTTTAACAGGTTGGAGTTATGGTGCTTGAAAGTTATCCTGCTTATTCAACAAACATTAATTGACTGCTATGGACAAAGGCTCTAGAAGACAGACAAGAAAGTCCCTGGCCTTAGAGAGCTCACATCTGGTAATACAAAAATTTTTAAAAAGGCAATAGCGTGGTGAATGCCATGTTTGAGGTATTCACAGGCTACAAGTTCACCTTCCTACTTTCATACTGCGGGTCAAGAGCCAGCCAGGACCCTGCTTGGGCAGGCTCAGGCTGAACGCAGAAGACCTCTCTTCAAGCTGCTCAGCCAATGAGATGCCCACGTCATCCTTCAACTAGACACACCGATGACTTAGTCAGGGCCCCGGGACTTCTTTCTTTCAATTTTTGTGGTTGGATGGACGACGTAGGAGAATATTTGACAGGGTAGATCATTGGCTCATTAGATGCTGATAAGCTATCATTTCTATCTGCTGCCTTACAGGTCACATCCTTGAAAGGAGTAAAGTCTAAAAGCTATAGACATTAAAGCAGCAGTAGCATTTGAACAATTAAACACTCTTTCAAAAACTTATGAGGTGAAGGGGGAGGGATAAACAGGGAGATTGGGATTGCCATATACACCCTACTATATATAAAATAGATAACTAATAAGGACCTACGGTATATCACAGGGAACTCTCCTCAATACTCTGTAATGGCCTATATGGGAAAAGAATCTAAAAAAGAGTGGGTACATGTGTATGTATAACTGACTCACTTTGCTGTACACCAGAAACTAACACAATATTGTAAATCAAGTATACTCCAATAAAAATTTTAAAAAAAAAACTTCCTAGGCAGATACGGAGAGTATCACCTTGGCTCAACCACTGGTTGCCTCCATTTACCCTACTCCTTCAAATTCAGTTCATTACCAACAAGAGATCAAAAGCCATTCAAGCCACCAGGCTATGGTCCTTATCTAAATCTGACCAGCATTTCAGTGGTTCCCTCCTGCTTGGAGAGTAACACTTTCCTCTTTGCTTTCTTCAATGCCATCCTTTCCATCTCTGTTTACTGATGTCACTAACCCCTGTTATTTGGTCTATGTGTTTTGCTCCCCCAGTAGTTTCTTGACAATATATTTATACTTACAAAACCACAGACTCAATTTGAGGACAACGCATTTCTCAGTAGAACTCAAAGTCGTTTTAAGGCATGATCTGATTATCAATCTAGCATCTTCATGAATTCAGTGATAGCAAGTATTAATTTCCACTTTGCCATTAAAGAGACAGAAGCAGAGAAAACTAGGGGCTTTGTCCAGAGTTACTGTGCTGAACTGGGAATGGAACCCAGGAACCCGTGCCCCAAGGGACAGTACCATCTACCACAGCCCTTCGCCATATGTAACAGCATTTGTAAATACATCACTCAGAGGTACAATTAGAAAAACAAATCTCTAGGCATCAGGAAATGTCCACAGAGCTCCATACAACTTTTGCAGTGTCTGGATTTCTGCAAGAATGTAATTTTCCCCTCTAGCATCCAACACTAGATTAAATATCTGGCAAAGATGACACAACTCCTTACAATAACTATTTCCCAGTTAAAAATCATCATTGGGTAGTCTTTTGCTCTTCACCTGTTCCACGTCATCAAAGGTAAGCTAAAATATCTTAAAATCCTTTGGATATGCACATGAGCTGAAATTCATCTCTTCTTAATATATCCAGCTCAGTCTGGAAACCAGGAATATTTATAGAACACATTGAAAACACTAATAATTCCAAGCTTCACCTAACATATGCAAAAATCAGATAATATAAATGTTTTGGGGCCATTAAAACACTTCAGGCTAAAGGGGAGAGTAACGATAGCTACGAAGCCATGGAAGTTGATACATTTTAGGTTTTTACATAAGTATGTTTGAAATAGTAAATGAGTCATCAATAGATACCCTCATATGTGTTCCTCTAAGACTGGACAAAAACTGGATAGAATCAATCCTTGGTTAGCCTGAGATTTGGAACATAGATACATAGATACTAATAACTACTTAATGATATTCTTTGTTATTAGAGGAAAATGGACTAAACGAGTAGCTTTTAAATAAAGCAACACATTCTGATATTATCAACACTCTCACAATTTTTCTTTTTCTTTTTCTTTTTTTTTTTTTTGGCTGTGTTGGGTCTTTGTTGCTGCGCACGGGCTTTCTCTAGTTGTGGCGAGCGGGGGCTACTCTTTGTTGCAGTGCGCGGGCTTCTCATTGCAGTGGCTTCTCTTGTTACGGTGCACAGGCTCTAGGCACACAGGTTTCAGTAGTTGTGGCTCTCAGGCTCAGTAGTTGTGGCACATGGGCTTAGTAGTTGTGGCTCATGGGCTCTAGAGCTCAGGCTCAGTAGTTGTGGTGCATGGGCTTAGTTGCTCCACAGCATGTGGGATCTTCCTGAATGAGGGCTCAAACCCACGTCCCCTGCCCTGACAGGTGGATTCCTAACCACTGTGCCACCAGGGAAGTCTCTCTCACAGTTTTTCTAATAACACTTTGACATTTTACAATGAAATCAGAAGCTAAATGATTAAATAATACTTAAACAGAAATTTATACTTTATAAAGCCCTTTCACTTACCTTATAGCATCTGTGCCTCAGAACAATCCCGTGAAGTTTTTACAAATTTTACAAATGAGGGAATCGAGGATCAGAACGAGGTGAAGTGATTTGCCCAAAGTCTCACGAGTGGTAAGTGAAAGAGCCATCACTTAACCCAGGTCTTTATGACTCCAAATCCTAGGATGAAGATGACAGAGCTGAACTCATGTTAATAGTCCTTACCACACCACACATCTAAAAAGGAGGACACAAGGAAACTTTCGGAGTTGATGAATTTGCCTATTACCTTGATTGTGGTGATGATGTCGTCATTGAAACAAGAACCATAAGCCTATGTCCAAACTCATCAAATTGTATACATTAAATATATGCAGTTTCTTGTACATCAATTATACCTCAATAAAACCCCTTTTTCCAAAAGATGGAATAGCTGATTCTAGATTCCTGAGAATAAATATCTCCATTAGTAATTTGACCACTTATACATAATGCCCATAATGTTACTTATCTTACCCTAAAACTCTTACTTCTCCTTGAACTACTGTGATCTAGAGAAATCTAAGCTTTTGGATAGTAGTAGAGAAAGGGAAGAAAAAATAAATATAGGTATTTATCCTTCAGTGTACACACTTCATGGCACGAATGCACGTTTGTTCACCAGGGCTCTTGGGCTTGGCACATGCAATGGGAAACAATGGGCATCCAAACACCAAAGCTGAGAGGTGCTCTGGCTCTCCCTCACTTAGAGCCCTGATGTTGGGCTGACGCCAGTAAGGCCTTCACACCATTCTGCATGGCTTCCTCTTGTCAATCCATTCCAAACAGTCTCTTCTCACTCTTTCTACTATTATTTAGGTCCAGTTTCCCTGATTTTACCCTCACCAACTAGTGAGGACAATCTATCTATATATTGCAAATAATATTTATTTCTTACATATTTAGAAATTACTTTAAATTTAACAATGAGATAAGCACCTCGTGACTCCAAGCCTCTATCTGCAGCCCTGATCTCTCAACGCACAGATCTACTGCCTCTGGGCGTCCCAACATGGTGACTCCATAGTCTCCTCAAATTCCCTGTGTAAAAAACTGGCCTCGGGGCTTCCCTGGTGGCACAATGGTTAAGAATCCGCCTGCCAATGCAGGGGACACAGGTTCGAGCCCTGGCCCGGGAAGATCCCACATGCTGCAGAGCAACTAAGCCCATGTGCCACAACTACTGAGCCTGAGCTCTGGAGCCCACGAGCCACAACTACTGAGCCTGCGAGCCACAACTACTGAAGCCCGCACACCTAGAGCCTGTGCTCCGCAACAAGAGAAGCCACCGCAGTGAGAAGCCTGCGCACCACAACCAACAGTAGCCCCCGCTCACCGCAACTAGAGAAAAGCCCGCATGCAGCAATGAAGACCCAATGCAGCCAAAAATAAATAAATAAAAATAAATAAATTTAAAACAAAACAAAACATAACGAGTCTCATCCCCCATCCCCCTGCCCATCACAGCTCCTCCTCCAGTCTTCCCAAGCCAGAAATCTTAGAGGAAATTCCTTGCCCCCAACTCTCATCCCCACTATCCATACCCTTCAGTCACCACATTCTTTCCAGTCTTCCTCCTAAATACCTCCTGAATCCATTCACCTTTCTGCAGGCCCACAGCCACTCTCCCAAGCCAAGCTACCAACCCCTCTTCCCAGCACTACTCCACAGCCTTCCAACTGGGCTCCCTGTTGTGTGTTCTTACTCCTCTCCAGTCCCTTCTCCACACAGCAGCCAAAGTGATTTAGTTAAAACGCAAACCAAAGCACATTACTCCCCTGCTTAAAATGTCCCAATGGTTTCTCTCTGCTCTCAGGATAAAGTCCAAATATGCCTTGTACCCTGCAAGGCTCTGTGTGCCCTGGCTTCTATCTAATTCTGAGATCACAGATCTCATCCCAGCCCCTAAGTACAAGCCCTACTTCTTCTTGTAGGTATGCCTTTACTCATGCTGCTTCCTGAGATTCTACCCTGTTACTTGTCTGGTGATGGATCATTGGGGACTCAGCTCAGGTGTCACCTCCCTCAGCAGAGTCTTTCCTCGTTTGAGACGCCCTTCTCTCCATCATCACAGCAACCTGTGCTCCCCTTTATTATAGCATTGATCACCCTATCTGTTTATTTACCTCCCCACAGTAGTCCGAGAACCTTCCAAAGTCGATGCCTATGGCACTGCCAGCTCTGTAATCCCAAGACCTGACACAATGTCTGGCACATAGTAGGTACTCAGTACATAGTGAATGAATTAGTTAATGGGAAAGATTCCAACTTAGTCAAAATAGGTCATGTTGGGCTTCCCTGGTGGTGCAGTGGTTAAGAATCCACCTGCCAATGCAGGGGACATGGGTTCGAGCCCTGGTCTGGGAAGATCCCACCTGCTGCAGAGCAACTAAGCCCATGCGCCACAACTACAGAGCCCACATGCCACAGCTACTGAAGCCCACGTGCCTAGAGTCTGTGTTCTGCAAGAAGAGAAGCCACCGCAGTGACAAGCCAGAGCACCACAATGAAGAGTAGCCCCCGCTCGCCATAACTGGAGAAAGCCCATGTGCAGCAACAAAAACCCAATGCAGCCAAAAATAAAATAAATAAATTAAAAAAAAATAAATCATGTTACAGACTTGAGTCAAGCTATCAATAATATGAATGGGTGAAACATTTCAATCAAAACGCATAGACTGTCAGATGGATTTTTTAAAAAACAAGATCCAACTATAGTTATCCACAAGAAACACATATTACACGCAAAAGGGAAGAGATATGGGAACATGTGTATATGTATGGCTGATTCGCTTTGTGATGGAGCAGAAACTAACACACCATTGTGGAGCTCCAATAAAGATGTTAAAAAAAAAAAAGAAATAATCTAAGTAAAAAGGGAGGAGAAAAGATATATCATGGAAACAAAACCCATAAGAAATATGGAATGCCTATGCCAACATCAGAGAAAACAGACTTTAATAAACGTTACTAGAGATAAAAAGGGAACTTTTATAGTGACGAAAGGAATAATGCATTAGGAAAATATAACAATCACAAATATACATGCAGCTAACAACAGAGCCCAAAAACACATGAAGCAGAAACTGCCAGAATTTAAGGGAGCAATAGAAAATTCAATAATAATAGTTGGAGACGTCAGTATCCCAATTTCAGTAATGGATAGAACAACCAGAAAAGGATCAACAAGGAAATAGAAGACTTAAACAGTACAATAAACCAACAAGATTTAGCAGATATCTATAGAACACTTCACCACCAACAGCAGAATACAGTCTTCTCAAATGCACACAGAACATTCTCCAGGACAGACCATATGTTAGGATATGGAATACTCCTCAATATATTTAAAAGGAATGAATCATACAACATATGTTCTCTGACTACAATGGAATAAAATTATAAATAATGTAAAGAAGGAAATTCAGAAATTCACAAATATGTGGAAATCAAACAATGAACTCTTAAATAATCAATGGTTCAGAGAAGAAAGAACAAGGGGAATTAGCAAACCTTTGAGATAAATTTAAACGAAACAAAACATACCAGGGACTTCCCTGGTGGCGCAGTGGTTAAGAATCCGCCTGCCAATGCAGGGGACACAGGTTCGTGCCCCGGTCCGGGAAGATCCCACATGACGTGGAGCAACTAAGCCCTTGTGCACCACAACTACTGAGCCTGCACTCTAGAGCCCGAGAGCCACAACTACTGAAGCCCACGTGCCTAGAGACCATGCTCCGCAACAAGAGAAGCCACTGCAATGAGAAGCCCGCCCACCGCAGTGAACCTGCTCGCCACAACTAGAGAAAGCCCGTGCAGCAACAAAGACTTAATGCAGCCATAAATAAATAAATAAATAAATAAAAACATACCAAAACTTATAGGATGCAGCTAAAGCAGTGCTTAGAGGAAATTATAGGCAAAGTAAATGCTGTGTTTTTTTACAGCGTTTACAAAGTAAACGCTTATATTTTTTTTTTAAAAAAGAAAGATCTTAATTCAATAACCTAACTTTCTACTGCAAAACACTTGAAAATAAAGAACACATAAAACCTCAAGCAAGCGAAGAAAAGAAATATTATAGACTACAGTGGGAATTGAGAGCTAAGAAGAAAGAAAATCAATGAAACCAAAAGTTGGTTCTCTATAAAGATTAACCAAAATTGACAAATATTAACCCAGACTGATCAAGAAAATAAGAGAAAAGACTCAATTACTAAAATCAAAACAGAAAAAGGGGACACTGATACCATCCTTTTTTTTAAATTTATTTACTTATTTTTTTATTATTTTTTTGGCTGCATTGGGCCTTCGTTGCTGTGCGCAGGCTTTCTCTAGTTGCAGCGAGCGGGGGCTACTCTTCATTGTGGTGCATGGGCTTCTCATGGCGGTAACTTCTCTTGTTGCAGAGCACGAGCCCTAGGTACACAGGCTTCAGTAGCTGTGGCACACGGGCTCAGTAGTTGTGGCTCAGGGGCTCTAGAGTGCAGGCTCAGCAGTTGTGGCACACGGGCTTAGTTGCTCCGCAGCAGGTGGGATCTTCTCGGACGAGGGCTCAAACCCGTGTCCCCTGCATTGGCAGGCGGATTCTTAACCACTGCACCACCAGGGAAGCCCACTAATACCATCCTTTAAAACTAAAATAGATTACCAGGGAATACTATGAACAACTGTATTCCAACAAACCGGATAATTTAGACAAAATGGACAAATTCCTAGAAAGACACAAACTATTGAAATTAACTCAAAAAGAAAAAGAATATCTGAATCAAACTATTAAAAAATTAAATGCATTGAATAAATAATTTTAAAACTTACCACAAAGAAAATCCCAGGCCCAAAGTGTTTCTCTAGTGAATTCTACCAAAATATTAATACCAAGTTTCACATACTATTCCAAAGAACAGAAAAGGCAAGAACACTTCTCAACGCATGCTATGAGGTCAGTATTACCCAAATACTAAAACCAGAAAAACACATCACAAGAAAAGAAAACTACAGACCAATATCCCTAATGAATACAGATACATAAATCCTCAAGAAAACACTAGAAAACCCAATCCAGCAACATATAAAAAGGACACTTCACCATGACAAAGTGGGATTTATCCCCACAATGCAAGGTTGGCTTAACATCAAAGAGTTAGTTAATATAAAACACCATATCAAAAGAATAAAGGGGGAAAAATACTATGATTATCTCAATAGAGAAAAATCATTTGACTAAATCTTACACCCATTCATTGATAAAAAAAATAATAATAATAAACCCTTACCAAGCTAGGAATGAAAAAGAACTTCCTCAATCTGATAAAAGGCATCTAGGAAAAATCCCAGACATAACATCATGTTTAATGATGAAAGGCTGAATATTGTTCAGATGGTAATATTACCCCAAACTGATCTACAGATTCAACACAATCCCTAACAAAATCCTAGCTGGTTTCTTTGCAGATATTGATAAGCTGATTTTAAAATTCACACTGAAAGTCACGGTACCCAGAAGAGCCAAAACATTCTAGAGAAAGAAGAAAAAACACTGGAAGAGTCACACTTCCTGATTTCAAAACTAACTACAAAGCAATAGTAGTCAAAGACTATGTGGTGTTTCATAAAGACAGACATATAGATTAATAAAATAGAATTAAGAATCCAAAAATAGGGCTTCCCTGGTGGCGCAGTGGTTGAGAGTCCGCCTGCCGATGCAGGGGACACGGGTTCATGCCCCGGTCCGGGAAGATACCACATGCCGCGGAGCGGCTGGGCCCATGAGTCATGGCTGCTGAGCCTGCGCGTCCAGAGCCTGTGCTCCACAAAGGGAGAGGCCACAACAGTGAGAGGCCCGCGTGTGCTCCACAAAGGGAGAGGCCACAACAGTGAGAGGCCCGCGTACCGCAAAAAAAAAAGAATCCAAAAATAAGTGCATATATTTATGGTCAACTGATTTTCAACAAAGGTACCAATTTAATAAAGGGAAAAGTATTTTCAACAAATGATTCTGGGACAACTGATATCTACATAGAAAAGAATGATGTTGGACCCCCTTCTTACAATACGCACAAAAAAATAACTCAAAATAGATCATGAACTTTAATGTAAGAGATAAAACTATGAAACTCTTAGAGGAAGATACAGGAGTAAATCTTTGTGATCTTAGGTTAGGCAAAGCATTTATGAGAGACAAAAGAAAAGACAGTTAAATTGGATTTCATGAAAATTTAAAATTTTTGTGCTTCAATGAACGTCATGAAGAAAGTGAAGAAGCAACCCACTGAATGGGAGAAAAGTATTTGCAAAGTATAAATACAATAAAGGACTTGTATCTAGAATGTACACAGAACACTTAATACTAAAAAGAAAAAATAACAATTAAAAATGGCAAGGATCTGAATCAAAGAAGACATTCAAATGGGCAATAAGCACATGAAAAGATGCTCAACACCATTACTCCTCAGGAAAATGCAAAGGAAAACCACAGTAAGGTACCACTTCACACCCATAAGATAGCTGGGTGTGAATGGGCAGTGACTGGTAATGATTTTGGATTTCTTTTTAGAGTCATGAAAACTTTTTTGGAATTTGACAGTGGCAATGATTGCACAACTTTGTGAATATATTAAAAGCCACTGTACTGTACACTTTAAAAGGGTGAATATTATAGTGTGGAGTGTGTCTAAATAAGAAAATAACATAAAAAGTATCATAGACTTAATAAAAGTTAAAACTGTAAAACTTTTAGATAAAACATAGAAGAAAATTTCCAAGATCTAGGGCTAGGCAATTAATTCTTTTAATTAATTAATTAATTTATTTATTTATGGCTGCATTGGGTCTTCATTGCTGCACACGGGCTTTCTCTGGTTGTGGCAAGCAGGGGTTAGTCTTCATTGCGGTGCGTGGGCTTCTCCTTGCGGTGGCTTCTCTTGTTGCAGGGCACGGGATCTAGGCACGTGGGCTTCAGTAGCTGTGGCACATGGGCTCAGTACTTGTGGCTCACAGTCTCTAGAGCACAGGCTCAGTAGTTGTGGTGCATGGGCTTAGTTGCTCTGGAGCTTGTGGGATCTTCCCGGACCAGTGCTTGAACCCGTGTCCCCTGCATTTGCAGGCAGATTCTTCAGCACTGCCCCATGAGGGAAGTCCCAATTCTTTTGTTAAATTGAAGTATAGTTGATTTATACTATTGTGCTAATTTCTGGTATACAGCAAAGTGATTCAGTTACATATATATATATTCTTTTTCATATTATTTTCCATTATGGTTTATTACAGGATATTGAATATAGTTCCCTGTGCTATACAGTAGGACCCTGTTATTTATCTGTTTTGCATATAGTAGTTTGTATCTGCTAATCCCAAACTCCGAATTTATCCCTCCCCCGCACCCTTTCCCCTTTGGTAAACATAAGTTTGTTTTCTATGTCTGTGAGTTTGTTTCTGTTTTGTAAATAATTTCATTTTTATAATATTTTAGATTCTACATATAAATTATGTCATATGATATTTGGCTTTCTCTTTTTGGCTTACTTCACTTAGTATGATAATCTCTAGGTCCATCCATGTTGCTGCAAATGGCATTTTTTCATTCTTTTTGATGGCTGAGTAATATTCCATTGTGTGTGTATATGTATGTATAGGTATATATATATATATATATATATATATATATATATATATATCACATCTTCTTTATCCATTCATCTGTAGATGGAAATTTAGATGCTTCCATGTCTTGGCAACTGTAAATAATGCTGCTGTGAACATAGGAGTTGCATGTATCTTTTCGAATTAAGAGTTTTCTCCAGATATATGCCCCAGAGTGGGACTGCTGGATCATATGGCAACTCTATTTTTGGTTTTTTAAGGAAGCTCCATAATGTTCTCCATAGTGGCTGCACCAGTTTACATTCCCACCAACAGTGTAGGAGGGTTCCCTTTTCTCCACACCCTCTCCAGTATTTATTATTTGTAGACTTTTTGATGATGGCCATTCTGACCAGTGTGATGTGATACCTCATTGTAGTTCTGATTTGCATTTCTCTAATAATTAGCAATGTGGAGCATCTTTTCATGTTAGCCAATTAATTCTTGACACTAAATCATGATCCATGAGAGGAAAAACTGATAGACTGGGACTTCCCTGGTGGCGCAGTGGTTAAGCATCCGCCTGCTAATGCAGGGGACATGGGTTCGAGTCCTGGTCCAAGAAGATCCCACATGCCACAAAGCAGCTAAGCCTGTGCGCCACAACTACCGAGTCTGCGCTCTAGAGCCCATGAGCCACAACTACTGAAGCCCGCATGCCTAGAGCCCGTGCTCCGCAACAAGAGAAGCCACCACAATGAGAAGCCCACGCACCACAATGAAGAGTAGCCCCCACTCGCCACAACTAGAGAAAGCCTGCACACAGCAACGAAGACCCAAGACAGCCAAAAATAAATAAATGAATAATTTTTAAAAAACTGATAGACTGGTGGAACTCTTCAAAATTAGAAATTTTGGTCTTCCCTGGTGGTGCAGTGCTTAAGAATCCACCTGCCAATGCAGGGGACATGGGTTCGAGCCCTGGTCCGGGAAGATCCCACATGACGCAGAGCAACTAAGCCTGTGCGCCACAACTACCAATCCACGAGCCACAACTACTGAGCCCGCGAGCCACAACTACTGAAACTCGTGCGCCTAGAGCCCATGCTCCACAACAAGAGAAACCACCACAATGAGAAGCCTGTGCACCACAACAGAGTAGCATCTGCTCGCTGCAACTAGAGAAAGCTGGTGCACAGCAACGAAGACCCAACACAGCCAAAAATAATAAATAAATTTAAATTTTAAAAAAAAATTAGAAATTTTGCTCTGTCAAATACCATGGGAAAATGTTGAAAAGACAAGCAATGAGCCAGGAGGAAATACAGAATATTTAAGTAACACTCAAAGCTCAACAGTTCAAAAAAAAAAAAAAACAAAGAATCCCATCAGAAAATGGGCAAATGACCTTCTACCACAGAGGACCTACAGATGGCTAATAAGCATGTGAAAGGATGTTGAACATCATTAGCCATCAGGGAAAGGGAAATTAAAACCACGATGAGATATTACTACACCTCTATCAGAATGGCTACAATAAAAAAATAATGACAACACCAAATGCTGGAAAGGATGAGGAGAAATGGGATCACTCATACATTGCTGGTGGGAATGTGAAATGATACATTGTCACTCTGGAAAACAGCTTGGCAGTTTCTTATAAAACTAAACATGTGATCACCAAACGTCCCAGCAACCGCATTCTTGAGCATTTATCCTCGAGAAATGAACACTTAGCGTCCCACAAAAGCCTATACAGGAATGTTCATAGCAGCTTTATTCTTAACAGCCAAAAACTAGAATCAGTCCAGATGTCCCTCAACAGTTGAATGGTTAAACAAACTGTGGTACATACTTACCATGGATTACTCTGTAGCAATAAAAAAGAATGAACTATTGCTATAAGCAACAGCTTGGATGAATCTCTGAATTATGAGAATCATAGGAGGAACCCCAAACTAGCTCTCACTCCTAATCCAGCCCCAGAATTCCAGACTGAAAGCCACTAGTGGCCCAGAGACCTAAGGTGCTCACTATTAAAGCTGACAGTTTGCAGGAGACCACTGCCTCCCTCTAGGGCCCTGAAGCAGATGTGGATACGCTGTCCCCAAAGCTCTACCTGGGAGGGCAAGGTCAGAGTCACTAAGAAGCAATCTGCCATTTAATTATGGCAGGAGTTTACCTTTTTTCCCAGTGGTATTTCTCTTTCTCAGACCCAACTTTAGCTTCTGACATTTCAATCGAAACTCCTATTTCTTCACTATTTCTACCTGCTTGAAGTTCTGGGAGAACAGCTGTGTTTTTCTTTCAGGTTTCTTGTACTAAGCTAAATTCAGAGACCACCAAGGTGTGTAACCAAAAGCCAAGTGATACAGCTGTGCAGACCTCAGACTTTCTGGCACTTGGATATCTCCATCTTAGCAGGCTCCTTGCAGACAAGAGCTCCTCTCTATTAACCAGAAAGAGTTGCATCCTGGACTCAGACCTCAGCAAACCACAAGAGCTGGATGTTTGTGGTCCCTTCTTTGCTGTAGGAATGGAAATCTGACCTCTGTGACATTCTCTAGAGATGTTCCCAGCCAAAGGTCACAATCTGAGACCCCACACCCAGTCCCTTGATCCTGGAACCAGAACCTTCCTACTATGAATAATGGTTTCATCACTATGGTTTAAAAGCAAAACAAACATGACATTCAATGGGGAGCATCACAATCTTGCTCATTCCAATCCAACCATATTTTTTCAAAGAGCAGAGGTCGTCAGTGTAACTGCTAACTTCCATGCATACAAATCCGGTATGCAGCCTTTAACTGAGCATTCTTCTGAACTCTAAAAACGATGAGCCACTTTCCTACAACAGGGTTAGTTAGGCAAGGTGCCTGCAAACACAGGACTCCCTCGTTGAGGGATGAGCTGAGCTAACTTGGCTGCATTCAACAGTCTAGGCAAGCCACATACCTTCAGCTCCCCCCAAGTCAAAAGTATACCCCCTCCTGAACAGAAGAAACGTTGGAAACGAAAAAGTGTGATTTTAGTCTCATCCTAATGGATCTTGTGACTTCCAGGTCTCTAAGCTCCTCAATAATAATTTTTCAAGGCCATCTGGAATAAATAGAAGTCCCACTCCAAGCTGCATGTATGCAAATTGCGGCGCTTTAAATGGATTTTGTCCTTAAGTGCATAAACCAAAAAGCATGCAAACAACTGGATTAGAAAAGCAAGGTTTTTTTTTTAAACCTCTCTAATTGGCATTAAGTCACCAAACACTGTCAAACACATATCACTTGCTTAATTATTTTGTGTGCACATGTGTATATCTTTATAACTTCATAAACATATAAATGAGAGGGAGATGCAGATTTAATGTACACCCATATGGCGATAAATACAAAAGCTGCCAGAAGATTGTAAAATGCTATACTAATGCTAAAATGATACCTTTTTCTTCTTTTGCTTTGCTTCCAAGTCACAAAGAACAAATTGAGAGTAGAGACACTAAGCCTGGATCCTTATGTAAAAGGAGACATACACACAGACCTTTTTGTCCAGCAATGCAAAACGTTTTTTAAATACCGTTCTTCGGCTCCATATTCTCCTATTAGTCTAATTATCTTTCATTAATCTCATAGTGTGTTTATGCATAAAATCATTTCTGCATGTCCATTAAAATTTTTATTGAAGTAATTTTTCATAAATAACCTACTACGCATCATTCACACCTATATGCCTCATTTCAACACTGCTTTAGGGCTTCCCTGGTGGTGCAGTGATTAAGAATCCGCCTGCTAATGCAGGCGACACGGGTTCGAGCCCTGGTCCGGGAAGATCCCACATGCCGTGGAGCAACTAAGCCCGTGCGCCACAACTACTGAGCCTGTGCTCTAGAGCCCGCGAGCCACAAATACTGAAGCCCACACGCCTAGAGCCCGTGCTCCGCAACAAGAGAAGCCACCACAATGAGAAGCCCACGCACCACAACAAAGAGTAGCCCCCTCTCGCTGCAACTAGAGAAAGCCTGCGCACAGCAACGAAGACCCAACACAGCCAAAAATAAATAAATTAAATAAATAAATTTATTTGTTTAAAAGACACTGCTTTAATAAGTTTTAGTTGGCCTATTACAGTCATAGAACGTACTGAACCACTTTCAGCAAAACCAATCACAAAAATAATAAATATGTTTGCCTCTAGTGTATATGGCAAATAGGCTCAAACGGTCTTTCAACCTTCAAGATGTTGTGGGAGTTAATCTTCTACGTAGCAAAGTCTCAGCCGTGAGGCATCTGCTGAGGTGACCATCATCCCAAGGTCAAACTCCTCTGGTTGTATTGGGCATCTTTTTACCATCCTTCCATGCCTTCAACCTAATTTCTTTGCTGCCCACACTATGTCTGCCAGCCTGGTAGGCCCATGCTAATTTCCACATTCTCTCAAATGGCTCTTTTCTTTTTTAATTTTTATTTTGTAATTTTAAAAAATTTTTCATTGGAGTATAGTTGATTTTACAATGTTGTATTAATTTCTGCTATACAGCAAATTGAATCAGTTATACATATACATATATCCATATATGTATATACATCTTTTTTAGATTTAAATGGCTCTTTTCTAAAGCTGCCTCTTCCAAAGGAGAGAGAATAGTCACTCCTATGGGAATTTGCTACTCTCACTTGGTTATTTCAGTAATAAGGCACTTCTATTATCTTCATGATAAGCCCCTGGCATAAGAGCAGGCTTCAAGATTCATTTTCTCTGGGACGCCTCACTTGAATTAGAGAGAAAGCTTTATTTCACTGGCTCCTCATAACGCGAGATTATGTGAGATGCCCTGGCTGAACTCATTCACAATGCCCTCCAAAGGCTGTGTCTACACAGACCAAAGGGAGCAAAAAAAGCAATGGTCATTTATAGAAACAGGCCAGGTCATAGCAGTGCAACTGACATTGCTAATAAGGCAACTGCCAACATTCCAGAAGGAGTAAGATGCTTCGGCCTCTTACAAATCTTGTGAAGTGGGTGCACCACATTTTAGGCCCACATGGGGCATAAATTAAAATACAGTTGAGGTCTTCATTTTCCTTATCTGGAAGAAAACCCCAAATCTTTCCTCTAAGGTAACTCCTTTCTTTTCTTCCCCCTAAAACATAATTCTTCTGTGTAAATCATTGTTGAAAGCATTTACAATATCTTGGATATCTAAATCCTTGTTTAAGAGGGGAAAAGAAGAGCTGCAGAATTTACCTTTAGAGAGTGATTTTTTTTTAATTTTTTGGCCATGCCACACAGCATATGGGATCTTAGTTCCCTGACCAGGGATCGAACCCATGGCCCCTGCATTGGAAGCATGGAGTCTTAACCACTGGACCACCAGGGAAGTCCCTAGAGAGTAATTTTTATTAAACATTTTAAAAGGTGCTTTAAAAAATCAGTTAACATGTTGGATCCTGATATTTCCAGATAGTCACTGCAGGTCTCCATTCCACTTAGTTTGTATAGACACATAGCCAAAAGAGAGGGTAAAGGCTTTTACTATGGAGAACAGTATGGAGGCTCTTTAAAAACCTAAAAATAGAGTTACCATATGATTCAGCAATCCCACTCCTGGGCATATATCCAGAGAAAAGTCTAATTTGAAAAGACACATGCAGGCTTCCCTGGTGGTGCAGTGGTTGGGAGTCCGCCTGCCAATGCAGGGGACATGGGTTCGAGCCCTGGTCCAGGAGGATCCCACATGCCGTAGAACAACTGGGCCCCTGCGCCACAACTGCTGAGCCTGTGCTCTAGAGCCCGCGAGCCACAATTACTGAGCCCGTGCACCACAACTACTGAAGCCCATGTGCCTGGAGCCCATGCTCTGCAACAAGAGAGGCCACTGCAACAAGAAGCCTGTGCGCCACAGCGAAGAGTGGCCCCCGCTCGCCGCAACTAGAGAAAGCCCATGAACAGCAACAAAAGACCCGATGCAGCTAAAAGTAAATAAATAAAATTATTTAAAATTTTTTTTTAAGATTAAGAAAAGAAAAGACACATGCACTCCTATGTTCACAGCAGCACTATTTACAATAGCCAAGACATGGAAGCAACCTAAATGTCCATCAACAAATGAATGGACAAAGATGTGGTACAATGGAATATTAGCCACAAAAAAATGAAATAATGCCATTTGCAGCAACATGGATGGACCTAGAGATTACCATACTAAGTGAAATAAGTCAGACAAAGACAAAAATTATATGATATCACTTATATGTGGAACCTAAAAAATGATACAAATGAGCTTATTTACGAAACAGAAACAGACACAGAAAACAAACTTATGGTTACCAACAGGGAAAGGGGTGGGGGGAGGGATAAATTAAGAGTTTAGGATTAGCAGATACACACTACTATATATAAAATACATAAACAACAAGGACCTACTGTATAGCACAGGGAACCAGATTCAATATTTTGTAATAAACTGTAACGGAAAAGAATCTGAAAAAGAATATTTATATGTGTGTGTATGTGAGTGTGTGTGTGTGTGTGTGTGTGTGTGTGTATGAAACTGAAGCACTTTGCTATACACCAGAAACTAACACATTGTAAATCAACTATACGTCAATAAAAACAATAAATTAACAAAGGATGGATGGTAAGGGCTTTTGGAGATTTGTCTGAGAATTTAGTAGACATTAAAACATATCAGACACGCCACGTGGCCCAGTTGGTTTTAAATGCCAACTCCAATACTGACTGGCTGGGTATATTTGGGCAGGTTATATATCTCATCCAATTATCTGTTTTCTCCTCTTTAAATGGGTTTTTTACACATCTACCTCAGAGAGTTATTTCGAGGATTAAATGAGAAAAATATATGCTATGCCCTTGGCATAGCACCTGGCTCAGTAGGTATCCCAAAACACTAATACATCTTCATGGAAAGTCAGGCCAAGCTACATGGGTCAAACCATCACTTTACAGCACTTCTCTTTGCCTAAGTCTTGGAGTTCTTCACTTTTTCTTTGGTTGTGTTCCAATAAAACTTTATTTACAAAAATAGGTGGAGACAAGATTTGATTGGAAGTTTGCAAACCCCCGTACAGATAATATGTGTAGTGTAGATGTTACAAACACTGTGTATGTGTGTGCATATATATACCTTAGATATGATTTTTCTAAAGTTTGATTTGGTGTATTTTTATGAGTTTGCTGGATATCTGTATGTTTGTGTGAAAGAGCCTTGTGAATGTTCACCCAAACGAACCTTGGAGAACTGTCTGAGTATTTTATATGTGATGGAGATTTTTTTCACAAAGGACAAGTTCTTCCATTACTGCTACATAATTTGCCAAATGCAAATATCTTTATAGTTCTCTGAAGATGCAAAGGTTCCCCAAATGGGTAATGATAGCAAAATTTGAGTAATAATCATAGCCATAATTTTTTTTAGCACATATTATATGCTAGGTGCTGAATCGTTGATGTACGTTATATAGATACTAACATGGAGTTCTTCACTCTTGCGTGTGAATTAACAAGCTTGATGTGGTCGGTGAAGGATTCACAATACTTCTAAATATATCAGACTACTAATGATCCTTCTCGTACACTCAGATGTGCCTGATCCCTTGTTCTTTCTTAAGCGCTGCATAGTCAGAATGGTCTATATTTTCTCACTGAAGTTTTTCCAGACCAACTTTACGACTTAGTATATGGTCTATTTTCAAAAATGTTCCATATGTGCTTGAGAAGAATGTGTATTCTTCTAAATGGATGCTGGTCTCCTATATTGAGTTTGTTAACCATGTTGCTCAAATCCTCTGTACCCTTACTCATTTTTTGTTCATTTCATCTATCAATTTCTGAAATCAGTTGGTAGATTTTACAATTTCTCCTTATAGCTCTGTCAATTTTTGCTTTATATATTTCAAAACTATGGTATTAAGTGCATACAGGCTTAGAATTGTTATCTGAAGAATTGAACATTTTATCATTATTCAGTGATCCTGTTTATCCCCAAAAAAGGCTTTGCCTTAGTTAATTTAGCTACATCAGCTTTCTTCTGGTTAGTATTTGCATAGTATATCTATTCCAATCCTATCCGTGTCCTAATGTTTTAGCTTTGTCTCTCATACACAGCATATAGCTAGATTTTGTATTTTCATCGGTTGTGATAATCTATGTCTTTCAACTGGTGAGTTTAGTCAACTTCTATTTATTGTAATAACTGAGGAGCTGGTTGCCAAGATCAAAGGGCCTTTTAAAAGTACCTCCATGTTTCCTGGCTGTAACCTGGTCACTCTAGTCAATTTCAAAACACTCTTTGCTTGCATTCACTCTCCTGTAGGAAGTTAGCAAAAGTCCAATGATCTCCATGAATGAATCTGAGCTGATACTATACAGTTATGGGAAAAAGTCAATTAATGCAAGGAATAGCACACACAAGCCTAATCCATTTGATGTAAACCAATGCATTGCACACGTTTCAATTGCTCTGTATTCCTTCAGAAAAGTGCATGGAAGTGATTCATTAGAACTATACTCTTCACTGGGACTTCCCTGGTGGCGCAGTGGTTAAGTATCTGCCTGCCGATGCAGGGGACACAGGTTCAAGCCTTGGTCTGGGAAGATCCCACATGCCACAGAGCAACTAAGCCCGTGCACCACAGCTACTTAGCCTGCGATCTAAAGCCTGCGAGACGCAACTACTGAGCCCGCGTGCCACGACTACTGAAGCCCACACACCTAGAGCCTATGCTCCGCAGCAAGAGAAGCCACAGCAATGAGAAGCCCGCGCACTGCAATGAAGAGTAGCCCCCACTCGCTGCAACTAGAGAAAGCCCGTGCGCAGCAATGAAGACCCAACACAGCCAAAAATACATTCATAAATAAATAAATTTATTAAAAAAAGAACTATACTCTTCACAAGAAAAATACCAATTCTCTAAGGCTCACAGGGCATCCCTGCTGGTAAAATTCAAAAAGCAAGCACAGTGAATAAGAAGTCCTTTTTGCAGACATTTACATCGGGAAAGAACATGATTCTTGACAATTCAGAGTAAATGAAGTGCAAATTATTCTCTTATAATATATCCCAGAATTGAAGCTTAAATTGTGACTAAAAAAGAACCCACAGTTTAATCAGAAAAATATATTTATTGGTAATTCCCATGAGCTCATATCTGATACATTTATATCATAGGATAACAAGTTCAAAACTATCGCTAAGTTATAAATATGGAATTTATGCCGAATTTGCATGTATTGAATTTTATTTTGAATTTGCATGTGTGACTATATTTGAATATTTATAATATTCCAGAAAAAGCACAGTGGAATGTGCAAGACAGATTTATTTAGTGTAATGCTCTGAAATGTGTCAAAGTCTTCAACACTGTTCTTAGAGGCAAAATAGCAGAAATAACAAATGGGACGCAATAAGACCAACTGAATAATCTGCGAAGTCCAGTACCTAGCAAAGCTAGGAAAGCTCTTCTGCCAATAAATATTTTACTAAAGTTTAGACAAATATTTCTCTAAGCTTACAATGACTTTGTATTAGAAGACATATACCATTAATTGGATTCTTCATTACACTTTGATGGAAGAAGGAACATTCCCATGCATATCCTTATTTTCTCTAAACTCAGTGACTAAATATCTCATCTTGGGACTTCTCCGGTGGTCCAGTGGCTAAGACTCTGCGCTCCCAGTGCAGGGGGCTCAGGTTCAATCCCTGACCAGGGAACTAGATCCCGCACGCATGCCGCAACTAAGACCTGGTGCAGTCAAATAAATAAATAAATAAAAATTTTAAATATATAGGGGGAAAAATAAATAAATATCTCATCTTATTTGGCGCAGAATGTTGGTATTAGCTTTCCAAGTGTGAAGCACATTCTTTACGCTGTCAAAGTAACTTGTACCTAGAATGTAGTCTCCATGGAGTCTCAACAATAAGATTCTGAACCTTACTGTATTTAGTGGCCCCTCAGATACCCAGAGCAGTTGAGGAATGAAGTGTTCTAGTCAATTTACAGTTAACCAGCGGCAATGTTATTATGAAGTGAAACTGCTCTGGGGGGAGGCTGCTCCAGCAGAATACACTCCCCTTCTCTCCTGGATGAGGGCAACACATGCACTAACTGATCTAAGCTCTCGGTTGTGGACGTTTAGAACTACAGCCCTTCTCCAATCCCAAGACTTTGCTCTTCCAGCCAGACCATTAGCTCTGGTGTCAGTTCATTTGAAAAGAGGCTCACGAAGATTCAAAATCCAGGCTATCTTGGGTGGCTCTGGCTGAGCAGAGTAAGCCTTTTATTTCCAACTGTGTGCCATTATTAATTTCCAGTTTCATTTAATTTTTAAACAGAGCACAAGCAATAGAAATCCTCTCAAATATCTCTGTACTGTACTGGTATAAGAGTTTCATGGATTCCTTGGAATATGATAACAGCCAATCATCAGAAAAATCAACAGCTGATGCCTGACTTATCACCTCTGCCTTTCAGTCTGTGAGTTTATTTAGCTGAGGCTGCTTTCCTCATTAAGGACTCCCAGAATATCAAGAGGCTAATGAAATAACCAGCCACAGTTTTAGAAACCAAGAAGCAGACTGTGTAATTTATCACAGCCATTATAAAGCATCATTTTTAAAACTGTTAATATTTACTTTTACTATGAAAGTAATGCATATTCATATAGGAAATTCAAATCCTTCAGAGAAACAGGAAAAGAAAATAAGTCACTAATTGATCTATTGATATCTCGGTATTTTTCTTCCATTCTTTGCCTTTTATGCTTAGATTTGAGAGGGATGGAAAGATGATTTGCCTCTCTCCCTCCTCAACCCCTCTCTCACATAATTGTAGTCATACTGGGCCCATAACTGTCTATCTCTTTTTCCCTTAGCATTAAATCACTACCAATTTTCTATAAAAAGGACATTTAAATGGTTTTGAAATAATCCCTCAAGTGGATGTACTGATATTTCTTGAACCATTCTCCTATATGTGGATGCAGATTTTTCCGATTTGTTGCACTCATGAATAGTTCCAAATAACTTAACAAATAATGGTAGTCTCCTAAGATACCATTCTCATATCACCCTATGCTTTTCCCCCATGGCGCTTCTCACAATTTTAAGTAATGAATTATTTGTTTCACGTCTACCTTTCCCACTCTATGAAGCCAGGGACCACATCTACCTGCTTCCTGGTTCCTGGAAGCACCGTGATAAGAGATATTCAATAAATATCTGTAAATAAATAAATAAATGAATGAGTCATAGAAAAACATGTACAGGATTGTTTTTCAGTAAAATCCCAGCAAACAAATCATGGGTCAAAGAAGTAAGTATTTTCAATGTTCTCTGCTGATATTATCTATTTTATTTCGGGAAGAATTATTCCAACATAGTCCCACCAACAACATATGAGAATGATGGCATGTACCACACCCTTGTCAGCACTGGCTACTATCTTTTTTTTTTAATAATAATGATTATTATAACAGCCACTACTTCATTTATTTTTTTAAATTTATTTTATTTTATTTTATTTTTGGCTGCATTGGGTCTTTGTTGCTGCACACGGGCTTTCTCTGGTTGTGGCGAGCAGGGGCTACTCTTCATTGTGGTGCGCGGGCTTCTCATTGCGGTGGCTTCTCTTGTTGCAGAGCACGGGCTCTAGGCGCATGGGCTTCAGTAGTTGTGGCTCACGGGCTCTAGAGCGCAGGCTCAGTAGTTGTGGTGCATGGGCTTAGTTGCTCCGCAGCATGTGGGATCTTCCCGGCCCAGGGCTCGAACCCGTGTCCCCTGCATTGGCAGGCGGATTCTTAACCACTGCACCACCAGGGAAGCCCCGCTACTATCTTTTTTTGTTTGGTGGTGGTGGTGATGTATATCGAGTTTTGTTTTTTTGTTTTAATCCAGGTTAATTAGACAGGCAAAAAGGTTTTCCTACATATAATTATTTGAATTTGCATTTCTTTAGTACCAGTGAGGCTAAAGAGCTTTTCTGTGTCTGTAAACTAGCTGTGGTTCCCATGTTGCAAATTGTCTGGTCGTATCCTTTGTTTTTCTAATCAATTTGTACAAGTTCTTTATCCAGGAACGATGTCAGCCTTTTGTCTGTTTTATTTGTTGTGCATATTTTCATCAGTTTGCCATATGCCTTTTCATTTTGGCTATTTTTGGACAGATGAACACTTCTCATTTTTATGTAATCATAACTGTCGAACTTTTCCTCTCTTCAAACAGCCTTTTACCTGGCTGAGAGTCCCACATGTGAATTGCAGCTATCATTTAAATAATAATGCCAATTGTGAATTCAGACTAACTGGATTCAGAGACTCCTACATATACAACGAAGTCCTAACCTGTCCAGAGCCCCCATTCTCACTTCCTTACAAGCCTTGGCCACTAGAAGCCTAGGCAACTTAGACCGGTCACAGTTCTTGGTATCCTCGCAGCCCCCAGCAGATCACCTTCTCAACCTCTCCATTTTGTCAATGGTACCACCTCAACTCCAGACTGGAAATCAGGGTGGTACCTTTAACTGGACTATAGCCTTCATTTACTTTTATGTTTTTTACATCCCTGCCATGCAAGAGCTTCTCATACTCACTGGGGTTCAACCTCCTTGTTGCCATTCCAGGATCTCTACAATGAGGCTCCCTAACCCTCCCCCAGGCATGAACCTTCTCAGGTCTGGCCAGCCCTGGCTAGGTGAGGTGACTTGACCTCACAATGCCATGAGGATGCCACGCTCACCCACAATGCCTCCTTTCTTCTAAATACAACACACCTATTCCTAGAAGCCTTTCCAAACAGATGTCTCCTTTTTCTGGCCTGCTCCTCATACTTTAGAGAGGAAAGGGCCTTAGAAAGCATCTCCTTTAAATCTCCCATTTTGCAGAGGAGGATGGACCTGCCCCAAGTCACATGTTCCTCCCCACTCCCCCACCCCCACCTATACATGACATAGTTCTGCATTTTACTATCTAATCTGAATGAACTTGAGGCTAAAGATGGTGACCTTGGCTTTTTTGGATTTGTCTAGGCTCTAATCTCCGCCAACTGCTAGCACTGGGCAGAGGTCATAATATCCACAAAGTTTGCTGATTAGACCTAAACTGTTATATAAACAGATGGACTTTTCTCTTTTTTTTTTTTTTTTTTTTGCCGTACGCGGGGCTCTCACTGTCGTGGCCTCTCCTGTTGCGGAGCACAGGCTCCGGACGCGCAGGCTCAGCGGTCATGGCTCACGGGCCCAGCCGCTCCGCGGCATGTGGGATCTTCCCGGACCGGGGCACGAACCCGTGTCCCCTGCATCGGCAGGCGGACTCTCAACCACTGCGCCACCAGGGAAGGCCCTATTTTTAAAACATATTCTGGTAAAGATATGACATCTTAAAGACATTATTGATATTCAAATCATTTTCAAACAAAATCCATCTTCTTTATTAAATATCTAAAACACCAAATTATTCTGTTCTACTGTAAGCTCTGTGAGAGCAAAGATGACACGTCTTCCCTGGAATATAATGGGCAGTTTTGCAGAATTTTGTTTAACGAATGACAGAGGGAAGAGGTGACTATTCTTTAGTGTCATTTCATGCTACTTAAGTTGATGACAGATATCTAGAAAAGACAAGCTCTAACATTCTTATTGCCACGTAACAGCACTAATCTAAAATTACTATTAAGAATATCTAATTCTGAGTAGCTTTTTATACCACCTTGAGAACTTCGAGCTTTGTTGGGCTGCCAGCAACATGTTTGCCATCTGGGCAAAGATGCTAACTACTACGGCTGAAGTTCTACAGATGTTATCATGGTGAATTTCTCGCCTTCTCCTGAGAAATCCGTGGTAGGGGAGTAATAACAGCTCTTAGTATCCTCTTAGCAGCCCCAGCTAAGTGAAGCTACCCCTATGAGAATCCCGTGGCCTACAGCCTGAGGGACCAGAAGGACGGCATCGCTGCCTGGATCAGTCCATTCACTCGCTGCCTTGCCCTATACCAAAGCCTGTCGTGTTGTCCTGCTTCACTGCAGGAGGGAAGGAGTGGAGTGTGGGCATGTGAGCCATGAGCAGGCTTGTGCACTATGGACTTCTTGCTAAGACACGGCTCTATCAAAATGGAGCCACCTTGGGAATTCCCTGGCGGTCCAGCAGTTAGGACTTGGCGCTTTCACTGCTGGAGTCCGGGTTCGATCCCTGGTCAGGGAAATAAGATCCCACAAGCCGCACACGGCCAAAAAAAAAAAAAAAGAAAAGAAAAGAAAAGAGCCACCTTTAAACAAGAAAGGGAAAGAAAAGGAATCCTTTACCACAGGTATTAAAAAAGAGTGACCACAAAGAAGACAAAAGAAAGAAAGAGAAAAGGCTATGCTCCATGTAAATGCCTTGTAATCCTTTCCTGTCAGTGATAGCCTAGTGGTTTCTAGGTGACGATTAATTACTCTTCCGTAAGACTGCTGCAAAATGTAGAGATACTAAACGTCTAGGATGCAACATGAATATGACGATCAGATTCTTTGACTTGGGTAGCCATGGAACCTGACCTTCCCCTGCCGCCAGCCACCACCCGAGTGTGCCAGCCAGCACAGTGCTTGGGGAAGAAGAATGAGGCTGGTGCAGTTTCTTGGTGCCCAATTCTGAGTTCCTCCCACAGACCCAGTGATGCACTAGAGCTGGCTATAAACGGAGGGAATTTGGCCTGAGAAAAGCCTGCAGAATTCGGGAGTTTGAAGAGCTGGTCAGCAACCATGTTTTGATACATTTTCAAAAACAGTCTTGGTAATTCTAGATTGAGCAGGACCTTTCTCTGGCCCCTGGTAATTCTAGATTGAGCAGGACCTTTCTCTGGCCCCTAAACAATAGATGCATGAAATTCAATTGCTAGGTTTTTTGAAAAGAAATATGATTCTTAATAAACAATTTGTGCCTTTTGCCAGCCAAGCACTCTCTCTCTTTGTCCTCTCCAGGCAACATGATGGCAGCCGTTTCCACTCAGCCGTTACATATCACTCGAGCACTTCACCATCCGCTGAGGCAGGGAAGCATCTCGAATGTAGCAGTGGGAGCAGAATTCAGGTCTTGGCTTGCAGCCACGGTGGCCTCTCGTGTGCCCCCCACCAATGTGGATGGATGGCTGTGAGTCAAAAGGTGGCCCTTGCCGCTGAGGCCTCTTCCTGACGCTTAGTCACCAGGTCCCCAGCGTCCTCCCATCCTTCTCAGCTTTGCAGTGATTTCTGACTAGGCAATGAGAGGCCCCTTTGCCACCCAGCCACGAGACCTTCTCCTCGTGAGCATAAAACCTCAGGGAGGTAGAAATGTGTTTTTCTCCCAATGGCTGCGGCAACCCTGGTCCAATCACTTGTTCAAACACGTGTAAAAATGCCTGGAAACGGTGATGATGTAGTTGATAACAATACCAGTTAACATGCACTGAGTGTTCATTTTGTGGTAATGACTCACATGAAATACCTCACTGTGCTTTCACAAAATAAATAAATAAAATTTAAAAAACCTTGTTCATGGAGCCACAGTCAACAGAGCAAGGGCTGTGGAAGCAGCCACAGCTGGAGTAAGGTCCCTGCTGTGTCACTAAAGAGCCCAATGACCTTGAGAAAGTCCTTCAACCCCCTTGGGCTTCTGTCTCATGGGACAAATGGGGAGACTTTTGCCCACTCTGCCTTACTCCTACACATAGTGCAAGTTTACAGAGACATACCAGAGACAAGGGATGGAAAAGCTCATCAGAAACTGAAATGCACTCTCCACAAGACAAGGCTGGGACAGACTCTGGTCCAAGGTCATACAGCTGGTTCACGGCTGGCCTGGAACGAAGGCCCAGGTGTCAGAACTCCCAGGCCAAACAGACTGAGCTGCTGTTCTGCTCAGCTCAGTGGTGCATAGAACCACCAGCAGCTGGCACGGAAGCCTGCTCCACACAGGAACTCCTCGTGGCTGACTTTCGCATCTCCTCGGCCTCACGCATCACCACCAGCACAACTGCCTCTGTCTAAATTTTTAACACACACACACACACTCTCTCTCTCTCACTGTCACACACTTGTGCATACCTTCTCTCACACAGATTATCAGAATTCACAGAACTGGTCCTGTAAGCAGGGATTTGTCAACATCCTGGGAAATTCTGGAACCCTCCGGCTATGGCTACTCTTCAGGATGAAGATTTCTGGAGGTGGGTAGGAATTAAGGAAATAAAAGAAATGCCCTTGGGATAACCATGTGTTTCTCTAGCAAATTTTTTTTTTTTTCGGTACGCGGGCCTCTCACTGCTGTGGCCTCTCCCGTTGCGGAGCACAGGCTCCGGACGTGCAGGCTCAGCGGCCATGGCTCACGGGCACAGCCGCTCCGCGGCATGTGGGATCTTCCCGGACCGGGGCACGAACCCGTGTCCCCTGCATCGGCAGGCGGACTCTCAACCACTGCGCCACCAGGGAAGCCCCTCTCTAGCAAATTTTATTTCATTTTGGTGAATACCGTAAGATCCAGTAATTCTGACTCTTTAAAAAGTGGGTTTTCTTCTGGGCTTCCCTGGTGGCGCAGTGGTTAAGAATCCGCCTGCCAATGCAGGGGACACAGGTTCGAACCCTGGTCCAGGAAGATCCCACATGCCGTGGAGCAACTAAGCCCGTGCACCACAGCTACTTAGCCTGTGCTCTAAAGCCCGCGAGCCACAACTACTGAGCCCGTGTGCCACAACTACTGAGTCCACGTGCCACAACTACTGAGCCTGTGTGCCTAGAGCCCGTGCTCCACAATGAGAAGCCACCGCAATGAGAAGCCCGTGCACCGCAACGAAGAGTAGCCCCCGCTCGCCACAACTAGAGAAAGCCTGCACACAGCAACGAAGACCCAACACAGCCAAAAATAAATAAATAAAAGAAATAATTTTTTTTAAAGTGGTTCTTCTTTTACTAGACTAGATGGCACTGTGGTATCACCCTTTTGATGATCAAGAAAATCTTATTTCATTTCAAATAATTTTGCTTCCATTGGGGGCCGTCCAAGAGGCTGAACCCTCCCCTTGAGGGGGCCTGGTTATCTTATGGTAAATTTCTGAAGTAATCTGCCAGAAGACCAGATACACAATCAACACCACAATAATAATGTGTGTCTACAGATCCTGTCACACCCTGACCTACATGTCCAAAAGGATTCTAAAAGGCACATGTGCCCTGAGGAATTCCAAACAGGGCCAGGGAGTCCATAGTGGCCAAGACTTCATTTTTATTCCTGTGCCACAGCCATGGCTGTGGAATTCAATTTTTGCCCTCAAGAGCTTTTTACATCACCACCCCTCACAAAACCTACAGGCTCTATCAGCAAGAGGGATTATTTTCAATATTGCCAAACTGTTTAGGAACGTCTTAAACACCAGAGTCTTGTGGTGACAATGGCTTACACAATTCTCACAACAGATTGAGGCAGCAACCTTCCTAGGGTCAAGGTTCTCTTAGGTCGGGGAAAAAAAAAAAAACGGTTAGTGCTGGAAGGGAAATGAAAGTTCAACAGATTCTCCCAGAATTCCAGCATTCGAAAAGGACACTGTAAACTGAGGGAAGGGAAAGTGAGTAGGGGGTGAGGTTTCCTCTAAATCTCAATGGTGACCAGGAAGTCGGAGCGCTCCATTCGTCTGGGGCTGGACAGAAGAAAGTGCCTGGCTCTTGCATTCCAAGAGGCATCAACAAAATATGGCCGTAGCCCTCACCATGAGGGGTTGGGGAGGCAGAGGAGGGAGTGGGGAGCCTGCCCAGGGAAGCAGCCTCTGTAGCAGCAGCAGCCTCCAGGACCCTTGTGGTCACCTCGCTGGGGAGACAGAGAGCATGGCCATGTCAACGAGACTCACCTTGTCCATTCCCCGGACTGCCTGACGCAGCCCACATCTGTTTTAGGGAGAGTCGCAGAATGGGAGCCCTGACTGGGGCAACTGCACCCCAAAGAGTCCTTCCTACTCCCCCCTTTATGGCATCCATGACCTCCAGCAACTGGGCATTGCAGCTGGCTGGAGGAAAATGCCCTAGCTTCAAAAGCAAGTGGCTTTTCATAAAACAGCTCTTTCCGATTCAGCCCTGGGTTCATAAAGTTGGCTGGCGGCGCCCTGCTCCGGGGCTCAGAGTTTGTAAATCAGGAGAGGTTTCTCTAGACTGAGCCCCACATGGGATCCGGGGCAGCGTTCCACCTGCCCTTCGACCCGCGGGGTGCCCCTCGCACTCGCAAAGCGCCGCTGATGCCCGGCGTGCAGCCAGTAGTGCGGGGCGCAAGCTGGGTACCACGAGCTCTCTCTGGGTGTCCGCAAACAGCCGCAGAGGGACATTCATTCGCCCAGGGAGAGCAGAGCCAGTGGAGAGAAAGGAGGAGGAAGGCGACAAAAGTCAGGAAAAAAGAGAAAGAACAAAAAGGGTTAAAGAAAGAACGAGAAACAAAGTGAAAGAGGAAAACGGAGGGAAAAGGAAAGAGCGAGCGGCCAGGAGCTGACAAGATACCAAGCACGAGAAAGCGAAAAGAGAAAAGAGAAAAAGGCAAATAGAGGAAGCGAGGGGAAAGGCGGGGGGAGGGGAAATGCGGGAGCGGGAAAGAAGAGAGAGCGAAACGAGGCTTGGGAACCTGGGTGCGGAGAAAAGAAGCGAAAGGCTGGAGGGGCTCAGGGACGCTGCACTCAGAACATAGTTCTTTCGGGCCCTCCAGTGCGGAGTCTGCGTGCTGTACCCTGTCCCGGCGGCGGCCGGGGGGCGCTCGTCCCGGGCCTCCTGGCCGCTTCCCCAGCGCGCACTCCCAGCCGCCAAGCAGGCCAACCCGCGGGCAGAGAGAGGAGCCGTCCCAGGTCGGAACCGACGAGCTTCCTGCAGCCGCCACAGCGCCACGAGCGCGCGCGCCGGGGCGCCACCGCAGGGGCGCCGAGGTGCTCCCTGGGTCGCCGGCAGAGGCTAGCCGCGCCTCCCGGCCCTCCGCCCGCCGCGGCCCGGGTCCGCTCCCGCGCCCCAGGGCCCCGCTCCGCCGCGGGCGCGCACTCACCTGGACGGTCTCAGCCTGGCGTCGCGCTTGCTGTCCACCACGGCGGGCACGCAGCTGGTGAGCTCGGTCCAGTCGGCGTGCAGTCCGCAGCTCCAACCCGTGGAGAACCTGGAGAAGAGCCAGGTCTCCCGCTTACCCGGCCGGTGGCAAGTGCATTTCTTCTGACCCACGCGGCATTCGCACGGTTGCTCCAGCTGGATGTTGCGCACCAGGTGGCGGCCGAATGTGGTGCCTCCAGTCTTCTGGATGTGCAGGAACACGATCAGGTCATCACCCTTGATGTCGAAGTCTACCTTGCGCAGGAGGTCGCCGCGGCTGAAATTGTAACGGGGCACGAACCTCGCGGAGCTCTCATCCTCCGAGCGGTACGGGTCCGGCATCGGGGAGCTGAACGCCTGCAGGCGGAGGAGCTGGCATTCTGTGCCGGGGCACACGTATTGGAGGACGATCACGGCAAATAGGAAGAGCATCACCAAAGCCAGCAGCAGCTTGTTGGATTTCTCATCCATGTTCCCGACGCTGGGGAAAACCCAAGCTCCTTACGTCAATCCCGCAGCTCAGCCCGCGCTCGCCGTGCGCCCGTACCGCCTCCCTCCCCCTGGCGCCGCCGTTGCGCCCCTTTCCCCTCCCCTCGGCACCGAGTACTCCACCGCGGCGGCGGCGGCGGCGGCGGCGGCGGCGGCGCCCTTCCCCGCTTCCTTCCTTCCCGGCAGGCTCAGCGCTGTGGCTTCTGCCGCACACACCCCCCTCCCCCCGACTCCTTCCCGCTGGCCGCCTGCCCTCTCCCAGCGCCAGAGCTCTCCGGAGCCGCTTCGCGGGGTTTCGTACCCGTGGGACCCCGCCTGACCCGGTTGCCCCACTCCTCAACTCATACCACGGGTCCGAGCCCCCGCGCGTCTTGTTCCACTCTCGGTGGCTCCGTGACTCCCACCCCCATCCTGCTTCGCCCGCCGGACTCTCCCTGGCGCTTCTGCCCCCAGTCCCCTTGGCGCGCACGCCGCCGCCTCCTCGCCTAGCCCGACTCTCGGGCTCCTTCCCCGTGCGCCCCGAAGCCCTGCTCTTGCCCGCAACGGGTTGCCCACCTTGGGGGACGCCTCAAGGGAGCTCGGAGCCAGGCGTTCGGAGTTATCCTGGGGGAAGGGGGTCCGCCGGCAGCCCGACTTGCTAGCGGAGACGCTGCGCTACGGGTGCCCGCGGAAGCGCGGGGAGGGAGCCACAGCGTAGCCAAACGCGCGCCGCGCCCCTCCGGAGCCCCGGAGCCCGGCCGCCGCGGGCCAGCCGGAACTTTGCGCCTTTCTCTCCCCTCGAGGCTGCCTTCCCTTCCCGCACGGCTCCCGTGCGCCCTGGCCCGGGAGCGCGAGTCCCGCTTTCGCCTAAAACGTACCTGGCCAGGGGACCGAAAATCTTGGAGAAGATCGCGCCGAGCACGTGCTTCAGCGAGTGGCCCAGGGCGGCCAGGCCCCGGGTGAGCAGGGCCCGGCAGAGGGAGCCCAGGTCCCAGCGTCTTCTGAGGTCGTGCATCCGCCTGCGGCGGCCTCGGGCCAGCAGCGCGAAGAGAGGGGCGCGCGCGGCTCCCGCCAGAGAGGAAGAAGCCTTTAGGGGCTCGTCCAGGAGCGGCTGGGAGTTGAATCCGCGAGACACACCCCTAGGAGGGCCCGCGCGGACTGAGGCGGCGACTGATCCGGGCCGGCTTGCTGCCAATTCGGCCTCTACTCTGGAATGCCGGCGGGGACAGGTGGTGCGGGCGGGCGCTTCTCGATCCGGTTGCAACGGCGGCCCGAGCGCCCGGGCTGCACACGCAGGCAGTGCCATTACCCCCTTGAGGCAACTCAGGGTACTAAGGATCTGGAGCGAGCTTGAATTTATGTAATAATGCCTCACGCCTAAGAGCTCAAACCACTTAACAAGCAGAGGACCTGGGTCTTCTCCTGTCTTGTGGGACGGAGGTCACTCCAGTGAGCACATCAGTACACTCTGGCCTGTAATTTCAACCTCCCCTAAAATAGCAAAGGCGCAAATTGGACCTTTTCCCTCTCTCCTTGCCAATTTCCATTCTCCAACGGAAGCGGGAGAATTTTCTGAAAAGGTAAGTCAGCATGAAGGAAAAGCATGACCAAAAAACGTGTCAGAATGGGAATTTGAGCTTTTTTACAGCAGGGACTGGCCCTTACTCCCCTCCTCTTGCTCAATCCTCAGCACCAAGCCCCGTGCTTACAGGAAGCCTTCACTCATATAAGGTGTATTAAAAGGAACGTACATGACTAAATACTACATCCTAGGGGGGCCATCTAATCCAAGGTGATGTGACAAATGAGGAAACTGAGGCCCAGAGAGGGAAAGGGATGTGCCCAAGGTCACACAGCAGAGCCTCAGCGTTTGAACCCAGGAAGCCATCCATTTCCTAACAGCACCTTTTCTAATAAATAGGTGCAGACCATCCTCAAGCCAAGTGTCCAAAAGGCTCTTTTCAGATGCAGGACCAGCAATGTAAGCATTAGCAAGAAAAGTAGGAATGTCCATTTAGAACAAGGTCCCTAGGACTCGGGGACGGTTCCCATCCGATTGTTCGGGTGGAGCTTGCTGCATACCGGGAACTGGTATTTCCGTGAATGAGTGCCCACCGCTGTCTAGTCCCACCACTGCAGAAGGAGCACGGGGTGGCAGCAGTGTCTCAGAGCAGCGCTGTCTGGGAGGTGGGGGCCGGTGAGATGAGTTCCTCCAGAGACAGCCTCTCCCACGATCTCCCTCAGAACATTTGGGCCCTCACTGAACCCTGCTCCGTCCCTCTTCTATTCTCTCTGCGTAGTGAAGCAGCAAGCGCTGGTCTGGGGATCCTGAGTTTCTGTCATTTCCTTGCTGGGCAGCCCTGGGATAATGACCTGCCCCTCCTGAGCCTCAGGTTCCTCTTCCGTAAAATAGGACTAATTCCTCCTTTTTGGCCATCTGGGTCACTGTGAGGATGGCCTTTGGGCAATTCCAAATATGAGGCAGTGTTTACCTGCTGCTCTAAGCTCGGAGGTGCTGACTGAGTCACGGGCCAGTGAAGGCAGGGGCTCTTAGGCGATTTCACAGCTGTACCCCCTGCCCTTACCTCCCCCCCCAGATGTCCCCAGTCCTGGCTGGACTTCCATGTGGCCCCCAACCTACAGGGGACAGTGAGAGACCCTTTGTCTGGCTACAGGCATGAGGGATTCTTGAGAAACCTGCATTTCAGGCATTTTACCTGGCCGGAGCATCCTGGGGGGAATACTCTGACTTATACCAAGGAGCCAGATGCAGCAACTTACAAGGTAGACCTCCTGGCTTCCCTGAGAGCTCCCCTGATGCCCCAGGCTTGTAGGACATGTCTGCGAGGGCAGGTGACAGGGGAGCCACGAGGGTCCCTCAGGAGCTCAGCCTGCCAGCTGTCCCTACCTTCTCCCAGGCCACCCATTCAACCTCTTTGTTCTCTCCAGTATGTGGCTCTCCTCATGGTGCCATCTGAGGACCACCACCCCCCAACCATTACACCATCATAATGACATTCAGTGGATCCCCAGAGAAACACTTCTGGAACAGTGGGTCACACGTTCATGCCCCCAGCAACTAACTCTGGAGTTTCTACTCTAAGAGATATCGGTGGGACTGGAACATGGGGAAGTGCCTTGGGTGGGGGTGGGAGAGTGGTAACCAGTACAGGGAACAATCAGGACTTAGTCATTTGGGTCACGAAGAGGAACACATTCACATACAGTCCGACGCTCAGAGCAAAGGGCAGCAAGGTTGGTGGGTTTGCTCTGTGCAAAGAAGGAACAGGAAGGGGCTGTAAAGTCTGGTTTCTGAGATCAGATATGTCACTAACAATCTAGTGTGAATATATACACCAGCTCACTGGAGGATATTTGCATTTACAAGCCTTTCCTCCACCCTCATGCTATAAGAAAAAGAAAGAAGTGAATCTCTCATGGTGGATTTCATATATCAGGGTTCCTAAAATGGGAAGAAACTCTGGGGGGCAGTAGGGGAGCCCACAAGTCTCAGAGGACCCTTCCTGGGGTGAGGAGGCTCCCTGCTAAGAAGAGGGAACTCTTCCTGTGTGTGTCCCAAAGCACCACGTTCTCCTGAGGCCAGGCCTGGACCTTGGCAGGACGTTCCGAGACCTCTTGCAGTGCTGGGCTAGGCCCACCTCCCAGGAACCGGTTCCTCTCAGGAACTGAATAACAGAGATCCTGATACTCTAGAAATCAGCCCTATTTTGGAGATTGGGGGGGGGGCAGAAGAGGAAGCAAACTGGCTGAATTGTCAGGTCTGTGGTTTTGCATCTCCTTCTTAGGGCAGCCTGAGTTGCTGCGTGTCTGTGTGTGTGTGTATATATACTTGGGATTCAGGACTTGGAAGGTGAGGACTCCACAGTCTGATCAGGGCTTCCAGTTGTCTCCACAGTGTGGTGTGCTTTTCATTATTTTTCCGGAACCTTGTCCTTCCATGGTTTCCACAAAACGTTGCCGATTCTGGGAACATAAAGGTCAGGCTGGCTTGCATACTAAGCACTGCGTTCCCAAATATGCATTTGGTTTTGCTGGGGTCTGAGAGGAGAGCAGGAGATGGCTGAGAACGCGCTGGCCTGGGAGTCCAGTGACCTGGCTTCTTGTGTTGACTGCTGCGAATGAGCCCCTGTATTGACCCCGAGGAAGACACTTGTTCGCTCTTGGGCTCAGCTTCCCTATTTGTAAGAAGGCAAAGTCGGTGTTGTGCCTTGAAGGGCATTTTCCTGCTCTCACATGGTAAGTCACACGCTTTTCTTGTCTTTCTCAGGGCCAAAGTGCTGCCAAACCCTCAGCGCCTTGTTGCAGGCGAGAGCATGGTCCTCCCTGCTTTCTGTGACACTCACATGGCCGGGGGGGTGGGCACCGGGCCATCAGCAGCTGGACTTGTTCTGAGCCTATGTGGCAGGGGTAACAGCAGGGTCCCCTGTTCAAACTGAAACAGAAACAATGAAAACTCACTGTGGAAGAAAGTGCTGCTTTCCCCTTAGCCTGAGCATTCGCCGCAATGCTGTCTTTCCAGCTGTCGCTAATTTAAAACAAAAAAACGCTCATACTCTCAATTATAGGCGATTTTTGTCACAAAGATTGAAGGCATGCAAAGTATTGAGTCACTTCGTTGCTGGTTTTATAAGTCTCTCCGAACTGAATGAGCAGCAGTGCTTCACGGAAAGCACTGCTCTAAAATTCGAGCTTTAATATTCTAAACAGGTTGAGTGTGTTATAGACAGCACTCTCAACCACTGTCTATTTTTCCCCCACGAAGCATTGACTTTTATTTGTTTAGCTTTAAAAAAAAAAAGCCATGGGGCTGAAGGAATTAAAAGAGGAGGATGATGCCGGGGTGAAGTGTGTGCTGAATGAACGTGTGGTGCAAAGGCAAGAGAAAGAAGCACTGGACCAGGGTTCACGGTCGACTCCGAACAGGCAGACCCGCGGCTGCCCTTCTCCTGATGGGGGCTTCCCACCATTTCCCTGACAGTGACACTACCACTTCTCACTGACAGCCAATGGAAGAGTCAGTTCAGGCAGGGCCTTGAAAGCCATGGTGACCCAAGGCCTGGAAACCACCATAGGCAGCAGGTCAGACTCTGCTCCTGTGACAGTCACATCACTTCTTTGGGCCTCAGTCTCCAATCTTAGAAAACAGCCTGACCAGGTACCTTCCAAAAGCTGGCTTAGGGGTATAGTAAAGAGGAAGCCAATCTGAAATGAGTTTTTTTTAAAAAAGGAGAGCGCACAGGCTTGGAGAGCTCATCAGCCTGGGGTTTCGTCAGGGTTCTCTGAGCTCCTCCCTCAGAGCCTCAGTTTTCTTATCCGTGAAAATGGGGCTATAACAAGCTCCCTGGGTTGTTGTATGAGTTAACAAAAATAATCTCTGGGGAGCACTCAGTCTAGTTCCTAGAAGGAGAAGACTTGAGGAAATGTTCCTTCTTCTTCCCTTTTGACTCCATCTTTGGTTTGAGCTCTTGGCTGCATTTCCCACAACAGTAACATACACATATTTACTGACAGGTGGCTGGCTTTGCCCCCACCCGTCTTCTTTACCTGCTGTCTTTTCTCACCCTCCCTCCACACCTCTCCAGTGCTCTCCTGGCTGGTGTCCCCTGGAGGAGGAAAGCCTCTGATCCGTTTAATCGCGCCGAGGGGTGGGACATGTCCACGTGACCCCTGGCAGGAGACATCTACAAAAGAAGGGAAAGAGGGCAGTGCTTCTACCAAATGTCAAAATCACTAACTCAAAAAGATATCTATGGAATATTACTCAGCCATAAAAAGAAACGAAACTGAGTTATTTGTAATGAGGTGGATGGACCTAGAGTCTGTCATACAGAATGAAGTAAGTCAGAGGGAGAAAGACAAATACCGTATGCTAACACATATATATGGAATCTACAAAAAATGGTTCTGAAGAAACTAGGGGCAGGACAAGAATAAAGATGGAGATGTAGAGAATGGACTTGAGGACACAGGGAGGGGAAGGGTAAGCTGGGAAGAAGTGAGAGAGTGGCATGGACATATATACACTACCAAACGTAAGGTAGATAGCTAGTGGGAAGCAGCCGCATAGCACAGGGAGATCAGCTCGGTGCTTTCTGACCGCCTGGAGGGGTGGGATAGGGAGGGTGGGAGGGAGGGAGACGCAAGAGGGAAGAGATATGGGAACATATGTATATGTATAACTGATTCACTTTGTTATAAAGCAGAAACTAACACACCATTGTAAAGCTATTATACTCCAATAAAGATGTTAAAATAAATAATAAATTTTTTTTAAAAAGAGGGCAGTGCATTACCCCAATGAATGATCCCCACCATAAAACACGATGAAACATGCATAACAGGCCAGTGGAGGAGATGCTTGGGGAGCTGAGGTGGAGTAGAGTCAAGAGTTACAAGTATGTGCAGAACTTACAGGGCCAGCCCCACTGTCAATTATTGACACTAATTTTCAACTCCGTTCACTTCAAAAGTTAATGGTCGGTCTGGCCAGAGCAGTTTCAACTTGTTCAGCTGAGCAAACCGCAGTGGTCAGACTGAAAAACACAGTCAGTTTTGTGTTCGATCTGTATGAGCCAGAGCTGGGCCGCCAACACCCGTTCACCGTGGCCGAGTAAAAAGAGCGCCAAGCCGGAGCCCAAGAAAACAATGTTTGAGTCTCAGTTCTGCCGCCAGCTCACTGTGTGACCCTGGGCTAGTCTCTTGACATCTCTGGGATTTAGCTGCTGACCTTGGTAAACCAAGGGCCTGCATTAGATGACGCTGAAGGCCCATCTCAGCAGGCACTTGCTGTGATCTAAGCTACGCCAGCTACTAAAAGAGCTGAGGAGGGACCCCACTTTGTGTGGGCAAAAATGCACTACCGAAGATGACCCTCCAGCTAGTGGCTGAGTCTGAAAAGCAAAAGAAGAACTTTCATAAGGAGCAAACTTTCTTAGAGCAGTGGGTAAGAAAGAAACTTGAAAATAAGCCTTCCGGGCTTCTACCGACTTGGAAGATGAAGTCAAAACTGAAGGACTGGAGTTACCGCCTTTCTGTCTTCAGCTTCACGATGCTCCCCTTGGCGAAAAACGCACTAAATCGTCTCGGAGTTCGAAGCATTCAGCAAACAATGGCAAGGCAGAACCACCAGAAGCAGGCACCTGATTTCCATGACAAATATGGTAATGCTGTATTAGCCAGTGGAGCCACTTTCCACGTTGCTGTATGGGCATATACAGCAACACAAATTGGAATAGAATGGAACCTGTCCCCTGTTTGCAGAGTCATCCCAAAGGAATGGAGAGAACACTAATCATCCCAGCTGGTTTCATACTGAATTGTTTCAAAATCAACTCATAATTGATGCCAAGTAAAAAGCATTATGTACCCATTAACATATGGCGTGATTGTAGAAAATAAAGTACATTTGAAAACTTAAAAAAAAGAACTGAAGGACTGGGACTTCCCTGGTGGTGCAGTGGTTAAGAATCCTCCTGCCAATGCAGGGGACACTGGTTCGAGCCCTGGTCCGGGAAGATCCCACATGCCACAGAGCAACTAAGCCCGTGCACCACAACTACTGAGCCTGCACTCCAGAGCCCGTGAGCCACAACTACTGAGCCCCCATGCTGCAACTACTAAAGCCCGCGCGCCTAGAGCCCACGCTCCGCAACAAGAGAAGCCACTGCAGTGAGAAGCCCGCACACTGCAACTAGAGAAAGCTCGCGCGCAGCAACAAGGCCCCAATGCAGCCAAAAATAAATAAATAAAATAAGTAAATTTATATTAAAAAAAAACTGAAGGACTGGGGAAAAGTGTTGAGAAGTGACCTCCAGCTGACACAAAAGCCCTAGGTGGTTTTAATAATGCTAATAACTAAACCAAGAATGGCCTTGCCTGGTCCACAGCGTCCCACTTGTTCGCCTACTCTGGGGTCTTTGCAAGACAGAAGCACACCCATTGCTGATCTCCTGACTGGTCTCCGTGGGAGTTCCAGTTTTGAATAATAAAATACAAAACCTGAAAATTATATCTCAGAGCAACGCAAAGGATTTGGAGGAAGCTAGCCTTGAGGCCAAAGTGGCTCCCAGGAAAAGGATTTCTTTGTCACTCAAATGGGCTTGAAGGGGAATGTTTTAGAAGAACCACGCAAGAAAAGAGAAAATTAGTTTAGAGAAATCATACATGTCACAGACTAAATGAAAATTAATTTTTAATCAGAGCGAGCCAGACTAGACTTAACTGGGCTTGAGAGCAAAACCTGGAAAAGGACTTACGTTTTTACGTACACATTTTCAAAATCCACATTTCGCCAAAAGGCCTGAGAATGCAGAAAGCTACAACATTAGAGCCACAGGGGAAAATGAACTTGGTAAAAGACACATTGAACGTTCATCTCCACTGAAGAAAGCTGCCTCAGTGGGTACCATCTTGTGAAAGATTTAGCTGATGCAGAAGACAATATTCAAGTCCCCAGTGAGAAGAGTTGATAGGAATGAATGAAGGGTGAGAATTGTAATGGGGGGCGGTTGAGGGGAGGGCGACATTTTGTCAAGGATGCTCCAGTGCTCTGCACCATGGTCATGTCATGGCCATGGTCATATCTCCTGCAGGCTGACTCCAGAATGTTTAGCAAACTATGCCAGTGAGAGCTCCCGGACTCAACACCTATTATGTTTCAAGTACTTGGCTAAACACTTTACATGCTCTCTTTTAATTAACATGCTCCGCAGCCCAATGAAGTGGTTACTTCTGTTGTACTTATTTTACATATGAGTAAACTGGGTTTTACAGAGTTACAGCTACCCAGCTAGGAAGTAGTAGAGCTGTGACTTGAACCCAAATCTGTCAAACTCCACAGTGACTCCGATGCCCCAGTGATCCTCATCCAGCTCCAAGATGTCTGGGCATGAGCTGGAGAGTGTGAGATATCATGTCCCCAAATGGAATATCAAGAGACTTAGATAGGGGCTTCCCTGGTGGCGCAGTGGTTGGGAGTCCACCTGCCGATGCGGGGGACGCGGCTTCGTGCCCCGGTCCAGGAAGATCCCACATGCCGCAGAGCGGCTGGACCCGTGAGCCATGGCCGCTGAGCCTGCGTGTCCAGAGCCTGTGCTCCACGGCAGGAGGGGCCACAACAGTGAGAGGCCCGCGTAACTCAAAAAAAAAAAAAGAGAGACTTAGATAGTCCTCATCCTAGGCAGGAGAGCTGGGCGGAGAGAGATCATGGTGTGTGTGTGTGTGTGTGTGTGTGTGTGTGTGCGCACGTGTGCACGCACACACGTTTGTCCATGCACCTGCTCTGAGAGCACTGAAGGAGATGGAGGGTAGGGGCTCAGAGTCTGAATTTTAGTAAAGAGGGAAGCAGAGATGGAGACACTGCGAACTGGGTAACTCAACGTGCACACAACCTTGGGACATCACCCACATTATCTGATAGTGTTATTTTTTGGAAGTGTCATAAGCAACTCTGTCCACTCCACTATGCAATAACCTTCTGGAAGGCTGGGACCTTAGCTTCTTCATTTTTAAAACTTCTCCATAGCTCCCAATAGCAATAATATTTGGTCTAAGGCTTCTCAGTTGACCAAATACTTTCACAGACACTGACTGGACCTTCATAACAACTCAGCGAGGCAGCCGTCGTTGTTCTCACTTTATCTGTGTGGAAAATGTTGTGCCTTAGGGCCGAAGGAACTTGGTCAAGGGCACAGAGCTGGTACGGAGTTGCCACTGCTGACCACCCCCTTAATCCACCCAAGCACACATGCCAACATGAGGTAATGCCAAGGCACCTCACAAAGGATCTAGCACAGAGTAGGTGCTCAAGAGATGTTAGTTTTCCCCTTACTTGACAATATATGGTTTTAAAATGTTTTCTTTGCACTAACTATATCCTACTGGGTACCCCAGTATCTTCAACAGAGACTGGTCCACGTTCTCAGAGAGCTTACCATTGATGTAAGAAAATACAGCCAACGTGTGTGAACCTGAGGATAGTGAGCCACTGACTAATCTGTGACACAGGCTCTAATGCAGTGAAAGCTCTGAGGATGCTCCACAGTGGGCTGGAACGGTCAGAGGTTTCCTAGCAAACATCAGGGGGAAAGGCCTGGAAAAGCCGATCAACCCACTCTCCCCTCCTTTTTGTCTGCATCCCAGAAAGAGGAACTTTTGCTGATAGAAACTGTTTTGATCGCCTTTCCTTGTGCCCAGTGACCCAGTCCCTTCCTTATCAACGAGGTTGTATGAAAAGTGTCTTAGCTCCAGAACATGTGGTACATATACACAATGGAATACTACTCAGCCATAAAGAAGAATGAAATAATGCCATATGTACCAACATGGATGGACCTAGAGATTATCATACTAAGTGAAGTAAGTCAGAAAGAGAAAGGCAAATATCATATGATATCACTTATATCATATGGAATCTGAAATATGACACAAATGAACTTATTTATGAAACAGAAACAGACTCACGGACATAGAGAACAGACTTGCGGTTGCCAAGTCTGGAGGGGAGAGGGGGTGGGGGAGGGATGGATTGGGAGTTTGGGATTAACAAACGCAAACTATTATAGATAGATAGATAGATAGATAGATAGATAGATAGATAGATAGATAGATAACCGAATCACTTTGTTGTGCCCCAGAAACTAACACAACATTGTAAATCAACTATACTTCAGTAAAATAAAAAAAAAAGTTTAAGTGTCCTAGCTCTCCCCAGCAACAAATGCAACCCTCCATCTATGGCACCAAGAGTGTGACATTGTGAGGTCTTTCATCAAGGGAGCAGTATGTGGCCACACAAGCACACCACAGTTTATATCAACATCCACAGCTCCATTAGAACAAATAGTTTATTTTTTAGACCAAGTCAATAAGCTGCTTTTTCCAGGGAGAAGAGCGAGCGGGACAGACACAGTTCAAGTAAAATAAAAGACACTCAGCATTTCACCCTAAATGTTTCCATAGTTCCAGATCTCGCCAGCGGTTTGGTAGCAAGTCAAAGCAGAAACTGACATTTGGTGTTCCAGAGTCTTCTGGAAGAGAGCCAGATAATGAATTGTCAAATGAACAGTTTCTGGCTCTCTTATCAAGGACGAATCCTACTCCAGCTGAGTTGCTAGCAAACTAACAACAACGAGAACAACAATAATTTGCCAGGATGATGCAAACCCAGAATGCAGGAGAGGCTATTTTCTTTGTTGACTGCGTCTGGAAATATGGCTAGATGTGACATTTTATGCTGGATATCAGCTGGAAAAATTGTTATTCAACACTAATTTCATCAAAACCTGGATAGCTGATACAGCCAGATTTTGTCAAATGAGGGAGAATTAGTATGATATAAACTATTCACTATAAAGACATTACTATATTCTCTAAGCCTTCTTTGAGCTCTGTTATACACTAGAGTTTGTGGCCTAATACTTGGATTAAAAGCGGAGAGTAGGATATTCAGGCTGAATTGTGCCTCCCCCCAAGACCCCTGAAACTGATCTGAAATGATAAGGCAGTCCCTCTTAGGAATATTTACAGACTGTTCTTCATGTAAAAGAACATAAGAAGTCCCCAAAAGCCTAAGAAACCGAGTGCCCTGAGCAGATCCTTTTCCTGCCCTTCATTCTCAAAAGTTCGCTGCAAAGGCTCTGGTCAAGTGCTGCAGGCTGCTCTTTCATCTCCGTAACCTGAGTGCCTTTGCAGAACAGGCTCCCTCTCCGGTATTCAGTGAATTCCGAGTCAAGTCCAGGCTCGAGTCAGCTGCCTCCATTGTAAGTCTTCTGCAATTCGATGGATGGCTTGGCCCTTATGCCTTGAGGATTGGAATCTCCTGGGCAAGGATAGGATTTCACTTTCCATGTCTACAGTGCTTGCACCAAGTTTATTAATATAGTCTATACAGGGTGATCATATTGAGAGCAAGCTGGAATCCACATCACAGAGCCTGTGGCTTGAAGCTAGGCTGAGCCGAGCCCCCAGGAGGAGACTGAGTCACCCTAAGCATCCAGTCACCCTGGGGAATTTTAAGAATTCAATATCAAGTCCAAGTCAATCCTGTCTAAGACACTGTGTCTTTCCTTCTATATCAGCCCCACTCTCCCAGACATCTCACCCATGCCTGGAGGTGCATTTCACCGTGTAAGGGGGAAGAAAGTAATCTGGGAAACACCTCAGGTGTTAGCTCCACGGAGGAGTTAGGGACTCAGAGTTTAAAATGAATGAATGAATCATAATACAGTGATGTATCCCAGCCTAAGAATCAATAAGACCATGGGAGGAGCTGGCAACTATAGCGGAAACAACACACTTTCTGGAGTCAGACCAGCATTTGGATCTCCATCTGACTCCTTACTAGCTGTCTGGCCTCAAGGCAAACACTTAGCCTTCCAGGGCCTCAGTTTCCTCCTCTGTACAATGGAGATGATCCTAGTCAGCTGTCTTGTAAGGTATGCAGGAGAAATTAGAGAGATAATGTACATAAAGCACATTTTACAGGACCTGGCAGAGAATAGGTATCCAACAAATGGCAGCTACTCTTATGGAACAGGGCAGGAGAGATGGCTGGGTCTGTCTTAGTGTCCTCCAGTCCTGGGTGAATGTGTGCCTCCACTGTGGACAAGAAGCACTCTGCTCAAATACGACACTGGATCGATACATGTGCTTTACTCTTCCTTCTACCTTCATGTCTTTAGTGACCCAAGTCATTCATGACTGCAAACTCTATGCAAGTTCAAATATCATAGAAAACACAAAAATTCTCTTGACCCACATCTAATCCCACTCCCTTTCCTCAGGGTAATCACTGGTTTCAGTTCGTTTTGTAGGTTGGGGGGCTTTTTTGGTAAGCAAGTACATATAAGAATTGACATATTAAAAAAAAACAATGTTGTTTTATGTGGGTTTTTGGTAAAAACTAAAATGTATGTTTTGCATGTATGTTTCAATATTTTATTGAAGTATAATATGCATATAGAAAAGCGAACATAGGCTAAGTGTACAGCTTGAATTTTCACAAACTGAACACACATGTAATCAGCACTCATATCAAAAAACAGTACCATCAGGAATTCCCTGGGAGTCCAGTGGTTAGGACTCTGCACTCTCACTGCTGAGGGCGCAGGTTCAGTCCCCGGTCAGGGAACTAAGATCCCACAAGCCATGCGGTACGGCCAAAGAAAAAATTACCATCACCCCCAAAGCCTCTTTTGAGCCCCTTTCTAGTCAGTAAACTCCCAACAGTGGCCACTATTGTGACTTATATCAGCGTAAATTAGTTTTGCTTTTGTACTTTATACAAATTGAATCATACAGTGTATCAGTCTTACGTGGCCACTGTAACAAATTACCACAAACTCCACAGCTTAAAACAACACAAAACTATCATCTCACAGTTTCTGTAGGTCAAACATCCAGGTACAGTGTGGCTGAATTCTCTGCTCAGGGCCTCCCAGGGCTGAAATCAAGGTATCCACCAGGACTAGGGTCTCCTCTAAGGCTGGGTTCCTCTTCAGAGTTCACTGGTTGTTGATAGAATTCATTTCCTTGTGGTTGTAGGACTAAGGTCCCCGTCTTCTTGTTGGCTCTCAACCAGGGGTCATTCTCAGCAACTAGAGGCCACTCATGTTCCTTGTCACAAGGCCTCCTCCACATTCAAGCCAGCAACAGAGAATTTCTCTAATGTCAACCTGCCTCATGCTTTAACTCTGACTTCCTCTTCTGCCAGCAGCCAAAGAACATGCTCTGCTTTGAAAGAACTCATTTGACCAGGTCAGGCCTCCCCTGGATAATCTCCCTATCTTAAGGTTCACTGCTTTGGGACTGTAAATCCGCAAAATTCCTTTACAGCAGTACCTAGATTAGTGTTTGACTGAATAACTAGGGGCAGATATGTGCCTACCCGGCTCCAGGCATCTTGGAGGGTCACTGAAGAATTCTGCCACATGCAGTATGTCCTCTTTGATGTCTGACTTCTTCCAGTCAACATTATGTTTGTGAGATGCATCCGTATTGCAAGGATCAGGTCTTTTAGTGAACATGTGTACATACAGAAATAAACACTTTTTGTTATAAGACACTAAAGTTTTGGAGTCCTTTGTTACCACAAAATAACCCAGTCTATCCTGACCTATACAGAAATCTGGAAGTGGAATTTCTATGACCAAGGGCGATAGATGCTGCCATATTGCCCTCCAGTAAGGCACTGCCCTGAATATTGTACAAGAGCATCTTGCTTGCCACATCCTTACCAACACATGTTATGATAGAAGCGTGTGTGTATAAATGAATTGTGGCCAATCTGAGCTCTATTTTATATGCCTATAAAATAAGGATTTTACCCTCTGTAAGGATCCAGGAGAACAAGCCTAACCCCCCTGCCTGCCCGAACCACTAACATCACCACCAAGGACTGTGCATGTCCCTTACTGTGCTCTATTTTTTCACGGAATTTATTACTCCCAAATATTCCATATATTTACTAATTTAGGATGTTTATTGTTTGCTTTCTATTTCCACCCACAAGGATATGAGCTTCTGCAAGGCGAAGATCTCTGTTAGGTTATTGATCCCAGAGGCCTAGAAGACTGCATGACACACAGCAGGTGCTTAAAAATATTGGTTAGGGTTTCCCTGGTGGCGGAGTGGTTGAGAGTCCGCCTGCCGATGCAGGGGACACGGGTTCGTGCCCCGGTCCGGGAAGATCCCACATGCCGCGGAGCGGCTAGGCCCGTGAGCCATGGCCGCTGAGCCTGTGCTCCGCAACGGGAGAGGCCACAACAGTGAGAGGCCCGCGTACCGCAAAAAAAAAAAAAAGAAAGAAAAAAAAATATTGGTTAAATGAACCAATAAATATTAACTCAAGACATGAACTTGAGGTTATTATCAATAATTATAATAAGCTATTTTTACAGTAATTGTCATATATTTTCTAAATCAAACAATTAGGTCACTGCCTAAAAATAAGTATTTTCTGAATTGAAATGTGGGAAAAGATTTAGTTATGCACTTATAGCCATTAAATCTACTTTGCCCTTCTTATTCTACCTCATTTTTTATTTTACTTTACACAGGTTGCAGAGAAATTTTTTTAGAATACCCTAAATTCTTTCTGGATATGCTTATAAAGCTGAGACTACTGCAGAAAACCAGAGATTTAAAGATGCTCTCTTCCTAGGGCATTCTACCACACCAAAACAATAAACATTTGTCCCTGCAAATTCTGTCCTGAAATGTCTTCCCTTCTCACTGCAACTAATCAATATGCTGTTCTTCCTTCAAGATTGGAATCAGTTAGGGTCCAGAGCAGAGCTGTCAAAAAGAACTTTCTGCAACGATGGGGATATTCTTCATTTGCACTCCCCAAACCATAGCCACTAGCTACCTGTGGCTTCCAAGCACTTGAAATGTGGCTAGTGTGACTGAGGAATTAAATCATAACCCAACTTAATAAGAAGCCTTTTTTTTTTTTTTTTTTTTTTTTGCAGTACGCGGGCCTCTCACTGCTGTGGCCTCTCCCGTTGCAGAGCACAGGCTCCGGACGCGCAGGCTCAGCGGCCATGGCTCACGGGCCCAGCCCCTCCGCGGCATGTGGGATCTTCCCGGACCGGGGCACGAACCCGCGTCCCCTGCATCGGCAGGCAGACTCTCAACCACTGCGCCACCAGGGAAGCCCGAAGCCATTTTTATTCACTTTAATTTTAAGTAAGTTAAATGACCACAAGTGGCTAGTGGCTACCATATTGGACAGCACAGCTCTACGGAAGGAAATGGAAGAATGGAACCCATTTTTGATCCTTTGATTATGGCAGCCAGAGGGATCCTGAGACTCAAAGGTGACAGAAGAAGGTGCCAGGTCCTTTTGTTCACAACCCCTTCCCCCAAGTGACAGAGAAGAAGGAACACAGTGCTCTTACCTTCTCTCCTCAGATAGAGGAGCTTGGGCCGGCGGACAGAAGGACTCATGTGGTCATTGGCTGAGGCTGTGTCTACACGGGCCCAGTGACTCAAGCCGGAACTCTGGATGTGAAATGGAATTTTGGAGGCATGGATTTCAGAGCTCACACACAGTTACCCTGCCCACACTATGCTTTGTGCAGCTCACCCTGGGGGCGCTTACCTGCTGGAGGATTGGACACTTCAAAGGAGGTGGTAACCACTGAAACAGGTAATGGATCATAAGGAAGTAAAGTCTAGATAGGTTATCCAATCAAGAAAATAACCAGACCTAGGGTTTCAAAAGAGCAAAGAAAAATAATATTACCAATTTTGAGTTACTTCTTAGAGCAGAGAATATCTAGCTCTACTGCACTGTTATGAAATTAATTTTAAGCTGAGAATCCGCAATATATTACAGCTATCAGTCTCTCTGGATGGTTTTACAATCAACATGTAAGATATGAATAAAGAAAGATGCCAATAACATATTAATGTGGTATTCGGTGTTCAATCTTCCTTATGCAGCAGAATATTACAGCTGAGCAAACAATGATCAAAAAGTTGGTTCTCTTTTATACAAACAGAAGAAGGAAACTTGAACTTTAACTTATCCCACCTGTCATTTTCCATTGATTGAGTCTTCCTCATTAAGATAAATTCCGAGCTAGAATATCATTTTTATCTTTGGAGCTCTCCAGAAAGTACGCCCTTCAGCTACCTTGGTTTCTCTTTTATTTTCTTTCCTTATTTTTTTTTCTTTTTTTTTTCTATATTGGCAGCTTCCAAGGAAGTATAGAACACTCTATCCCACTGTGTGTATCCCAAATTTCTTATCTGAGTTCTTCTGGAAATATATGTACCTGTAGCTTAACAGCTGACACCCACTTGCAGATATACCCAAGCAAAGTCAGATGTCCCCTTTGTCTCTTTTGCATGCCATGTTGGCATAAGAAGGATGTGAGACTTCTCTTGGACAGAAGAGAAACCAAACTCAGCTCTACCGTAAACGAGCTGTGGGATCCTAGGGGTGTCCTTTACCCTGATTCTCAGCTTCCTCTTCTGTCGAAAGGGAGACATTAATGAAGAGGACAGGATGGCTAAGTGAGTCCGCTTTATGCCTTCTGGCTGGTTCTAACTCACTTCTTCTGACTTAGTTCCCTTCTCTCCCAGCATGCCGTGGCTCTGCTCAGTGACTTATTTCAACCCTCTCCAACAGCTAAAGCTGATGTGATGCGGATATCCTTGCTAACTGGCAGATAGCAGGTGCTCACTCGGCCTGAGTTCATCCCTCCCTCCCCTCTGTTCTCAGCAAAGCAGCTAGAGCTGCATGTGCATCAGAGGCCCCTCGTTCTTCCCCCTGCCCTTCGTTGCCAGGGATAAAATGAAGGGACGAAGCAGGAAGCACTCATGATGAAAACATGCTTACGAAGACAACGCAGGTCCAAATGGACCCTGTGAAAAAGTGGAAGGGCAGAAGTTTCTGTTCAGTTGCCTTCCCCCACTCCTCCCCCCACACCCCTGGGGATCCACCTACTTCCCTACTGTCCCTACTTGTGGGATCAGCACCCTCCTTTTCCCCTCTCTTGCCCTCCCCAAACCCACCTTCAGACCCTTCATTCACACTACAGTGTGGGCGAATGAGAACCCTCCTTGTTCCACATACATTTGCACGTGGATCAGAATCTCCAGTTAAGATGGATTGTTCTCAGGAGGGAGATGCAAGAGGGAGGAGATATGGGGATATATGTATATGCATAGCTGATTCACTCTGTCATAAAGCAGAAACTAACACACCATTGTAAAGCGATTATACTCCAATAAAGATGTTTAAAAAAATGGATTGTTCTCTGAGTACAAAATCTCGGGCATCAAGCCGTGGGAGAATATTCTCCATTTCAAAGGCCTTTTCTGGAGTTCTGGAAATAAGGCCGTGTAATTACATGCCCACAGGGGCGAGCCAACACCACAATGCCTTCTTGAACCACAGGCAGGGCCAACTATTTTCCCAGCAGAGATTGCCCAAGCAATGACCCATGAAAGGAATCCTCCTAGGTCCCCATCAGTTTGAACAAGAGGGGACAGCAGAGAGCGGGTGGCCAGAGCTTCCGGAGCAGAGTAAGTGTGGTTGGATAAAATGCTGCAGTTTGGAGACAGGCTTGTGAGGAGGCAGGTTGCAGATGGGGGCGAGGTTGATGCCAAGAGAACAAACAGGACGGGGTGGGGGCAGAGGAGGGGAAGAGGTCTAGGCTTGAATAGACACCATTGTGGCTGGAGACAGAGAATGATGAAGGTATCAGAATCTCCAGATAAAGTCTCTAGGGAGGAAACAAAGGATTCTTCAAGAGCCTAGAGCAGCTCTTCCTAACCTTTTGTGGGTTCTGAAAGGACCCAGGTTTGAAAATATGATGAAATCCAAAGGCCTTCTCCGGAGAAAAGTCAACACATAGATTTTTTAAAATTAATTAATTTATTTTTGGCTGCATTGGGTCTTCGTTGCTGCACGCAGGCTTTCTCTAGTTGCATCAAGCAGGGGCTACCCTTCATTGTGGTGCACAGGCTTCACATTGTGGTGGCTTCTCTTGTTGGGGAGCACGGGCTCTAGGCGCGCGGGCTTCAGGTGTTGTGGCACGCGGGCTCAGTAGTTGTGGCACACGGGCTTAGTTGCTCTGCGGCATGTGGGATCTTCCTAGGCCAGGGATCGAACCCATGTCCTCTGCATTGGCAGGCGGATTCTTAACCACTGCGCCACCAGGGAAGTCCTCAACACATAGATTTTACAATCAAACTCAAGAAGTGTTCAGCTTCCTGTCCAAACCCATGCGTGGACTCCAGGTCCAAAATTAATCTAGGTGCTTAGAAACAGTAAAAGCAAGGCTACCTGGTCACTCAGGTTTCTTATCCTCTTGGATGTGTAGACCTGGGCTGCCCACTCACTCAGGAAGGGGCACCCTGGCCTGTCTTCAGAGGTACTCGCATTTCTATTGGTTCTAAACAATCCCAAAGCAGCCCTGGACTCTGGAGTTTATTAAGGAGTCACATATAAGATTTGGGGGTTCCCCTGCTACTCTCTACCACCATCTACTCGCTAACATATTGAGATATTCCTAAGTGCCAAAGACTTTGCCTTTCTTACCTAAATACGGCCTCAAAGCAAGGAACAGTTACTCTTATCGTCCTCATTTTGTAAATAACAAAACTGAGGTGAAATCACTTGCCCAGGTTCACAGAGCCGGCCAGTTATAGGATGGGCAACCATCCAGCACACTCTAAACCTGAAGTCTGGGTAGTCAGTGTTACCCACGCTGATGACCAGACCCAGCTCAGGCTTCAGAGCTTTTAGAATAACATTTAAACATTGTTCTAGGGAGGAACGTTGTTCAGAAGGTCAGTTTTGAGTCTTTGCTTTTCTGATGAAGAGTGAAGATTCCAGTCATTGGGATACGTGCCCAATACTGGTTAAGCAGGTGAGACAGCCACCTGGGGCGGGGGGAGTGGGACCTGCGATGCTCACTTTCTCTACAGCCTCAGTTCACATGCTGCTTCTTTAAACACTTGACACACACCTCCCCCCACCCCATAACCACACAGGTTATCCTGCTCCAGAACTCCTTACAACCTGTGGAACTCTGTAGATATAAGTTGTTTTCTTCCCTTTTATTATGTTCTCTTAGCTTTTAGTTGATAAAATGTATCTGTTAAAAGAGGGAATATTTCTTAGGAAAAAAAGCAGAGCCTCTAGTGTTGCGGGCAGCTTCCTCCCCACTTGACGATGGAGGTTTGGCTCTCTCACGTGATTATAGGAAAAGGTAGCTTTGAGACATGGGTTCCATACCTGCTGTGGTAGTTAGCCTGTAAAAAACATCAGTTTCCTTAAATAATGTTTTAAAACGTCACGTTTGTTAACTTACTTTTTGAACAACCATATGGAACATAAAATAGATATGATCACAAAGAGCAGGCATTTTAGAGAATAATGAAGTCAGACACGCATCACATAGATAACAGATTCCTGTGGGTTAATTTAACTTGTCTTTATAGCAAAAATACAGCTACCTTTCTTGCTGTTTAATCTGCTGTCATCTTAGATATCCAGGGCTTTTCACCAGCTTGATAAATAAATTGGATCAAAGCTTCCTATAAGAAAATGAAAAATAATTAAAAATGATGTTTCTCTCCATTTTTTCTTTGAATTTAAAATTCAGTTTATGTTAGAGAAGGCTACATACGTATACAAGAAAACTCTATTCTCCTAGAACACTTCCTGCTTTGGGTTTTATTCGAAACATAGTTTTCCGCTGATTATTGTTTCCCTTTTGGTCAGCCTCGTCATTACTGCCACAGAAAGTCCTCACTCACTTACTACAAAGTTACCAAGTGGTTCTTTTCTCCTATCCTAGAACATTGTTATTTTCCTTATTCCAGTTAATGGAAGGTGTACTTTCCACCACAGGTGGCAGGCAGAGCTCCTGATAAAATGCGCGGGTGGGGCTTCCCTGGTGGCGCAGTAGTTGAGAGTCCACCTGCCGATGCAGTGGACACGGGTTCGTGCCCCGGTCCAGGCAGATCCCACATGCCGCGGAGCGGCTGGGCCCGTGAGCCATGGCCGCTGAGCCTGCGCGTCCGGAGCCTGTGCTCCACGATGGGAGAGGCCACAGCAGTGAGAGGTCCGCGTACCGCAAAAAAAAAAAAAAAAAAAGCGCGGGTGCACAACGAATACAGGCAAAATAAATAAGGAAAATCCAGTGCCTGTATCTTCTGTTTGCTGTATGCCTTGGGTTTCTGCTTCACACGCAGGTTTGTCATTCTACTGGTGCTCCCTCTCACTCTCCTAATTAAAAAAAAAAATGATGTTTTTCTTAACTCCCCTGCAAAGGCATGGCATTATGGCTGATATCCATGAAATATTCAGTGTGCTGGGTTTTGCTCGATTTCCCATATTAAAGCACATTTGGAAAAGATTTTTATTTACTTCTTACAGCTACCTGGATTAATGAGAGTGTCCAGCCAACCACTGTCTGATATTTTGGCTCTAAGTTATTCTTTTTCCAGGAGGAAAATACATTTTAATTAACATGATTTCTCCACATGCTTCTGAAGGGTATGGTGGTCTCACAATGACACACTCTGCTATGTGTAAAGCACTTACCTGTACAAGGTGGTTGCTTCCTGCAAAACGGCACAGTCCTCAGGAGGAGGTGGGAGATGAGCAAGAGAAATGGAAGAGAAGAGGGGAAGCGGAGAAGGAGAAGGAGAGGAGGGAGGAAGAGGAGGGCGAGGAGGGGTGCAGGATCAAAGAGTGGAGAAAAGCCCTGGTATTGAAGTTAGAATGGACTGAGTTGAAATGCAAAAGCAAATGAGTCATTAATTACCCACAAGAGATGGCCAATCAGAAGGTGCTGAGTCATCTTAAAGGGGCAAGGTTTAGTAATTTCCTCCATCAGTGGAAATGGGGGCTCACAAGCAGGTTGACATCTGTTACAGAGACATAAAGAAAGTTACATTTCTGCACAGATGAGTTGCATGAAATCACAAATCTGCTTGAAGGGGCCAACTCCCCCAAAATTTCCAAGTGGCATCAAAATGCTTCCATGTCCTAAGTTCCTCTTAATCGATAGCTGAACTCCAGGGAATGGTAATTTCACAATACATTATCAGCTATGACATGAAAGGAAGTGCTCCGCAATCAAATAAATGTAGGAAAAGCTGAGTTAAATAAAATAAATAGGTACTTGTAATGGCAAGGCTTCTTAGAGCATTTAGTGCTGACGGGCATTGCACACATCTCCCATGGAGGGATACAGCACATTATACTTTCCCAAATATACTTGTCAGGGAGTCTGTTGTTAACAAATGACTATTAATATCTCACTGACCTTGTATTCCCTTGAGGAAGTTTGGGAACTATGGCTTAATAATTTAAGGTGCTTTCCCAGGTATCTAAGCCTAGGATACAGAAAAGATGGGGGTCCCTAAAGGATGGGCAGAGGAACACCAAACACAAGCTTGCCTTTCTTCTTAAGCTTGTCTTGACTGGCCTTGGACTGGTCATGGTAAGAACCCACTTCCTGGTTTCTCTGAGGGTAGTGGATCAACCTCTGGGCTGGACATAAGTAATACCTCCTTAGCTGGTCTAGCAATAACCACGGCTTATGCTGACTCTAGTCCAATACTTCTAGAATGAATTCAGAGGGCAAACAGCTGGGTCCTCCAAACCACCAGGAGACCCCAGTAATTTACATGATGCCTGAAGACTGCAGCCTGAATTTGTCATAGCTCCTAGGCATTTCACCAATAATTGATGACTGGTGGGACTGGAGGAAGGGGTAAAAACAGAGCCAATGGAAATGACAAAGAAAGGATTTGTCGATTCTGCAGTAAAGGGACATGACTGTTGGGATATTTTATTTTATTTTTCCCATAAGAATGATGGCCAGCTTCAAGAATTTCAACAGAGTTCTAGATGTTGGCTGAGAGATCGAAAGCAGAAGAATCCTGCCATTTCACACTTCCATGACCTTAAATCACCCACATATTATCCGGAAAGTGACATTTACTCCAAAGCCCTTTTATTGTGCCTTTCCATGAGTGTGGAATGTCATGCTTTCCTGGAACAACTAAGTTTCTGTCAAAATGCCAAAAGATGGGAAGGTTGGTAATGGGAGTGTTGGGGTAGTGAAATGTAGTCTTTCTGTCCTACTTCTGAAGCTCTCTGATGTTTCCCATGTAATTGTCTTTGACATTTAATTGAAAGCACCATGTTTTTTACTAAGCAAGCCATTTGAGCCCTTGGTGGTCACTTAAGACCTACCTCACTGCCGTCTGGCACTCATCCGAAGCCAAGATTATGTAGTAAATGCATGGTTCAGCTCCGTCTGCTGCAGTCATATATTGATCTTGTGGTTCTTGGGGGAAGTGGTGTCTCATTCAGATTTTCAAGTTCTGTCTTATAACGAAGGTCCTTTGGCTTCCCATGGTTTCATAGCTGTGAAATCAATTACGACTTCAGTAGCACTGACAGTGTACTATATTTGTGAAAAGAAAATTGAAATATTACTACTTGATGGATGAGAAATAGTTTTGACATTTAAAAACAGAAAATGCTTCTCCATATCTCTTATAAATGATGTCTGATGTTGACATTAGCATTTATGTAATTCATCCAATTGTAGGAACCATCGTGTACTAATCCTTAATAGCAGTAAGACCTATTACAATGGGGAATAATATTCCTTCAAAAGGCTTCATTCTAGCCTTCTTCTTCTAGGCCCATCACATCAACTCCGTAATAATTAACTTGTTTTGCTGTAATTCTGCTTCAGCAGAGACATAATGCTGCCGAGGAAGACATAATGAGGCACCTCGAATGAAAGCTGAAGCGGATGGAGCAACAGGCCTTTGTCCAAAGGTTTGCACTCACTCAGGAAAGCCTTCATGGGCAAGATTAGAGACTGAAACGCATCAACTTTTTAAATTTTTTTGTAACGAGGGCCAAATTTTCTCTTAATTATCCAAAGGCAATTTTGATAAAGAGATCAACAAAGTGTAGGGCTTAGGTTTAGGGTAATCTTAACAGAAAATTATAATCTGCCTACTTGTGATGGGACTAGAGGAAAATGTCATTCTACCTCAGTTCTCCATTTCCCCACAGCGGTTGGCGGTTGGAAGGCTGAAAAGAAAGGGGTTCAACATATCTATAGGTGGAAGTGAGTGGATGTGGGTGTTACCTGCTAGGGTTCTTGGCCTCCTTAATCAACAGGAATTGATCAGAGGCCAGACGAGAAATTCAGGCTGCAGCAGGCAGGAGAGAGAACAACAGGTTTCCTTGCTTGCTTGCTCCCCAGTGGGGTGCGAGCTGCTTCTATAGGGTGAGGGTAGGAGTATGTCCAGGGGTCGGGCCGGAGGGGCGGCTTAAGCGGTCTGCCCACCCCTTTGGTGGTGTCGTGTGCAGGGATCATGCAGAGTGCCCTGCTTTTCCTCCCAACCTCCTGCTTTTGCTCCCAGCTCTTCAGAAGTGGCACTCTGGCTTTTTTATTTCTTTGTATCTTGTTGTCCAGAATTTGCCCCGACGGGGCATGCACACAGTTATTTTTAGTCCCTTATAAGTTTCTTTGCATTTTGTTGCTGGAGGAGATGTTTGTCCAGGTGCAAGCACTGCAGCAAAAGGTCCCAGGTCCCAGCCTGTCTCATTTAGGAGCTCTCTCTCCAGGGAAAAGACCTGGGCGGCAAGACTATATCCCATCAGGTCAACCAGAAGTCAGAGAGGGGTCCCTGCTTGCCGAGCTCCCCGGTACGTGTCTGCACCAGGGGAACACAGCCGCAGCTCCGGAGACAGAGCTCTGTGGGTTGTTGCCAAGGTGTCCTCTTTTGCTCTGGGTAGTAGATTGACGAGGGACACCTTGCCAAGCTGAAAACAGGGAGATGAGCATTCTAGGAGATGGGAGTAGCACATGCAAAGGAAAGTAACTGTGAAAATGCATGTTCTGGAAATACTAAGAGAAGCTCAGGGAGACGAAGAGTATGGGACCATATTTTAAAGAGCTTCCTATGCCACACAGAGTTTGCACGTGATTTTGGAGAAAGACAAGTGCTAGGGCAGAGGACAGTCTATACGTGGGGAAAGGTCGCCAAGATGTCCTTCTTCCTCTTCTCTCCCTGGGATCCCAATTCACCAGTACAGATTAGCTCCAACACCGCCACCACACAACCTCTGTGAGACTCTCCAAGCAATCGCACCACTACACACACACACACAGAGACACACACACCCCACAGATAATACTTCCTCCTCAGTGCTCCCATTTCACCTCGTAATTGCTTTTATCCTGGCACCTACCAGGATTTAGTGAATGAGCTCATATATCGTGTTTGCTTTCTCAACTAGAACATGCCATCTGCTCAAGAGCAGAAAATGGGGTTTTTCTGGTTGGTTGGTTTGTTTAAGCACCATCATTCCAGAGACTGGATGGACCCACTTCTCCTTGAACGCTGCTTCCTCAGACCGACTTCTGTTCGCCCCAGGAGGAGAGAAACTCTCCTTCTCTGAGCCCCTGTCTCTGGCAGGAATCCCCTAAAGGACAGCCCGAGGCAAGGATCTGGTGCCTCCTGATGGACTGGGAGGGGGTGGGAGGGAGGGCAGGAAGTCACAGGGGTGGGATCTCAGGGCAGGTCCACCGAGGAGGGTGGCTCAGTTACATCCCAAGGGGACTCCTGACAGCTGGTCTTTCCCCGGTGGGAGGGGGGTGGGTGAGGGAAGTAAAATCCATGCACGTTCAGATTCCTGGGTGTGCATTTGGAGAGATGGATGGAACAGGGACTTCCCTGGTGGCGGAGTGGATAAGACTCCTCGCTCCCGATGCAAGGGGCCCAGGTTCGATCCCTTGTCAGGGAACTGGATCCCACGTGCATGCTGCAACTAAGAGTTCACGTGCCACAACTAAGGAGCCCACCTGCTGCAACTGAGGAGCCCACGTGCTGCAACTATGACCCAGCACAACCAAATAAATGAATAAGACAAGGGAACCTATAAGCAAGAATAGAGGACACCTACACGTACCAAAAGACATTTAAAAAATGGGTGGGACAAGGCTACTCTCTGCTGAAGCTCTCTCTACAAGTACCACAGAAAATGTGTTTTATCCATCTCTGTACATGGCCTGGCACATAGTAGGAATTCAATATATGTTTGTTGGATGGAAGAAATTGCTATTCTGGCTGAGAGTCTGATTCCGCTCCTGTAAAGGTGCGATGTTAACATTTTTCTCCTTAACACTTTGGGAGGATATCAGACACGCTGCTTACAACCATGGATTTCTATTCAGTTGAGATTTGTGCAAAGCCAACTAAGGAGGAGCTATGTTTATTATTTGTTTGCAGCACATTAAAGCGAATGCTTTGGTATTCAAAATCCACTGTACTTCTGCCTCATTTATTTCTAAAAGAGAAGTCAGGAGATATTTTTTCCCCTTTAAGTAATGGACGTGGGAAGCCAACAAAACTACATTTAAAAACACACGCATTCACTTTTCATTTGTCTGAGATAAAGTTAGATATTTCTCTTCCATTATCTCATAAAAGCGTGTGATTTATGAAAGAAACTGAAGCGAGTGTCATTAAAACTGATTACCCTAAGTGAATAGTGATGTATATGTGGGTATGCAATGTGACTATGGTGTTAGCGAGAGTAATCTAATCATCAGTGGGATAATGTGATTTTGTGGTGTTGATAAAAGACTAAAATCAGAAGCTTGGTGCTTGGTGAAATCACACCTCTGTTCTGAAATAAGCCCCAAATGATGACCAAGAGGACATTTGTTTTTGACTCCACCCACAGATCCAGCGCCCAGGTGGACATTGCCCTCAGGCTGCCCCAGCTGCCAAGAGTCCAGTCTACTGCAGACCTTGGTGATGATTCTGAATCTCCCTCCACCCTCCGGCCCCCGCACACCACCCTGGCTTATTCAGAAACTGGGAGAGAGAAGAGAGCACACAGCAGGAAGGGGAAGGAAGGTTCTCTCAGGGAGGACCTCTACACAGATGCTCCCAGTGCCACCGTCCTCTGCGCCTGGCACCCTCCAGCCCCCCCGCGTCCCCCTTGCTCCGGGTCTTGCTACATCAATGTTCCTTCTCCTCCTTGCGTATTATCACCCTCTCACCCAGCCCTAGATCCTCCACCCCTCCAGCACTTCCCAGCCTCGAAAATGGCACCGTCCTTCCTCCCTTCTTATACCCACCACCAAACTGGGGGGACACGCACCCTGTCTCTGCCCCCTCTCCTTCCTCGCTGCCCCCCAGCTCTTAACTCCTCTGGGTCTGGGTCTCATTCTCCCATTACACTGGCCTGAATTCAAATGACACAAATTATTAACTGCCACTGCTTCTTCATTCTCCATCACATCTGACCTCTCAGAGCACTGGATGACTTCTTGAGATTCTCTCTGCACTTAGTATCCCCAATATTTCCCTCTCCTGGCCTCTGCTTATTCCCTAAGCAACCCCTTCTCCACCACCTACCGCCTACACGTGGGCAGACTGAAGACTCTGGCCTCACCTTTCCTCTCGTCTCCCTCAGAGATGTCTTCTTTTCCCACGGCTTAGATGACCACCACTCTGTGGCTGAACTCTCAAATCTAGGGCTCCGGCCTATCACACTGGCCCTGGCTCCCCACTCCCACGGGCACACAGATGAAATTCCCTCTTCGCCCTTTGCCCTCTGCCCCTGTGGCATGGTTCACTGCAGTGCTAGGCATTTTACCATGATGATCCAAAGTGAGAAGAGCCAGATAAAAGCAGGTTCATCCAGCTCCGCCACTCACTTCCTGTCTGACCTTGCTTCCTAAATAGTCTGGACCCTCAGCTGCAGCTTCAAAGAGAATAACTCATTCTTGCCTCATATGGTTGCTGTGAAAATTAAAAGCGTTCATGGAAATCACCTGGCCCATAATAATTATTCCTTCTGTTTCAGCTGTTATTATTAATGTACTCAGTAAATGTTTATTGAATAAAGGAATAAGCTACAGGGATGCTTCAGGCACTGTCGCGGGAAGGTGGGAAGAGGACAGGAGGTTTGAAGACTTTTAAGCCCTCTCACCTCCTACAATATAAAGTGCAGGCACCTCCTCCGGGAGGCTAGTGCAGCCCAATGAAGATGACTAATCTTTACAAAACATTACTAGAAAGCCTATAAATAACATAATTGTCTTTCAGCTTAAGCTGTGTATCCACTTTAGCCTACTGTATATAAACCCTGTTATAAGGTTATTCCAGTTTTTGTTGACTACGTAAATGGAAAACAATTACCGCAGTGAAAACTGCACAAACAGAATGTGCTATTAAAGAAGGAAATCACCATTTGATTCTCCTGAAATTAAAGCACACTTTCCTCCCCCAACTCAGCTAGGTTATCTTCTGGGAGGTAACAGGCTTTTTCACCTAAGTAACTTTCTCACACGAATGAAACAGTCATCTCCCAAAAGGATTTTCCACCAGTGTGAGAGGGAATCTGTACTCTGAATAGCAATTTGTCTTTGCTTCATTGACTGCTCCGGTTTGTTCTTACCGAAGCCCATTTTTTAAACAAACGTTTTCTTTTGCAATAATTTTATATTTACAGAGAAGTTGCAGAGTTCCTCAACACCTGTCATCCAGTTCCCCCTCATGTTATCATCTTACATAATAAGGGTACAAAGCTAAGAAATTAGCATTCGTAAATTACTATTCATTAAACTACAGGCCTTATTCAGATATCCTTAGTTTTTCCACCTTTTTCCGCCTGCCGATGCAGGGGACGCGGGTTCGTGCCCCGGTCCGGGAAGATCCCACATGCCGCGGAGCAGCTGGGCCCGTGAGCCATGGCTGCTGAGCCCGCGCGTCCGTAGCCTTTGCTCCGCAACGGGAGAGGCCACAACGGTGAGAGGCCCGCGTACCGCAAAAGAGACATGGCCAATTTAGTCTAAAGAAGCATCAGAATTTTTTTCTTTCCTCTCCTTCTCCACAGTTAGGAGGGAGGATTCTTCTTCCAAAACCCTCGTGCTTCTATACGCATCACCCTTGTCCCTCCCATCTCTCCATGAAGAGAGAAGGCTGGAAAGCACCTAACAAATGTACTGATGGTTGCAAAAATGCCACCAAATGCACACTTTTAACACAACCAGACCCAGTACTCCATTTACCTTATTTATTCAAAGCAATTTGACAGAATTTTTTTTTCTTTTTTTTGGCTGCACCGCACGTGGGATCTTAGTTCCCAGACCAGGGATCAAACCTTCGCCCCCTGCATTGGAAGCGTGGAGTCTTAATCACTGGACTGCCAGGGAAGTCCTGACAAATATTTTATAATAGATGCCTGATCCAGCCAGGTGCCTAAAACATACACTGCCCCACCCACAGATCAAACTATTTCCTGTTGCACTGACTTGGCTATCGATCCCAGATTTTAATTATTTGAATTCTGCACCTTGGACAGGTCCCTTCATATTTCTAACGCGGATGCAATGTCTATCTGCCTGGCTTCAGATTTGGGGCCGAGGCACTGCCAATGGGCTTATTCTCATCTCTACACATAGAACAGATGGGCCTCAGTGCCTCATCTCAGGTACCAACACCAAGCCCCCAAACCCCAGCCTAGAGCAGCCTGCACCTGGAGGACCAGCTTCCTTTCCAGAACATCTAGGATGCCATTTACTATGTACAAAAACTGTTTTAGTCCCATCTGAGAATCCATTCAGCCTCTGCTTTGAAGAGTTCACAATTGAGTGAAATCAAACTATAAAGTGTATGTACAGCTCTAATCATAATACAGATAAGAGTGTATCTATTTAGTAGTTTCTCTATTGTCTTAGATTTGGCTATACAATCCTCATCTCAGTCATTACTAATGGTCAAAAGACACTTAAGTTCCTCTCTTGACTGGGCTTTTCTAGTTTTTTTTTGTTTTTTTGGTTTGTTTGTTTGTTTGTTTGTTTGCGGTACGTGGGCCTCTCACTGCTGTGGCCTCTCCCGTTGCGGAGCACAGGCTCTGGGCGCGCAGGCCCAGTGACCATGGGTCACGGGCCCAGCTGCTCCGCGGCACGTGGGATCCTCCTGGACCGGGGCACGAACCCATGCTCCCTGCATCGGCAGGCGGACTCTCCACCACTGCGCCACCAGGGAAGCCTGCTTTTCTAGTTTTAATGATCATCTTTGAGAAAGGTAGTTACTATGCTTCACATTTCTAAAGAAGCATCACGTAAGTTCTTACTTGGAAAGATCCACAGGTGGTTTCGTTTTCAATGAACACACATCCTTTTCCTTTCCTCACTTGCTTCAGTAAAGCAGTGCTGCCAATGAAACAACATTTGTAAACAGGTTGCAAAGCAACGAACAGCCAGCTCCTGGTACCCAGGTGGCCACCTAATCAGCTTTCAAGTGGAAAGCTGGAGAAAGACTTTCAATTGGACCAGGGCAAGAGCTCCAGTAGCTGCGTTATTAGACAGGAAATAGGGAAGACCTGCAAAACATGGGAAAAAACCTCGCTACAACTGTTGTTAAGGCACTTGGATCTAAGATTGGCGTGTACATGTCTTGAGTAAAAATCAGGTACACAAATGGGAATGAGTTGCTGGGAGAGAAAGGGGAAAAAAAAAAGGAGCAAACAGTTTCCAGTACCATCCTCTGAGATAAGATCCTCTGCCTGCCTTCTGGCAATAAACCATATATGTCATTAGCTGTCCTGTTAGTATCTACTTCCTTTTGGAATAGAGCAGAAACATTGCAAAGAAACACTAGCGTCAATCTAGCTCAACACCCTTACTTGACATATGAAGAAAGAAGTCCCGAGGGGTCGGGTGGCTTGGCAAAGGATCCACTCGCAGGCTAGTCAATATCAGAACTCCATCTGAGTGCGGTTCAATATCCTGACATCTAATCCAGTGCACTTTCTCTTAAAATTTGCCTCTCAAAAAAAAATCACATGGCTCTTGTAATCTATAGCATCATTAGAAAGAAATATCAATTCTAAGATTTTTTTCTTTTTAGATGTGACTCTACTGGCAGCAAATCTTTTACCTCCTGAAACTAACTAGCACTAACTTACCTTTAACTGAGACCGAATCACCAGAGAATTCATATTTGCATATGCATATTGTATATACAATGTAAATAGATTTCTGTCTTCCTGTCCTTGTTCTAGTTTAATGTTTCAGTTTGGCTGTACTTATCTATAAGCACCAGCTAGCAGGAAACACTGGGCTGATGGCATATGCCATGCACTACAAGCAGTCTGGACCCATGGCAACCTAAGCCTGTGGAGGTGGCACCTAATGGTACCCAGCAGAAAGAGGCTCTAAATAAAATTCTGTTTCCCATTCATGATCGCCTCAGTAGCCACGGAAGACAGAAGCCCTCCTCGCTTACTTAGGTCACCAAATCACCTAAAGACTGTTCTGTTCTAGAAACTTCTCCACAGGAGAATGTGATCAAGGATTAGCATAAGTAGCTTGAGACAAAGGAAAAGGGAACTACTCCAAAACATAACCATCACAAGCACACGTGCTGCAAAAGTGCCAAATGTCCTTTCCTCATGCGGGCAGTTTCTACGGGTAAATAAACTCAGGGTTCATTTAATAATCCAAATCACAGAAGCCAAGATAGACCCTAAGTGAAGTGTGAGCAAAACAGCATCATGTGAACTTATCTGAGCACAGAAGCCCCAGGTAAACAATGTGTTTGCGGAAATAGGAATTCTCTGTTGAGCAGCAGCAAGAGTATAATCACGCGCCCTCACTGCCCTCATTCTTAACTCTCATACCTGCAGTCCCAGAGACCTCTGTACACACAGGAAAATGGAATTATGTCTCACTCTCTGGGAGAGCTGCATCCCCCATTCCCAAAGGCAGGGTAGGCTGGCCATTTTGAATGCTGGGTGTTTGTATGTCAGCAAGCACCTATATTCATTTCAGCTTCCTGAAGCATTTACGAACATAGGTTAGTCATATTTCAGCCACAATATGGGAGATAAGACAGCCAGGAGATCTCATAGGTAGGTAGTGAGGAATAAATAATGAATAAGCACTTTGCAAAATATGAAGTATGATCCTAACGCTCAACAGCATAAGATACTTTACTTGACCATTAGCCTACTTTATCACAAGCTGCCTGGAAGGAAGGCGAAAGCTAGGCGTCATCAGCACAGCCTCCAGTTATGAATTGGGTCATAGAGAACAAAGTAACTTAGATTGGAGCTGTTTCATCTCAAATGAAACCAGGTCGTTAAGTTTTTCCAGAAGACACCCAGTTCTTGAGATCTTATGACCCCCATTTACCATTCAAAAATAAACTTTGTAATGAGGTAAAAGCTGATTTAATCCATTCAGTTAATCTGGAAAAACACCACTAACAATGTATTGATTTTTTTTTCTAAGAAGGCAACTTATTACCTATACTCGAGCCTAGGATGGTCTAATAAAGAGGCAGAACACGGAGGTAGAATTTTAAATAGGGCCCTATACCTGCAATTCATTTTCCAATACTGAAGCCCAGGAACTAACACCATTTTGAAACACTGATATATAACAGATAACTGAGACTAAACTATGTATATGAGGCTGACACCATGGAAAAACTGAATAAACAAAAACTGGCACAGGCCTGGACCAAACCTCGCAAAGCTGATGATACAATGTGAATAAGATAAGCACCGTCTCTCCTTAGCTAATTTATAATCAAGATGAGATGACAAATATGTATGATATAAAGAAAGGGCAGGGACTTCCCTGGTGGTCCAATAGTAAAGAATCCACCTTACGATGCAGGGGATGTGGGTTCGATCCCTGGCTGGGGAACTAAGATCCCACATGCCGCGGGGCAACTAAGCCCACGTGCAACAACTACAGAGCCCACGTGCTCTGGAGCCCACGCACCACAACTAGAGAGAAGCCCATGTGCCACAACAAAGACCTGACATAGCCAAAAAATTAAATAAAAATAAATAGATAGATAAATATTTTAAAAAGGACAAAGCCTTCTATAAAATATTATAGGAAGGACCTGTCACCATTCTTCTTTCTGCACCTCCATCCACTCTACCCGTACAAAGAAGGAAAATATCTCTGCCCTAGGCAGCTACTCACTGTAAATTGCGTATTCAATGGAAGTCATTCATAAAGGTTTCTGTTCCTTCTTTTGAAAAGCAAGCTCCTGTACATATTCACACATGTTCAAGTGAAATGTTATGATGTCTGGAATTTTCTTCAAAATAATCCCATAGTGGTAGGATGGGAAAAGGGGCAGAGATCAACCCTGATTGACCATGGGTTCATACTTATGGGTTGATGTTGGGAACATGAAGCTCCTTTGCACTACTTTTCAACTTCCCAGTGTTTGAACATTTCCATGATAAGTTTATAAATTGCCACCTAGCCGCGTAGCACAGGGAGATCAGCTCGGGGCTTTGTGACCGCCTGGAGGGGTGGGATAGGGAGGGTGGGAGGGAGGGAGACGCAAGAGGGAAGAGATATGGGAACATATGTATATGTATAACTGATTCACTTTGTCATAAAGCAGAAACTAACACCCCATTGTAAAGCAATTATACCACAATAAAGATGTTAAAATAAAATTGCCATCTGCCTTATAGAGCAAACCTCAAACACAGGTCATCATGAACAATAAGTGTTTTCTTGTAATCACTTTTCTCCAGAGAGCAGGAAACCACACCAACCCTGCATTAGAAGTGGACTCAGACAGTAGGGGTCAGAGGCTCTGGAGATGTGGCTCACCAGACTCGTCAGCATCTGGCCGGGACCGCAGATTCCAGCATCTAAGGACAATTGATTTCTGACAGGAGACTTCAGACAAAGGATGCCACAAAGGATTATAAAAGCATTGGAATATGAGTAACAGGCAGCTATAGTGGCTCTGTGATGACCTCTACAAAGACTCACATCCCCAGTCACCAATGTGAAACAAAGTCATCACGTGTAAGTAACACCGTACAACGGAGGATGGTATTACCGGAAAGAAAGGTATGTTCCATGGAATCAAGTTGGGACTACAACTCTTTCTAGAAGAAACCAAGTAAAAGCATCTGCCCATTTCATGCTTTAACTCATTCTTTGTATTGACTCTGAATCTTGTTAATATCAAGGGACCAATAACCATGAATGGATTTGGGGCTGATTTCTACCCTCAAATCCAATCCCATCCACCCTTCCTCTTGCTTTTCTCTACTGCAGAGGTTGAAAAGCTAAACACACACACTTGCCTGGACACTTTGACATTACTGGTAGCCTTATGCAAAATGTATTGTCTGGGGGCTTCAATACCTGAATGGAAAGAAGGAACCACCAGGCCTAAGGAAAGCAAAGCCGAACAACCCTCAGTAATACCTGCTATGACACAGATATGTTTACACTATTGCTCAATTGGGGTTTTGGTTACACGCAGCCAAATACACACTTATCTGCTTCAGGAAGAGAATCAATGTCTCTCTAAGCCAATGAGAACCCAAAAGAGATATGCTGGTAAATGTTTAACAACCAGCTTTCTGAAAGGCAAAAAGAAAAGACCTGGTTTGTAGGGTTTGCCAATTTCTGTGGCATGAAAACTCCCACCATGGCCAAGTTTAAGTTACCAATGGATATCATCAGCTGTGGAGTTGGGAAGGAATGTGCATAAACATCCGGTAGCAGTAAAAACCAGCTTCAGCACATCACTGGCTAGGTCCTGTCTAGAATACCCAGGAAGCCAGACTCAAGCAAATTGCTTAGAAATTGCCTATAACTCCATAGAGAAATGGTATTGAGATGCAAAGGATGGCACAGGGAAGAGGGATGGGAAGGAGGAGGGAAATGGGAAGAGCATGGATTGTTTTAGAATTGGTAATTGCTTACCAAGCTGGAAAGCATTACTTTTAACTCCTAGATTTCCTTGGGAGGCAAGAGCTTTAGAATTCTAAGATATCAACAACTTGGGCAGGAAATGTTTTGTGCTATTTGGTTATTCCACCTGACTCTTAAATTTGGTTTTGTAACTGTCATGTAATCCTAAAGTGCAGGTGCCTCCATGTTTACTACTTGTTTAACCCTTAAGCCTATACAAGGTATGTTCACACAAGTTATTTCTTTTAATCCCCACAATCATCCAGAGATAAAGAAATTATTTTTTGTGTGTTTTACAGATTAGGAAACTGAGGCACAGTCATTAAATAGCTTGTTCAAGGTAAGGCAGCTTCAGAGCTTATCCCTTAGGGAAGTAAAAAGTCTGTTTGGGGCAGAGCTGCAGTTTGGGGCAGAGCTGCAGACAGGGAAGGTTTCACTTAGTGGCTATTGGACCCCAACGTATGAAAAGAATGCTTAGTATGGTGGTTTATAATGAATAGAAACACAGTAGCTTGTTTTCCTTTTTTAAGGAAATCGCGCCTCTAACACAAACAAGAACAAAACCCACAGGGACATTGTATGAAAGGTATTGTCAATTTTCACATTTATTCTCAGACTGTGTAGTTTTCAATTTTAATAACAGCTCATATCCCTGGCACTTCACTTGCACTTATAGATAATTGCTTGTAAAATGAAAAGGGCAAAAAGAAAATTAGAAGCTTCTAGAAGAGGAAACTGAAAATCCTATAGAGAAGATAATCATTTTCAATAATGGTTGCAATTATTGCTAAAGGATAGTTTCTGCTCAGCAAACATTTCATTTCCTACTTGTACTTCTCTCTGCTGAACTCCAACTTCTCCCTCACAATTGTGAATATGATCCCAGGTGGAAAAAAATACAGCCATTAGAGCGAAACCCAAACGGCCAATACGACTAAATGAAATATGCCTTATACCTACCATACTCAGGAGTGATTTCAGAATCCCATTCCCGTCTCTTCACCACAAGACCCCAAATGCCACCAGTGAGAGGGGAGAAGAGCTTCAGTAAATAAGGATTCACCTTGACAGTGCAATTACTATCAAGTGTTAGGGGGACCAGCCTACTGAGAAAAGGAAAGTTTTCATGGGCTATAAGGGAAGGTTATGAGGGAGGAGAGAGAAGCAAGAGAGAATAAGAGGCGATTAGAGTGTGGTGCTATGGGGAAAGGCAGTCTTGGGGGTAATACTGAATTGAGGTTGCTAATAAATGCAGAGCCTTTGGAGACTGAGTGAGGTCAAAGTCAACACAGAGGTGGGCTGTGAAAGATGCGAGGAATTAATCCAAAGCAAAAGCGGTCTAATGTAATGGCACCCATGAACCAGGCTGTTGCAGAGTGGAAAACTATCTCCCTCAAAACCACATAGACGCTTGTGGGAATTGGGGACAATCCTATGTACATTTTGTTGCCATCCTAGGCCCTCTGGGTAGACCCTGATAAAAGGATACCCATCATATGCAAAAATACCCCAGTACCAGAGGACCTACTGTTGGCCTGAGCTGTCTCAGAAGCTGCTGGCTCCCACGTTGCCCAAGGCCCTGTAGCATCAGTAAATTCTAAGGTATAGGGAATTCCCTGGCAGTCCAGTGGTTAGGACTCTGAGCTTTCACTGCCAAGGGCCCAGGTTCGATCCCTGGTTGGGGAACTAAGATCCCACAAGTCATGCGGCATGGCCAAGAAAAAAAAAATAAGGTATAGAAAGTAATTGTTGCATCAGGCCAGCTGCGGGGACTTTCATTACCACCAACTAGCCTTTCCTAATGCAAATCAGTCAACCTTCTCTGCACCAAAAAGACTGGAAGCAAAGCGGAATGTTGTGTTAGTATAAAAACTCCCAATGTCTTCCTTTCTTCAGTACAACCTTAAAGCCACAGGTTTCCAGATGAGCTATCCCAACTTCCTTTCTGGGGTATCCAGGACGGTAGAATGAATGTATAACTTGTTTTATTTTTTATTTTATTTTTTTAAGTTTAATGACTTTTTATTTATTTATTTTTAACATCTTTATTGGAGTATAATTGCTTTACAATGGTGTGTTAGTTTCTGCTTTATAACAAAGTGAATCAGCTTTACATATACATATATCCCCATATCTCTTCCCTCTTGTGTCTCCCTCCCTCCCACCCTCCCTATGCCACCCCTCTAGGTGGTCACAAAGCACCCAGCTGATCTCCCTGTGCTATGCGGCTGCTTCCCACTAGCTACCTACCTTAACGTTTGGTAGTGTATATATATCCATGCCTCTCTCTCGCTTTGTCACAGCTCACCCTTCCCCTCCCCATATTCTCAAGTCCATTCTCCAGTAGGTCTGTGTCTTTATTCCTGTCTTACCCCTAGGTTCTTCATGACATTTTTTTTCTTAAATTCCATATATATGTGTTAGCATACGGTATTTGTCTTTCTCTTTCTGACTTACTTCACTCTGTATGACAGACTCTAGGTCCATCCACCTCATTACAAATAGCTCAATTTCGTTTCTTTTTATGGTTGAGTAATATTCCATTGTATATATGTGCCACATCTTCTTTATCCATTCATCCGATGATGGACACTTAGGTTGCATCCATCTCCGGGCTATTGTAAATAGAGCTGCAATGAACATTGTGGTACATGACTCTTTTTGAATTATGGTTTTCTCAGGGTATATGCCCAGTAGTGGGATTGCTGGGTCATATGGTAGTTCTATTTGTAGTTTTTTAAGGAACCTCCATACTGTTCTCCATAGTGGCTGTTTCAATTTACATTCCTACCAACAGTGCAAGAGGGTTTCCTTTTCTCCACACCTTCTCCAGCATTTATTGTTTGTAGATATTTTGATGATGGCCATTCTGACTGGTGTGAGGTGTACCTCATTAAGGATGCCATAAACAAGATGAAAAGACAACCCTCAGAATGGGAGAAAATATTTGCAAACAAAGCAACTGACAAAGGATTAATCTCCAAAATTTACAAGCAGCTCATGTAGCTCAATATCAAAAAAAAAAACCACCCAATGCAAAATTGGGCAGAAGACCTAAATAGACATTTCTCCAAAGAAGACATACAGATTGCCAACAAACACATGAAAGGATGTTCAACATCACTAATCGTTAGAGAAATGCAAATCAAGTATAACTTGTTTTAAAATTTTTAAGTGAAGCAAGTGTTCTGTGGCGTAGAAAAAGGAAGGGTCAAGGATCTTAGACAAGATTCTAAAGGGACATATTTACTTTCAAGTATTTGGGAAGTATGTTGCTGAAAACGTACAGGTATTAAGCCCTTAACGTGGAGCTATATTCCCGGGGTCAGAAAACTGAGTTTCAGAAATTTACTAGCTCAACAGTCACACAGGATTCTAACCCAAATAAAGCTGATGGCTGATGATACTGAAGTGAGGAATCTGTGCCAGTTATCAATGTATTGTCTCTTAGCTCCAAATTCACACGTCCATAGACGCTCTGCAATAGTGGACAGAATTCACTTAAACATCCCTCCTTTACAGTGAGCACGATGCTGAGCTTTGCCAGTAGAGGGCGCCAGAGGGCCGTTGAGGGAGGAAAAGGGTTCTCTGCTGCTTCTGGCATGTACAGTGGGTCAGCGGTGTGGATGTGAGGAAGTCTGGGAAAGAGGCATGTGGATCGGTGGCTCCGACTGAGCACAGACTGTGAAGATAGCAGGTGGACAGAATGATGCAGTCTGTGAATGTCAATCAGCCTCTTTCTCCAGTCACCTGACTTCTTGCTCAATGAGCTTATGAACAAAGTGGCCGTGGTGGCAGGGATGGAGGCTGTGCCTGGGCAAGATATGACACCATTCCTCGGCAGGACCAGCCAGCTACCTGTGAGCATATCGATTACCCTGGACTTCTTCTCCCATAGAGGGGGCAAATATTTGTCCTCACTGAAATAGATATATATTCTGGATATGGATTCGTCATCCCTGCCGGTAATGCTTTTGCCAGAACCACAATCTCTGGAGTCCCAGAATGCCTTGCCTGACATATGGCAATCCACACAGCCTTGCATCTCATCAGGGAACTCATCTCTCAGCAGGGAAGTGCAACAATGGCCTTGTACCCATGGAAATAACTGGTCTACGGCAGTCTCCATTACCTACAAGCAGCTGGCCTCACTGAGAGGTGGAATGGCTTACCGAAGACTCACTTACAGTGCCAAGTGGAAGAAAACACCTTGCGAGGATGGGTTTCAGCCTCCCAGGTTGCAGTTTATGTTTGAAATCACAGATCCTCATGTGTCCAGGAATTAAGGGGTGGGAGTGAGAGTGGGAATGGCTCCTGTCACTGTTACACCCAATAACACACTTCCCACATTTTTGCTTTCCATTGCAGGAATTTTGAGCTCTACTGGCTTGGAGATATTAGTTCCCAAGGGAAGGGTGCTTCCTCCTGGGGTCACACAAATGGCTCCAGGGAACTGGAGGTGGGGAGTGCCCCCTGGCCATTTTGATCTCCTTGTATCACTGAACAAACTGGTATAAAGAGGGGTTCATCTACTAACCAGAGTGGTTGATCCCGATTACTAAGGAGAAAACTAGTTTGCTGCTATGCCATGGAGGAAAGGAAGACTTTGCGACAAATAAAAATAACCCTGACCTAGGTAAGGAGGGGGCTACTGCAATAGGAGGAGGGGGGCTATTGCCATAGGGAGAAACTGTCTGACCATCAGGTGTGCAAGTGTCTCAAAGGTCAGGGGGAAAGTGTTTTGTTTTGTTTTTTCTAGGAAGGAGGAACTCAGACTAAAAAGAACTGAATGTGAGGGAGTGGAATGAGCCTATGGCATAATCGGGCAGTTAACCAAGGAATGTCTTTCTTCGTGGTCAGCCGATTTTCGGGAGGGGTTGTTAAGGAGGGGCAGTTCCGTATTCTGAGGCCGAGAGGGAGTCAAAGTTCAGGGATCTGTGGGGAGGGGGAGAAGCTGGACTAAAGTCTGCTCAAGTCCAACTAGCTGGTATTATGTCCAGATCGGTTAATGGAAACAAATAGTTCAGTTCAATTGATGAGACAGCGAATGGGAATTTGGAGGGTCTGTGTCTGGCCTTGTCATAGGTAAACAAGGGGGTCAGCCCAAATCTTACCTATGTCCTATGGGGAAGAGAGATTCTTTACAATAAGCCATTTCCTGGAACACAAAAGGGTGGGGGGATTTCTTTCTCTTTTTTCCAACTTTATTGAAATATAATTGATATATAACATTGTGTAAGTTTAAAGTGTACAACGTGTTGATTTGATACACGTATATATTGCAAAATAAAATGTTGACCGCCACAGCTTTAGCCAACACCTCTATCCCGTCACATAATTACCATTTCTTTTTGTGGTGAGAACATTTAAGATCGCTCTTAGCACCTTTCAAGCCTATACACTATTATGCTATTATTATGCTAACACAATATTATTGGCGTTATTAGCTATAATCACCATGCTGTACATTAGATCCCCAGAACTCGTTATTCTTCTTTTTTTTCTGATGCAGAATTTTTACTTTTTTTATACAGCGGGTTCTTATTAGTCATCCATCTTATACATATTAGCGTATACATGTCAGTCCCAATCTCCCAATTCATCCCACCACCACCACCCTGCCACTGTCCTCCCTCGGTGTCCATACGTTTTTTCTCTACATCTTTGTCTATTTCTGCCCTGCAAACCGGTTCATCTGTACCATTTTTCTAGGTTCCACATATATGCGTTAATATACGGTATTTGTTTTTCCAGAACTCGTTATTCTTAAAACTGGAAGTACATACTTCATGAGACCATTATATGATGTGAAGAGGTCCTTGGGCATGTTATAAGGAATGTGCTAATACATGAAGAGATGATTCCCTGTGGGGAAGGAGTTATCAATGGTCATTTCCTACCTGCCATGAAGATGACTATGCTGGGGGCTAGGAGAAGAAGTATGTCGTATCTAGGTAGGAAAGTGCAGAGTTATATGTATATTCAATAGTGGCTTTCTAGATTGAATTAGTTTCTAAAAGATACAGCAAAGGAGAGATTTTCCAAGACTTAGCTTGTGTATTTGTCCTGAAGAGTATTTCGTGACTTGTGGTAGATAATTTGGTACAGATTTGGTAAACAAATCAGAAACAAATAATATTATTTCTTAAGAATTTCACAGAGGTATCAGTGGACTGTAAAATCTCTTGACATGGTCTCAATTATGGACATGGATGTCACCTTCATTTCTTTATGTTGGATTTGTTTTCAGTTGGGTGCCATTTTGCAAGGTGTGTGTATGGGGTGTCACTCCCCTCCCCCTCCCCCATGATTATGGGGCATAAGAGGCATAAGTAACAGCCTCTCTGGATATGAGACCATTAATCAGCTTATCTTCTCATGTTAATTAAATGTAAGTGAGCAATGTAGAGGTGCTCAGCCAGCTGTTTAGTGATCACATAGGGTTTGGTCACTGTTCTTAGACCAGTTGGGTTTTTTTTAATTTAATTTAATTTATTTTTGGCTGCATTGGGTCTTTGTTGCTGCGCGCAGGCTTTCTCTATTTGCGGTGAACGGGGGCTACTCTTCGTTGTGGTGCACGGGCTTCTCATTGCCGTGGCTTCGCTTGTTGCAGAGCACGGGGTCTAGGTGTGCAGGCTCAGTATTTGTGGCTTGTGGGCTGTAGAGCACAGGCTCAGTAGTTGTGGCGCACGGGCTTAGTTGCTCCGTGGTATGTGGGATCTTCCCGGACCAGGGCTCGATCCCGTGTCCCCTGCATTGGCAGGCGGACTCTTAACCACTGCGCCACCAGGTGAGTCCCTAGTCACTGTTCTTGATGACCCACCTCATCTTTAGGGGGCAGAGTTTTAGATTCTTCTTTAGGGCCACTGTGTGTTGTCATATAAGAATGAGACATTCCATATGTTATGCCATTGCTAGGCCCATCTCTTCACTTGAGATGCCCCCTTTTCCACATGTTTGAATTCCGTGCAACTTTCAAGGCTCAGGTCAGCTGCCATATCTGTCTTTAAACTTTCTCTAATCAGCCCAGACAACAACAATCCACCTTCTCTGAAGTTCTTTCCCTCTCAAACTCTAGTTGCTCTCTTTGGCACTGTGGGTTTTATCAGTCACATTTTCATATATACATCATAGACACAAAGGATTATGAGTTGACTGAGTTGGTTGATTACAGTCTGGTCTAGGCTGGTAGCACTGGGAATGAATGAAAAGGAAGAGACATGACTGATTGGATATATGGTGGTTGAGGGAGAGGGTGGAGTTAGACAATGCTATTATTTCAAGGTTGGTGGCCTCACTGACAGAAATAGATCTAGTCTTTTTGTCGGCTAGTATAGATGAAGTACTCAATTAATCCTTGTTGAGGATAACTGAATTCACTTCAACTGGAAACTTTTCTCTATCTTTTTGGTATTTGTTCAAAGTCTCAGTGTAGTGCTCTCCATGCCATTCTTCTATGTTTGGGCTTGTCCTTGACAGATGTTGCAAGGAATAGGGTCCATACAAGTCTGCCCTCCTGTGCTCCCTATTCTCTGTGTGTGTCCTTTGTAGGTAAATTGTGTTCACGTCCACACCCTCCTTTACTCATATACTCTGCCCCGCAGCACCTCTCCATACCCCAGCTTCCTCTCTCCCTCCTATCCCTGTGTTCATTTCTGCCCTAGGATAAAATTTGGAAGAGAAAAGCATCTGACCCCATGAACACTGGAAGACTGTATCTAACCAGGGCTCATTCTGATAGCAATAGGAACATCCCCAAATGACGTCTTCCTAACGGGGAATTTCAAGCACTGTCAGAGTGGTGGCCTAAAGAAGGGCATTTTTTTAAGGGCAAGATAGTAAATATTTTAGGCTTTCCAGGTCTTTTCACAACGACTAGACTGGGCTGCTGTAGTTAGATAATATGTAATATGTAAATGAATCGGCAGGGTTGTGTTCCCAATAATGTTTTATTTACAAAAATAGATAGCAGGGCTTCCCTGGTGGCACAGTGGTTGGGAGTCCCCCTGCCGATGCAGGGGACGTGGGTTCGTGCCCCGGTCCGGGAGGATCCCACATGCCGCGGAGCAGCTGGTCCCGTGGGCCATGGCCGCTGGGCCTGCGCGTCCAGAGCCTGTGCTCCACGACGGGAGAGGCCGCAGCGGTGAGGGGCCCGCGTACCACAAAAAAAAACAAAAAAAAAAAAAAGATAGCAGGCCATATTTAGCCCACAGACTATAGTTTGCTGAACTCTGGTCTATAGCTTTACTTTATGGCATTCCACTGTTTCTGAAATCATAACACAAAAGCAGTGGCCATTTTTCCTTTCATCTATCTATCCATCCATTTTTCTCTCTTGCACTTCTGTGACAGGAAATTTTGTGATGTGCAGAAAAGGCAAGGAAGTATGTGTTTCCATTGAGAACCTTGGTTGTGAATGTTATAGGTGCTACCATTGCAGAGATGCTTAGAGGCAGCAGGGGTTGGTGACTTATAGATGTAGAATTAGACAAAGGAAATAGGAGTGTCTGTCAGATTCCATTCTTGAAAACCTGCTAATTTTATGCAGTAACTTTATGCTGCAAAAGCGGTTTAACAGGAACTTCCCTGGTGGTGCAGTTGTTGGGAATCCGCCTGCCATGCAGGGGACGTGGGTTCAGGCCCTGGGCCAGGAAGGTCCCACATGCCACGGAGCAACCAAGTCCGTGCACCACAACTACTGAGCCTGCGCTCTAGAGCCTGCGAGCCACAACTACTGAAGCCCGCGCGCCCAGAGCCCGTGCTTCGCAAAAAGAGAAGCCACGGCAATGAGAAGCCCGTGCACCGCAACGAAGAGTAGCCACCGCTCGCCACAACTAGAGAAAGCCCGTGAGCAGCGATGAAGAGGGAACGCAGCCAAAAAAAAAAAAAAGCGGTTTAACAAACTTATGGTACCCAAAGGGGAAACGTGGGGGGAAGGGATAAATCAGGAGCTTGGGATGAACATACACACACTACTATATATAAGATAGATGACCGACGGGGACCTACTGTATAGCACAGGGAACTCTACCCAATATTCTGTGATAACCTATATGAGAAAAGAATCTGAAAAAGAATGGAGATATATATATATATGTATATAACTGAATCACTTTGCTGTACACATGAAACTAACACAACATTGTAGATCAACTATACTCCAATGAAATTAAAATTTAAAAAATAAAATCTTGGAAGAAAAAAAATTTTTTAAAGCGGTTTAAAACAATGATACTGAGAGGATTTGAGAAGATGGCGGAAGAGTAAGACGCGGAGATCACCATCCTCCCCACAGATACACCAGAAATACATCTACACGTGGAACTGCTCCTACAGAACACCTACTGAACACTGGCAGAAGACCTCAGACCTCCCAAAAGGCAAGAAACTCCCCACGTACCTGGGTAGGGCAAAAGAAAAAACAGAGACAAAAGAATAGGGATGGGACCTGCACCAGTGGGAGGTAGCCGTGAAGGAGGAACGGTTTCCACACACTAGAAGCCCCTTCGCGGGCAGAGACTGCGGGTGGCGGAAGGGGGAAAGCTTCGGAGCCCTGGAGGAGAGCGCAGCCACAGGGGTGCGGAGGGCAAAGCGGAGAGACTCCCGCACAGAGGATCGGTGCCGACCGGCACTCACCAGCCCGAGAGGCTTGTCTGCTCACCCGCCGGGGCGGGCGGGGCTGGGAGCTGAGGCTCCGGCTTCGGTCGGAGCGCAGGGAGAGGACTGGGGTTGGCGGCGTGAACACAGCCTGAAGGGGGCTAGTGCGCCACGGCTGGCCGGGAGGGAGTCCGGGGAAAAGTCTGCACCTGCCGAAGAGGCAAAAGACTTTCTCTTCCCTCTTTGTTTCCTGGTGCGCGAGGAGAGGGGATTAAGAGCGCTGCTTAAAGGAGCTCCAGAGACGGACGCGAGCCGCGGCTAAAAGCGCGAACCCCAGAGACGGGCATGAGACGCTAAGGCCGCTGCTGTCGCCACCAAGAAGCCTGTGTGCAAGCACAGGTCACTATCCACACCTCCCCTCCCGGGAGCCTGTGCAGCCCGCCACTGCCAGAGTCCCGGGATCCAGGGACAACTTCCCCAGGAGAACGCACGGCGCGCCTCAGGCTGGTGCAAGGTCACGCTGGCCTCTGCCGCCGCAGGCTCGCCCCGCACTCCGTGCCCCTCCCCCCCCCAATCAGCGGCTCCTTTAACCCCGTCCTGTCTGAGCGAAGAACAGACGCCCTCAGGCGACCTACACGCAGAGGCGGGGCCAAATCCAAAGCTGAACCCCGGGAGCTGTGCAAACAAAGAAGAGAAAGGGAAATCCCTCCCAGCAGCCTCAGGAGCAGCAGATTAAAGCTCCACAATCAACTTGATATACCTGCATCTGTGGAATACCTAAATATCCAACAAATCATCCCAAATTGAAGAGGTGGACTTTGGGAGCAAGATAGATTATTTTTTCCCCTTTTCCTCTTTTTGTAAGTGTGTATGTGTATGCTTCTGTGTGAGATTGTGTCTGTATAGCTTTGCTTTCACCATTTGTCCTAGGGTTTTGTCCGTCCGTTTTTGTCTTACTTTAAAAAATTTTTTTCTTAATAATTATTTTTTATTTTAATTATTTTATTTTATCTTACTTTATTTTATTTTATCCTCTTTCTTTCTTTCTACTTTTTCTCCCTTTTATTCTGAGCCGTGTGTATGAAAGGCTCTTGGTGCTGCAGCCAGGAGTCAGTGCTGTGCCTCTGAGGTGGGAGAGCCAACTTCAGGACACTGGTCCACAAGAGACCTCCCAGCTCCACGTAATATCAAATGGTGAAAATCTCCCAGAGATCTCCATCTCAACACCAACACCCAGCTTCACTCAACGACCAGCAAGCTACAGTGCTGGACACCGTAGGCCAAACAACTAGCAAGACAGGAACACAGCCCCATCCATTAGTAGAGAGGCTGCCTAAAATCATAATAAGGCCACAGACACCCCTAAACACACCACCAGACGTGGACCTGCCCACCAGAAAGACAAGATCCAGCCCCATCCACCAGAACACAGGCACTAGTCCCCTCCACCAGGGAGCCCACACAACCCACTGAACCAACCTTAGCAACTGGGGACAGACACCAAAAACAACGGGAACTACGAACCTGCAGCCTGCGAAGAGGAGACCCCAAACACAGTAAGATAAGCAAAATGAGAAGACAGAAAAACACACAGCAGATGAAGGAGCAAGGGGAAAAACCACCAGACCTAACAAATGAAGAGGAAATAGGCAGTCTACCTAAAACAATGATACTTCTTGCAATAATGAAACTGAATAGATAGCTGCTTGAGAGTTTTATTAAGTTGCCTAAGGAACAATTTCCTTAGTAAGTGGGGTTTTGTATTTTTTGTCCTTAATAGTGTCCAACTGAAATTTTATTCCTAAGAATTCTTTGCTTATCTTGTAATGATTAAGGATTATAACACAAAATATAGTGTGCTTTAACAAAACTGACTTTTTTCCTCATGCTTTTCTTAAGGCACACTGAGTTTGTGGATTTATATAACACATGTGATGTTCAGTTTTATGTATCAACTTGGGTGGGCTAAAGTCCCCAGTTATTTAATCAAATAGTAATCTAAGTGTTGCTGTGAAGGTATTTTGTAGACATGGTTAGCATCCACAGTCAGTAAAGGAGATTGCCCTTGATGGTGTGGGTGGGCCTCATCCAATCAGTTGAAGGCCTTAAGAGCAAATCTGAGGTTTTCCAAAGAAATTCTGCCTCGAGCCCACAGCAGTTTCCAGCCTGCCAATTTGCCCTTTGCATTTCAGACTCAAGACTGCAAGATTCACTCCTGCCTCAGTTTCCAGTTGGCCAGCCTGCTATACAGAATTCAGACATGCCAGCCCCAACTTGCATTAGCCAATTCCTTAAAAAAAACTCTATGTATATAAATAAATATATGCATATATGTATAATATGTATATACATGTGTATACACACACACACACACACACACACACAAAACACATTACATTTGAAAGAGTAGCCCAGCTAGTGTTAATCTCAGATATGAAACTTTCAGATTTTTTATAAATATTTATTTATTTATTTATTTTGGCTGTACCGTGTCTCAGTTGCAGCACCTGGGATCTTCTTTGCAGCATGTGGACTCTTAGTTGCAGCATGCACGCGTGATCTAGTTCCCCCATCAGGGATCAAACCCAGGCCGCCTGCATTGGGAGCGCAGAGTCTTACCCACTGGACCACCATGGAAGTCCCCAGATTTTTTTTTTTTTTTGATTAGAGTAGCTGATTAATTTCTGATGCAGGTGAGTTTCAGGACAATGGCTGATCCTGGGATGGGGGGGTGGCTGTTGGGGGAGGGGCTAGAACTCCACCTTGTCCTGCATGGACACAGTGCTGTTGCCCCCCTGCACGTGATGCCCAGCTCCTGGTGCCGGGTGTGAACCTTCTTGTACCACTCACGCATTGCCACCAAAACAAAGAGGTGATCAGGGTCACCTGAAAGTCACGGTCCCAGGGCTGCTGGCCGGCCACCGACATTTTCAGTGGGGGAAATAATCCACTCTCGGTTACAGAAACATACTTTGCTAAGACTTCTATTTTGAAATATTTTTACTGGGCGGGGTCAACATAGAGAGCAGAACTATAACCAGGTGGACAGAAGATGGATGAATGTACATGCTAGAGAGTGATGTTCTGGCCCAAGGTCCCTGCCACTGACATGTATGAATCTCTCTGAACTGCAATCACCCCATAACACTATCTAGTGGTCCTTACTGCTGTCTACTTAGCAGATGAGGCATGAAAATAAGAAGGGGAGGAATGGGAGTTTGGGATTAGCAGAGGCAAACTATTATATATAGGATGGATAAATAACAAGGTCATACTGTATATCACAGGAAACTATATTCAGTATTCTGTGACAAACCATAATGGAAAAGAATATGAAAAAGAATATATATATATAAATATATAAACTGAGTGACTTTGCTGTACAGAAAAAATTAACACAACATTGTAAATCAACTATACTTCAATAAAATTTAAAAATAAAATAAAACAAATGTACAAAACAAAAACAAACAAACAAAAGAAGTGCTTGCTTGATATCCTAGCCATCTCTTGCTGGAGGTCGCACCAGCTACTGGAATATTATGGTTCTCCAGTCAGCATTCTTTATACTACTTTACACCAAAAAAGCAACACTAAATAAAATTAAAACAAAGGGTATCACATTACAATCTTTGGGCTTAATTGGAATATTAGAGTAGAATATCTCACATGCTCAGCCTCTGTTATCAGACTGTGTCCGATCAGGAAATAGAAAATACAGTTATTTAAACAGGAGAAGTTCAATATAAATAATTATTAACCTATGATAAGAGTAACTGTAGAATGTAAGAAAAATCTATATTATATCCTAGGGTTGAGGGAGAGTATCCCAGAGCAAATTTGGAAAGGGGCCCCAGTTTCCAGAGCTGGGGTTCAGAACTTGTTGAAGATGTACTTACAGCCTACTGGATGGCAGAGAAGTTTGCTGGTTGGCCTGAGCCACCATGGTCTGTGGTCACTGGAGTGCAGGTGGAGTGCAGTCAGGATGCAGACAAGCCTCAGCCAGGGCACGGATGCACAGGCACACAGAGGGAGCGGAGTCTCCACTGCTAACCCTCCAGGGCACAAGGAGGGCTATAGCCAATGGCCAGGAACACAGTCATGCAGAGGGACTGAGGGTGTCGATGTGGCAGGAAGCCTGCAGTGTGTGGAAGGGCTGTGGGATCCAAACCTGGGAAAAGCACATGATAAAAGGGAGTCAAGGGCACATGGTGTCCAGGTGGAGATGGCAGCAGGAAAGTCATCTCCAGGCCAGGCCAGGCCAGAACTGTGACGTCTCAGGAATCACATATTTTGGTTCCACAGCTGGGTTACTGCACCACTAGATTTTTCTCACCATCACAGCTCACACTGCTAACCCACCTCAACAACTGGAAATGGCAAGAGAACCCTTTCCACTTGTGATGTACCTCTCGCACCCTCTACTGAGAAAACTCAACTTGTGCTTGGTGTAAAGGAGAAATGCCTAAAGGAATTCTGTCCACTGTCACAGAGCATGTACTGAAGGGTAAATTTGGAGCTGAGAAGCAGTACACTGGTAACTGGCATGGCCCATCTCTTTGGTTACTCAGCTTCCCTATACACCCCTACATACATTTGAACTCTCATACAGCAGCAAAACAACTCCACATTTCTACCTAACAGATACACCAATCCTTTTAGACGTTTCACTGTTCCCCCAAGTTAGATGACTCAGTCCCAAGTCATTGCATCCATCATGCGATCTATTGATTATTCCTCAAATTCAGTCAGGCAGTCATTGAATATTCTGTTGTTACCTTTAAAGACTAAGTTGTAAAGTTAACTTCCAATAACTTGTATATAAAATTAAAAATAGGAAGCAGGATAGAGAAAAAGAGAACGGTGAGTAAATACAAATAGACACAGGTATACAATAAACATAGAGAAAATATGCAAAACTACTATAGCCCTTGTTTCTGTAATTGGTCTCCAGGTTTTAGTTCTTCAATTACCAATTGCAACTTTACTTCATCCTTACTTAAAACCTCAGGTGCTTTAGGTTTTTTACCTGGTGGGGGGACTAAAACTATCCCCCGAGGGTCTGAGTCCTGAATCATTCTGCTTTTTGTCATTGTGATTGTTTTCCATTACCTTCTACTACTGTGTGATAGCAAGAGTAAGGGCCCCACGAAGATGTCCACATTCTAATGCTTGGAACCTGTGAATATATTGTCAGGAGACAAATGGGAATTAAGGTTGATAATCAGCTGACCTTAAAATAGGGAGATGATCTTGGCCCAGTCTCACCATGGTTCTTAAAAGTAGAAGAGGGTTGCATAAGGAGAACCAGACACGGCCAAGTGAGGACTCTGCAGAGCACTGCTGGCCTTGAAGGTAGAGGAATGAAGCCATAAGCCAAGGAATATGGGCAGCCTTTAGAAGCTGAAAAGGCAAGGAGACACACTGTCCCCTTAGAGCATCTGGAAGGATTGGAGCCCTGGCGACATCTTGATTTTAGCTCAGTGATTCACATCTTGGACTCCTGACTGCCCAAATTCTAAGATAATAAATGTGTGTTGTTTTAAGCCATTTTCTTTGTGGTAATGTTTTTATAGAAGCGATGGAAAACTAATACATTGAGTGTCAAAGAAAGTTTTTATATCCATAATTACCCAGAAATCTGATCTATAAATTAGAGAACCAATTAAAATCCATAATAAATAATAGCCACTGAGTCATTGAAGAATTTTTAATCTTTTATTTGAAATAACAATATAACAGGTAGATAGTACAGAGCCACTCATTGTGCACTAAGAATTTCTTCTCACAGGGCAGTGATGGATTCCACCCAAGCTATCTGTCCCAGAGGACAGAGCCTCCCTTCTTCCCCTTTTGATTTGCCCTGCATTTGGAAGTGCGACACACTAAAAAGCAGCACGTGCAAGATGTATAATACCTTATACTCCACACCAAAAATTTTTAATTTCTGAAAACTATTGGCATCTTCATTCTCCTTTCAAAACAACTTTTCCCTCACTCTTGCCAAAACTCTTGCTTTGATGCCTATGTAAACTGGGTTCAGATTTAACCGTTCTATTAGAAGTCAAATATCTGAAATTGGGAAACCAAAGTGTCACTTCTCCTCCTCTAAATCTAACTCCAACCATATCCTTCAACTGCTTCAGCCGCTGAAGTGCTACTCAAGTTGAACAAATCTCTCATTATTGTGTCTGCGACTCCTTCTTCCATGGGAGTGACTAATTCAATCTGAGAAACTTCCCCCCGCCCTCTACCTCAGCAGTCTTCAGCTCCCATTCAGACCTCTTTCTAGATACACTGTGCTCTGCAAAAACATTCTTTCCCAAACTTTGGAATCTGGTTTTCCCCTTAGAGGGCTTTTATTTATTTATTTTTTACATCTTTATTGGAGTATAATTGCTTTACAATGGTGTGTTAGTTTCTGTTTTATAACAAAGTGAATCAGCTATACATATACATAGGTTCCCATATCTCTTCCCTCTTGCGTCTCCCTCCCTCCCACCCTCCCTATCCCACCCTTCTAGCTGGTCACAAACCACCTAGCTGATCTCCCTGTGCTATGCAGCTGCTTACCACTAGCTATCTATCTTACGTTTTGGTAGTGTATATATGTCCATGCCACTCTCTCACTTTGTCACAGCTTGCCCTTTTGAAATGGTAACTTGCCAGAAAAATCTTCTCTGATGACCTATACAAAATAGCCAACTCCCCTCCACTTACCGCACTCTCTAGATCCTTAGTTTAATGGATTTTTCTTTGTAGGTAGCACTTATCACTAATTGATACACTGGAATGTAGGATTTCAATGAATATTTGTTGAATGAAAAAAAGAAGGTATTTGTCCAAAGGAAATGGCAGAGCCAATATTTGAAGCAAGAAATATCTGGCTCTATATCTGATGCCTCAAACCATTATATGCCTACTGTTTCCCTATATAAACTTTCTGGGTTTTTTTAATTTTTTTATTTTGACATCTTTATTGGAGTATAATTGCTTTACAATGGTGTGTTAGTTTCTGCTTTATAACAAAGTGAATCAGTTATACATATACATATGTTCCCATATCTCTTCCCTCTTGCATCTCCCTCCCTCCCACCCTCCCTATCCCACCCCTCTAGGTGGTCACAAAGCACCGAGCTGACATCCCTGTGCTATGCGGCTGCTTCCCACTAGCTATCTATTTTACGTTTGGTAGTGTATATATGTCCATGCCACTCTCTCGCTTTGTCACAGCTTACCCTTCCCCCTCCCCATATCCTCAAGTCCATTCTCTAGTAGATCTGTGTCTTTATTCCCGTCTTACCCTTAGGCTCTTCATGGCATTTTTTTCTTATATTCCATATATATGTGTTAGCATATGGTATTTGTCTTTCTCTTTCTGACTTACTTCACTCTGTATGACAGACTCTAAGCCCATCCACCTCACTACGAATAACTCAATTTCGTTTCTTTTTATGGCTGAGTAATATTCCATTGTATATATGTGCCACATCTTCTTTATCCATTCATCTGTCAACGGACATGTAGGTTGCTTCCATGTCCTGGCTATTGTAAATAGAGCTCCAATGAACATTTTGGTACATGACTCTTTTTGAATTACGGTTTTCTCAGGGTATATGCCCAGTAGTGGGATTGCTGGGTCATATGGTAGTTCTATTTGTAGTTTTTTAAGGAACCTCCATACTGTTCTCCATAGTGGCTGTACCAATTCACATTCCCACCAGCAGTGCAAGAGTGTACCCTTTTCTCCACACCCTCTCCAGCATTTATTGTTTCTAGATTTTTTGATGATGGCCATTCTGGCCAGTGTG